>NC_136265.1:180089181-180456667 GCF_964187855.1 Myxine glutinosa
GATGCCCAGTCGGCGACTGGCTTTGGAGGTCAGCTTGGAAATGTGGTTTTCCCAGGAAAGATCATGGCAGATGGTGAGACCCAAAGGCTTGAGCGACAGAACTTCTTGGAGAGGATTATTCAGAAAGTGGATGGGAGGGTTGTTCAGTCGGTCTTTTCGGAGAGACATCGTAAAAGTGTGAGATGTGTCAGGATTGAAAGACATGTTCCACTTGTTTCACAAGTTTGTGATTTTGTCCAGGTCTGCAGAGAGTGAGGAGGCTGCAGACTGCCGATCTGAGGGATGAGGAATGGAGCGGCAGAGAGTGGAGTCATCAGCAAAGAGAAAGAGAGGATTTTCCAGAGAGTCGGAGAGATCATTGATGAAGACCAGAAAAAGCACAGGGCCCAGAACACTGCCTTGGGGAACTCCAGCCTGAACAGGAAGGGGAGATGAGAGAAATCCATTCAGGGCCACACGTTAACTACGACCAGAGAGGAAGTCCGCCAGCCATGCATGGAGATTTCCATGGATACCATAGGAGGAGAGTTTGGTGAGCAGAGCTGGGTGCCAGACCATATCAAAGGCACGTGATATGTCAAGGGAGAACACTCTGATTTCCTGTTTGGTGTTGAGGACCTCCATCCATTGTTGAGACAGCAGAAGCAGCATGTCCAGAGTAGAATGACATGGTCTGAATCCAAATTGATGATCGGAGATCAAGCCATTGGAGAAGAGGAAGGATTTGATATCCGAAGCATTGATGGTTTCCATGACTTTGCTGATAATTGGAAGCAGGCTGATTGGTCTGTAGTTGCAAGGATCTGTTTTTGCACATTTTTTGTGTAAAGCGGTGATGTTGGCAGATTTCCAAGATGGTGGCAGATGACCTTGAGCAAAAGAGAGGGTGAAAAGAACAGAGTGAGAGTGAGATAGAGCGGCAGAGCAGGATTTTAGGAGCCATGGGCTGATGCCGTCTGGTCCAGTTGCACCAGTTGCAGAATCAGAGTGGAGGTTTGACAAAAACTCCTCCACTTTGTCAGGAGAGAAGGGCACAGAGTGCAGGAGCAGTTGGGTTCGACTGGGTATGGTGGGTACAGAGAGGGATGGGTTTGGGACACAGGATTTAGAGGCAAACACAGAGTTGAGGCATTCAGCTGTTTCACATGGGGAATCAGCTGTGTAGCCATTTGAGGTAAGTGAGGGGATGGAGGGGGAACAAACACCAGAAACGGATTTGACCAGACCCCACCAGGATTTGGAGGAAGGAGACAGGTTTGAGAGTTCATTCTTGAGTGTGGAGAGATCGTGCTTCCTGGCACTCCTGAGGGTAGACACACACTTGTTCCGAGCTTGGTGGAAGGAACTGAGATTTCCTTCAGTTGGATTAGCCTTCCAAGAGGCAAAGGCAAGTTGTTTCAGCGCAACTGTCTCACCACAAGATTCAGTGTACCATGGACGGGAGGAAGGGTAAGACAACTGAAGACGTGTGCGCGTGCGTGCGTGTGTGTGTGTGTGTGTGTGTGTGTGTGTGTGTGTGTGTGTGGGTGTGTGTGTGTGTGTGTGTGTGTGTGTGTGTGTGTGTATGAATAAGAGAGATACATAATTGTGAGGAACAGAAATGAAAAAACGAGATGTTTGCGTGCGGAATGTTTTTGTGTAGTTCTACTGGAGCTTTCTCCTGCGAATTTCTCATCTGTGTAGTTCTTCCGAAATGATTGTCATGATCTCCTGAGTTAATTGATGATGTGGTGGTGAGTACTCTCACTCCCCTCACTCTAACACGTGATGTGGTGGTGAGTAACCTCACTCTCCTCACTCTAACACGTGATGTGGTGGTGAGTAACCTCACTCTCCTCACTCTCCTACGTGATGTGGTGGTGAGTACTCTCACTCTCCTCACTCTAACACGTGATGTGGTGGTGAGTAACCTCACTCGCCTCACTCTCCTACATGATGTGGTGGTGAGTACTCTCACTCCCCTCACTCTCACACATGATGTGGTGGTGAGTACTCTCACTCTCACTCCCCCTCACTCTCACACGTGATGTGGTGGTGAGTACTCTCACTCCCCTCACTCTCCCACATGATGTGGTGGTGAGTACTCTCACTCCACTCACTCTCACACGTGATGTGGCGGTGAGTACTCTCACTCCCCTCACTCTCACACATGATGTGGTGGTGAGTACTCTCACTCCCCTCACTCTCCCACATGATGTGGTGGTGAGTACTCTCACTCCCCTCACTCTCACACATGATGTGGTGGTGAGTACTCTCACTCTCACTCCCCTCACTCTTACACGTGATGTGGTGGTGAGTACTCTCACTCCCCTCACTCTCACACGTGATGTGGTGGTGAGTACTCTCACTCCCCTCACTCTCACACGTGATGTGGTGGTGAGTAACCTCACTCTCCTCACTCTCCCACATGATGTGGTGGTGAGTACTCTCACTCCCCTCAGTCTCCCACATGATGTGGTGGTGAGTACTCTCACTCTCCTCACTCTCACACGTGATGTGGCGGTGAGTAACCTCACTCTCCTCACTCTTGCTTCCTCCGTGGATGTTTTGACCCTTTAAACAGTCACTGAACTCTATTGGGACAGAAGTCCAAAAGGGCACTGATGACGTCGCAATGAAATCCTCACCCCAATTCACCTCATTAATCCGCCCACCCAGCCCCGCCCCTCGTGTGTCTCCTCCTACCCAGCCCCGCCCCTCGTGTGTCTCCTTATCCCATTACCATTTCCTTCCTTCCTCATTTGAGGCAAATCTTTCATTTTATTGAGAACGCGAGTGCGACAAGGTGAGTGATCCGGGGATGAGCGAGTGTGTAAATGACGGTGAAACTTCGTTTAGTGACGATCGCGGAACGAACAACAAGTGATTGGTGAGTAGTGAGGCCGTGTCACGTACAGCTACAGGGCACGGAACCTCTCGCTGCCTTACGGACCGGACTCTGAACCCGACCCTGAACGATGATGTCCGACGGTTCATGAGTTCGGACAGTTTAACTGAAGGTGCGTACGTGGACAATTACAGGTATAAAATTGACCACAGCACACGAGGCACAACCACAACGCACTTGGACGATCGTCTTGTAACGTCCGACATCGAAGGTGGGCGGTGCGGGGGTTACCTTTTCACCCCTGTACGTGTGTGAGCAGCATCACTTTAAAAAGTTGTGTTCGAATTGTGACAAAACTTGGTGGATGAGTTGGTCGATGTGTGAACAAAACTTGGTGAACAAGCTGATTCGATTTTGGTTCAGGTCCGAATCCAGATCCGACCTCTCAGTGGAACACAAAACGTAAACTATTAGTTGGATACAAAATGTAAACTATCAGTTATATACTCAAAGTAAACTATCAGTTGGACACAAAACAGAAACTATCAGTATCAGTTGGATACAAAATGTAAACTATCAGTTATATACTCAAAGTAAACTATCAGCTTCTTTTTTTCTTTCTTTTTTCTTTTTTTTGTATACAAGATCGAGGCTCGTGAAAGAGCGAACATTAATCACACAGAAAGACAAACCGACACATAAAACATATAACATCGGGAGCGGTAGACAAGATGGGGAGAGAGGGGGAAGGACACAAACACAACATTTGAGAGCAGGGACCGAGAGACATGGAGACATCGAGAGATCTGTGGGAGGGAGAGGGCATGGGAAGGGGGGGGGGGGGTGGGAGAGGTATAAAACATATGGACACTGCCAGGACTTCCAGGAAAGAAGTTGGAATTTCAAACAAGGTGGATCTGGGGTGAATTAGCGGGGGTAGAAAAGATCAAGGTTTTGGATGGGGGAAGATAAGAGATGGTGGTGAACAGCTGTTTTAAAGACCTGGAGGGAGGAGTGGGATTGAAGGGAGTGGGGGAGTTTGTTCCAGAGGTGGGAGAAAAGAGGAATGAAAGAGTGAAGGTGAGCAGAGAGCCGAGATTTCGGCAGTTTAACCATCAGAGGGTGGCTGGCCGTGATGATCAGAGGGTTGCTGGCAGATCTTGTGCGACCTGTCGGAATATTTGGGGGACAGAGCACAGAGAGAGCTGGGGGAGCAAGGCCGGAGAGGAGTCAGTAGAAGACAGAAAGACCACCTACCTGCCTGCGGTGAGTGAGTGAAAGGCCCTCAGAGATAGCTTCATCGCGGGAGATTCCAATGATTCTGAAAGCTTTGGTTTCAACAGCGTGAAGCCGAGCTAGGTGTGAGGCAGGAGCACCGGCCCATAGGGGAGAACAGTATTCCATTGAGCTGCGGATGAAAGCCTTGTTTGTATGTGGTGAGGAGCTCAGGTGTGCCGAGGAAGGACTTCGCACGACGGAGGATGCCCAGTTGGCGACTGGCTTTGGAGGCCTGCTTAGAAATGTGGTTTTCCCAAGAAAGATCATGGCAGATAGTGAGACCCAAAAGCTTGAGCGACAGAACTTCTTGGAGAGGATTGTTGAGAAAGTAGATGGGAGGGTTGTCCAGTCGATCTTTTCGGAGAGACATCGTAAGAGTGTGAGATTTGTCAGGATTGAAAGACATGTTCCACTTGTTTGACCAGTCTGTGACTTTGTCCAAGTCTTCAGAGAGTGAGGAGGCTGCAGACTGCCGATCTGAGGGAAGAGGAATGGAGCGGCAGAGAGTGGAGTCATCAGCAAAGAGATAGAGAGGATTTTCCAGAGAGTCGGAGAGATCATTGATAAAGTTGGACACAAAGCAGAAACTATCAGTATCAGTTGGATACAAAATGTAAACTATCAGTTGGATACAAAATGTAAACTATCATTTGGATACAAAATATAAACTATCAGTTATATACTCAAAGTAAACTATCAGTTGGATACAAAACGTAAACTATGGAACACAAAACAGAAACTATCAGTATCAGTTGGATACAAAATGTAAACTATCAGTTGGATACAAAATGTCAACTATCAGTTGGATACAAAATGTAAACTATCAGTTATATATTCAAAGTAAACTATCAGTTGGATACAAAACGTAAAGTATGGAACACAAAACGTAAACTATCAGTTGGACACAAAATGTAAACGATCTGTGGAACACAAAACGTAAACTATGTTGGATACAAAACGTAAACTATCAGTGGAACAAAAAAAGGTAAACTATCAGTTGGATACAAAACGTAAACTATCAGTGGAACACAAAACATAAACTATCAGTTGGATACAAAATGCAAACTATCAGTGGAACACAAAACGTGAACTATCAGTTGGATACAAAATGTAAACTATCAGTGGAACACAAAACGTGAACTATCAGTTGGATACAAAATGCAAACTATCAGTGGAACACAAAACATAAACTATCAGTTGGATACAAAATGTAAACTATCAGTGGAACACAAAACGTGAACTATCAGTTGGATACAAAATGTAAACTATCAGTGGAACACAAAACATAAACTATCAGTTGGATACAAAATGCAAACTATCAGTGGAACACAAAACGTGAACTATCAGTTGGATACAAAATGCAAACTATCAGTGGAACACAAAACGTGAACTATCAGTTGGATACAAAATGTAAACTATCAGTTGGATACAAAATGTAAACTATCAGTGGGATACATAATGGCACCCCGTGTGCTCCTCACTCCACACTGGCACCTCGCGTTCTCCTCACTCCACACTGGCATCTCGCGTACTCTTACTCCACACTGCCACCTCGTGTGCCCTCACTCCACCCTGCTACCTTGCATGCTCTCACTTTACGTTGGCACCTCGCGTGCCCCTCACTCAACGCTGGCACCTCGCGTACTCTTACTCCACACTGCCACCTCGTGTGCCCTCACTCCACACTGCTACCTTGCATGCTCTCACTTTACACTGGCACCTCGCGTGCCCCTCACTCAACGCTGGCACCTCACGTGCCATTCACTCCACACTACCACCTCGTGTCCCCTCACTCCACAAAAACTACTTCTGGTGCTCCTCACACCACGCTACCACCTGAGGTGCATCTCACATGCACCGCTCTACAGATGTCTAATGAAATGAAACGTCACACGTTCATTGCAGAAACTTCGAACATGCACAATCACACATAGGGAACATGCACTTCGCAGATTATTGTCAAAAAGTGCCTTAAAAATGGCGGAACTGGCAACTAGCTTCCTACCAGCTACTTTTGGTATTTTTTCGGGGCCTTGACAAGTTCACAAACCAAAAATACCCAGAACACTTCTGGGGGAACATGCTTAAATGACGTCATCAAAATGGCTGCCAAAATTGTAAAGTTTGGCATTGTGTACGGGTGCTGACGTAGTACCTAACCGTTTATATAGTAGTTTTACTGTCAATAGAAAAAACATCAGCCTTTTCCTGGGATGAGCACCGTTTCATTTGTGGAGAACCAGAGAATAAAAAGAAAGGAATAAAACTTACAGCAGCGAATATGAAGCCAGCAGAAGTTCGTGAGAATGTGCTTACAACAATGGTTCTGATTACAAAAATGATTCCCAAATACTTCACCGTGCAGTTAGTATTATTCGCAGAGACATAGAAAAATTACAACCAACAACTGAATACCCTCATACCCAAGAAATTGATCTTAATGCATCAGCTGCGTTTAATTTAAATATTATTTAAATATTTAAATTAAATTATTAAATTAATTTAAATGCATTTAAATGCAATGCATGCATTTGCAATGTACGCATTTAAATGACTCGTGGTGGTCCCTCTCGGCCCTCCCCCCGTTGGAATTTTGTACATATAAGATTGTTCACGGTTCTGTTTAAATATTATTTAAATATGTTTAATCTTTCCCCTTCAGTGTTTTATTCAGTGGTTTATTACAGCACGCTGTTTTTCTTCATATTTAAAAGGCTTCTTTCAATTTCCTCTCCAACTCATTCCACTTCAAAAAAAAAAAATTCAATCCCTTATACCTCTAAAACACTGCATGCTCTAAATTCACATTCATTCCATCCCTCCTCCATCGTTCTTAATCGGATTGCTGACTGAAAATCACAATAAACCCAATTTGTTATCAATGTTCGTCTTTCATTAATCATCCACTTTCTAAACTCCCCTCTTGCCCCTCCCCTCCAAATCCCCCCCCCCTTGCCCCTACACTCCTAAACTCCCCCCTTGCCCCTCCACTCCTAAATTCCCCCCTTGCCCTTCCCCTCCTGAACTGCCCCCTTGCCCCTCCCCTCTAAATCCCCCCCCCCTTGCACCTACACTCCTAAACTCCCCCCTTGCCCCTCCACTCCTAAACTCCCCCCTTGCCCCTCCCCTCCTAAACTCCCCCCTTACCCCTCCCCTCCTAAACTCCCCCCTCACTCCCCTTCAAAACTCCCCCACAACCCCTCCCATTCAAATCTCCTCCCATACCATTCCTCTCCAATTCTCCCTCTCCCCTCCTCCTCCTCCACAAAGCTGCCTCCTCCCCTTCTACTTTCCTCTCCCCCCTCTCAAACAACCCCTCACTGTGCCTCATCCCTTCACCATCAAACCTTTCGTTCTCCTCATCCTTCCCTTTCTTGTAACTCTTCTGTAATCTCTGACACACAATCAACTGCTCTCCCTACCTCCCCCTCTCATCCTTCATCTTACCCTGCTCCTCCCCTCCCCTGTCCTGTACCCGATGCTCCCCCTCTCTCTTCATTAACGGTATGGACCTCAAACATCCGGGGCCTTCGCTCAAACCTGACTAATCTCTCCATACAGGTTGCTTCTGACAATCCAGACTTGATCTGCTTAACAGAAACTTTCCTCCTTCAAGATGTCTCTGATTCCTTAATATCTCTTCCTGGTTACTCCCTCCTCCGGTATGATAGACCTGAGCCTCGTCCTGGTGGTGGGGTGGCTATCTTTATCAAAAACTCTTCCTCACTCTCCTTGCACTGCCCTCTCTCCACCTCACCCCCAGGAGTACCTCTGGCTATGGCTTCCTCTCCACTCCCACCTTTTGTTCATATGTGTTCTGTACCATCCTCCAAACAGTGATGACTCCATTTACATTTCACTGTCTGACAACATGGACCAACTTCTATCCACTCATCCCAACTCTCTCTTCCTCATATGTGGCAACTTCAACTGTCATCATGCCAGCTTACTGGGTATGGGTTAATCTCTCACCAGCCATGGCACCTCAGCAAAGGACTTCTGCGACTCACTGGGATTGACATAATCTGTCAATTTCCCGACCCGGATCTCAGCCAATGGTGTATCTTCTCTTCTAGACTTGGTTATGACAAACTTCCATGCTAATATCTGCTGCTCTTCTTCTGCCCCAATCGGTTCTTCTGATCATGTGCTTGTTAAAGTGGACATCTCTATGGCCATTCTCAGAGAGCCTCCTCAGCGCCGACGAGTATGGCATTTCACTCAGGCCGACTGGCACGGTCTTCAAGCAGCCATCAATCATCTGGACTGGTCTCCCATCTCCACTGCCTCTGACATTAACTCATCCTGGGAATTCTTCCAAAGCAAACTGCCCTCTCTCATGCACAGATTTATCCCGTCTCGTCTTCAGTTGTCATACCCTTCCTCCCATCCATGGTACACTGAATGTTGTGGTGAGGCAGTTGCCCTGGAACAACTTGCCTTTGCCGCTTGGAAGGCAAATCCAACTGAAGGCAATCTCAGTTCCTTCCACCAAGCTCGGAACAAGTGTGTGTCTACCCTCAGGAGTGCCAGGAAGCACTATCTCTCCACACTCAAGAATGAACTCTCAAACCTGTCTCCTTCCTCCAAATCCTGGTGGCGTCTGGTCAAATCCGTTTCTGGTGTTTGTTCCCCCTCCATCCCCTCCCTTACCTCAAATGGCTACACAGTTGACACCGCACGTGACAAAGCCGAATGCCTCAACTCTGTGTTTGCCTCAAAATCTTGTGTCCCAAAGCCATCTCTCTCTGTTCCCACCTTACCCAGTCGAACCCAACTGCTCCTGGGCTCTGTGTCCTTCTCCCCGGACAAGGTGGAGGAGTTTTTGTCAAACCTCGACTCTGATTCTTCCACTAGACCAGACGGCATCAGCACACAGGTCCTAAAATCCTGCTCTGCCGCTCTATCTCACCCTCTCTCTGTTCTTTTCACCCTCTCTTTTCCTCAAGGTCATCTGCCAGCATCCTGGAAATCAGCAAACATTACCGCTTTACACAAAAAAGGTGCAAAAACAGATCCTTGCAACTACAGACCAATCAGCCTGCTCCCAATTATCAGCAAAGTCATGGAATCCATCATTGCTTCAGATATGAAATCCTTCCTCTTCTCCAATGGCTTGATCTCCGATCATCAATTTGGATTCAGACCAGGTCATTCTATTCTGGACATGCTGTTTCTGCTGTCTCAACAATGGATGGAGGTCCTCAATGCCAAGCAGGAAATCAGAGCCGTCTCCCTTGACATATCACGTGCCTTCGATACGGTCTGGTACCCAGCTCTGCTCACCAAACTCTCCTCCTATGGTATCCATGTAAATCTCCATGCATGGCTTGCGGACTTCCTCTCTGGTCGTAGTCAACGTGTGGCCCTGAATGGATTTCTCTCATCTCCCCTTCCTGTTCAGGCTGGAGTTCCCCAAGGTAGTGTTCTGGGCCCTGTGCTTTTTCTGGTCTTCATCAATGATCTCTCCGACTCTCTGGAAAATGCTCTATCTCTTTGCTGATGACTCCACTCTCTGCCGCTCCATTCCTCTTCCCTCAGATCGGCAGTCTGCAGCCTCCTCACTCTCTGAAGAACTGGACAAAATCACAGACTGGTCAAACAAGTGGAACATGTCTTTCAATCCTGACAAATCTCACACTCTTACTATGTCTCTCCGAAAAGATCGACTGGACAACCCTCCCATCTACTTTCTCAACAATCCTCTCCAAGAAGTTCTGTCGCTCAAGCTTTTGGGTCTCACTATCTGCCATGATCTTTCTTGGGAAAATCACATTTCCAAGCTGGCTTCCAAAGCCAGTCGCCGACTGGGCATCCTCCATCGTGCGAAGTCCTTCCTCGGCACACCTGAGCTCCTCACCACATACAAGGCTTTCATCCGCAGCTCAATGGAATACTGTTCTCCCCTATGGGCCGGTGCTCCTGCCTCACACCTAGCTCGGCTTCACGCTGTTGAAACCAAAGCTTTCCGAATCATTGGAATCTCCCGTGATGAAGCTATCTCTGAGGGCCTTTCACTCACTCACCGCAGACAGGTAGGTGGTCTTTCTGTCTTCTACCGACTCCTCTCCGGCCTTGCTCCCCCAGCTCTCTCTGTGCTTTGTCCCCCAAATATTCCTACAGGTCGCATAAGATCTGCCAGCAACCCTCTGATGGTTAAACTGCCGAAATCTCGGCTCTCTGCTCACCTTCACTCTTTCATTCCTCTTTTCTCCCGCCTCTGGAACAAACTCCCACACTCCCTTCAATCCCACTCCTCCCTCCAGGTCTTTAAAACAGCTGTTCACCACCATCTCTTATCTTTCCCCATCCAAAACCTTGATCTTTTCTATCCCCACTAATTCACCCCAGATCCACCTTGTTTGAAATTCCAACTTCTTTCCTGGAAGTCCTGGCAGTGTCCATATGTTTTATACCTCTCCCACCCCCCCTTCCCATGCCTCCCCCCCCCCCAAAGCCCTCTCCCTCCCACAGATCTCTCGATGTCCCTGCTCTCAGATGTTGTGTTTGTGTTCCTCCCCCTCTCGCCCCATCTTGTCTACCGCTCCCCATGTTATATGTTTTATATGTCGGTTTGTCTTTCTGTGTGATTAATGTTAGCTCTTTCACAAGCCTCGATCTTGTATACAAAAAAATATAAAATAAAAAAATAAAAAATATATTATTTTAAATATTATTAAATATAATTAATAATATTATTTTTAAATATTATTAAATATTAATATTATTAAATAGAATATTTAAATCAGATGCTAGTATCATTTTATTACAGATCAGGACACAGGGACCCTCAATGTAAAAATAAAATACAAAAACTTAATAAAAATGGAGGCCATCTTGATGACGTCACTTGAACATGTTCCCCCCAAGGGGAATCTGGGTATTTTTGGTGTGTGAAGTAGCCAGGGCCCATACTTTATAAAAATATCAAAATTAGCTGGTAGGAAGCTAGTTGCCACTTCACCCTTATTTTCATACTCAATCTGCAGCCCTAATAGCACAACCGCTTACTCGCTTACCTAGTTATTGACTTATTGAGTGAAACAGTGTGAGGTGTATGTGTGTGTACCGTAAAATGGGGTGAATAGGGACAGCAAGGTGAATCGGGACACAAACTGAAAAAAGTTCGGAAACTTTTTTCGCTGAAGATTGATAACCATACTGATTTGTTGATATTTGGGTTGAAAGTGTTCTCTTGTTTTTTTAAAAAGCAACTTATAGTCCCTATTAACCCCATATATGGGTTAAATAGGAATAAATAGGATTTTTATGGCCTTCCCTATTCACCCCGTTTTATGGGTGAATAGGGACAGTCACTAATACAAAAAAAAATAATCAAGAAATAGGGACAGTTTGGAGAAACTTTTTACCCCATATTTTTTTTTCATTGGCACCGTGGTTTATATTATGGGTGCATATTATGTGCGTCCATCTGAGCTATCAATTTAGCAATAAGTTGGAAACTCAGGATTGTTTCTTGATTATTATTTTTAGATGTTTTTTTAGAGCTATTATTATTCTTGATGTTTCTTCATTATTATTACTGGAGGAGCTAAAAAAAAACAACAGCCAGCAGGTTCCCAGCCAACAAAAGGTATGGGAGCGGACAGGGTTGGGGGTTGCCACGGGTGCTGGCTTACTGGAAATATTATATTCCTTACCATGAGTGGGGTCCACCTCACAGCTCATCCATATCATGCAAGGCCTCCAAAGCACCTGGGATAGTTAGGCCTGTAATCATAACCAAATGACACGGCGATGCTGGCAGTCCCTTAATTACATTCGAATTTTGAACAATTTTACAAACGCAGCACTCGGGGTCATGACTCGAGGACATTTGTGAGCACTCTGATTTCTTCCTCTTTCTCCACAGGATTATCGTTGCCATGGAGAACCTTCCTACTCCGTTCCCATTGTTGGACCATCCAGAGCTGTTGGTTCCCATGTACGTACACTCAAAAGAAAGCTTGGATTATGCAAAAAACTTTCCAATCCAAGATGGAGACGTGTTCAGCGTCACATTCCCAAAGTCAGGTAAGAAACCAGCAACATTGAATTTGAGTTCAGCTTTTGTTGGCAGATGGTGAACAAAACTACACCGGTCCTATTTGGTCTCTTCTGGCAGGTTACACCCAATTTGTACCTCCAGACCCTCATTTGTCATCCAATTTGATAACAAGAAAGAGCAATCAGAGATTACAAACCCTCGCCAGGATGTGTTTTCAGTGGTTTTTAAGGCTTTTGTGTTAAAACAAATATGGCGGCCGAATCACGTGACCGATGACATCATTATTTTTTTCTGAACTAATTTATTCCTAGATTATGCTCAAGAAATTTCATCTTGATCGGATGAAGTTGTGTACTTGTCGAATTATGACATCATAATAGAGGCACCTATGACACCATCATTAACATTTTATTCCCCATGGAGAGTTCTTTACAATGAGCCATGTCTCAATTTTTTTTCTATTCAGCACTTTCGGAGATATAGAGGTGCAAAGTTTTTCGGTTTTTCCAAGATGGAGGCCGAACCACGTGAACTATGACATCATAATTATCATTAAAAAATTATACAGGTGGAGTTGCTCCTATGGTGGAAATTTCCTGTCAATCGGACCAACGGTTGCAGAGAAAATCATATTTATTCTGTGCGGACAAACAAACAGACAAACAAACAAACGGATTCAAATGCAATACCCTCTCCTCTGGCGAGGGTAACTATAAAGGCTTCTTAAGGCTAAGTAAGGTTATCAATGCTGCGATTAGCAGTGTCGCAGCTGATACTGTGGAGGGAAATCAGGGGTCTTATTCCCCAAAGACCACCGGCTCAAAGATTCATTGAACCGTTTTACTAAAAAAAAACGTGTATTTACAGCGCAAACTATCATCCCGTGCACATGGATGATTGGAGAGACGAACATGCTGCCTGCCCGACATCATAGCTCGCTCTCCTGACAGTCTCAAGAATCAGTCCTTATATACCTTCATGATTTGAATAGGTGGGAGGGGAAGAACAAACACACGTGAACCCATCCCCCACAGGTCACGTAGGCAAGACCATTCATTTTTATAGGTGGGAGGGACATGTAATCCCCCTCGGATGGTAATTTACAAACAGTTTATTGTGTCTTACTGTGATGTAGATAACCTCCACAGAGTTAACAATGTTTGTTCCATATCCCCAACTGAGTTAATTTGACCTCCGATGTAAAGGAAAGATTATGCAGATTTGCAAAACAACAGCCAGGATAAGTTGCATTCAAAAGCTGATTAACCTGCAGGGTTTACAATGGTCAATTTGACCTCCAGGAGTCATAGGGCCTACAAGCCTTTCCAGGATAACCCCTAAAACATTTGTCTATTTCTCCCTTCCCCATCGAAGCCATTAACAAAGTTTAACTCCTGAATAGACTCCTAAACCCTTTGTTGATTCTAAAACACCCATATTTTATTTGAACTCATATCGAGAGCCTAAAAGGGTTGGCGTCAGGAAGGGCATCCGGCCATAAAAACATTGCCTCAAAAAGAGAACCATGACAATTACAACTACATATGGGCAGGGTACAGCCCGAAGTACCCCGTGGGGGACCCGACTCCCTCTCGTCAAAACTCAAGGTGGGGAACCCGATCGAAGCAAGGGTGGAAATCACTCCATTTATGATGACAAAACGTCTGATGCCCGACGTGGAGATCGGTTTCTGAGGTTTGGGATATGGAATGTAGGGACAATGACAGGGAGATCAGGAGCAGTGGTGGAAGTATTGGTCAGAAGAAGAGTGGACATATGTTGTGTGCAGGAGACGAGATGGAAGGGAAGTGGTGTGAGAATGGTAAAGGGTAGGCAGGGACAGAAATACAAGTTTGTGTGGCAAGGGTGCCTGGAGGGCATGAATGGTGTTGGTGTCCTGTTTTCTGAGTTTGTAGACTGTGTGGTGAGTGTGACTAGAGTGAGTGAAAGGTTGATGATGGTGAAAATGATGATTGGGAAGCTCTTGGTGAACGTCATCTCGGGATATGCTCCGCAGGTTGGTCGGAGCGATGAAGAGAAGGACAAGTTCTGGTGTGCAATAGAGAAGCTGATGGAAAACGTGACAGATGAGGAAGTTGTTGTGGTAGGAGGAGACCTAAATGGACATGTGGGAAGGAGTATGGACGGTTTTGAGGGAGTTCATGGGGGTTACGGATATGGTGTGAGAAATGGAGAAGGTGAAAGGATTTTGGAGTTTGCTGATGGAGCTGATTTGTTCATTTGTAATACTCAGTTCCAGAAAGAGGATAATAAGCTTGTTACATACACGTCAGGTGGGTCGACGACAACCGTTGACTACCTGATGGTGAGGTGAAGTGGAGAGAGGGCAGTGCAGGGAGAGTGAGGAAGAGTTTTTTATATAAAGATAGCAACCCCACCTCCAGGACGAGGCTCAGGTCTATCATACCGGAGGAGGGAGTAACCAGGAAGAGATATTAAGGAATCGGAGACATCTCGAAGGAGGAAAGTTTCTGTTAAGCAGATCAAGTCTGGTTTGTCAGAAGCAACCTGTATGGAGAAATCAATCAAGTTTGAGCGAAGGCCCCGGATGTTTGAGGTCCATTCCGTTAAGGAAGAGGGAGTGGGAGCATCGGGTGCAGGGGAGGGGAGGGGTAGGGTAAGATGAAGGGTGAGAGGGGGAGGTAGGGAGAGCAGTTGATAGTGTGTCAGAGATTGCAGAACAGTTCGGAGAAAGGGAAGGACGAGGAGGACAAAAGGTTTGATGGTGATGGGATGAGGCACAGTGAGGGGTTGTTTGATTGGGGGCGGTGGGAGGACAGAGCAAAGTAGAAAGTTGAAGGAGGTGGAGGTATGAGATAGAAGGGAGAGGAAGTGGGGAGAATGCAGCTTTGAGGAGGAGGGGGAGGGGTGAGAATAGGAGAAACATGGTAGGGGGGGGAGATTTGAAGGGGAGGGGCAAGGGGGATTGAGGAGCAACTTCATTTCAATCGAATGTTATACTTTGAACATGAATAAGAAAATGAACCTGAAGTTTACTGTCTCTAAATTTGTCCCATTGCAGGTGTGCAGAGAGGAATGTGATCATATTTTTACTCTGCCTGCCTGTTTTGCAATTAAAGAAAATTGAAAATCATTTCAAACAGGAAACTTACTTTTTTAAAGGATTTAATAAAGGACACAAACAACAAGCACAACAACTAATTGTAACGTGTTAAATAAGGCGGTGTAATAGATGCTGCAGTAACAGCGGTAAACTTCTGGATTTGTTTTTTCGACAACATTTAAAATCTTTATTTTATTTCAATTGAATTATATTCATGAACAATCTGGAACACAAAATCACCTTTTTCACATTTTCAAATCCCGTCCGTTTAGCTGTGGTTGGACAAAATATTACAGCATTTTATGTCATCACGACCAATCAAATTTGCCGCTCGTAGACCACGCCCATGTCCTTGTTTCTCAAGAAGACTGCAGACCTCGCCCATGAAAAACAAAAATTTGACATCATTTCCTCCGAAACCGCTCAACCAAAAAAATTTAAACTTGGAATACGTCATCAACTCCCCTTGGGGTGTGAAGGGTGATAACGATGATATCATCAGTGAAGTGCTATTCCAGTCATAATTGGTTGAATTGAAATTCTTATCCAAAAATATTAAACTTTGTATTTCTGAGCTACGACCCGATGTGAGGGAAGAAATATATTTATGACGTACATAACCCAAGCCAAAAAAAGTATGTGACGTAAATAATAGGGTGCACGGATGATACGGGTAGTATATGGGCCATAATAGCAGTGGGCCATGATAGTAGCGTGTTCAGTTAACAATGGTATTTGTGTTCAGAATGAACGCGCGGAGCGAGACCAACCACTCTACGAGTGCCGTTCTAGTTTATACAAATGTTTGTTTGTATATTCTTCAAAAAATTTTTTAAAAACTACTCAACCAAAGCTAACCAAATTTTGCATATTGCCCAAAGGTACCTCAAGTATGGTTTCTGTATGGGTAGCATATATGGGGGGAGGGAGTTCAAGGTGGGGGAAAGACCCCAATTTTCTCCATGGAAATGTGTATCGTATAGCGCCACCTGGTGGTAGCGGGTATTACAAATCGTCATGCTGTATCAATACATTTTAAACAACTTGATAATATGCATTACGGTGATGTTGAAATCTGAGTGAGAATAATTCGAAATTTAAAAAAAATGTTTAATTTCCTCATTTTGGCTGATGGTGATGTTCGCTGACTTTCAAGCAGATGGAAGATGACCTCGGGCAAATTATGGAGTCAATTGAGCAGGATGTTTGTGAAGTACAACATGCCATCTTTTGTTTAAATCCGCCAGCAAAGTGACGGTTAAAATGCCACTTAGTTCCATAAACAGGTATTGTGTTTGAAATGTGTGCTTTAGTGGTATGTCGTAATGTGTGTTCCGGCACGAGTTGTATGTACAATCCTTAGAATGTGTGCTCAAGCAGGCAGCACTATGTTGGTGAGATGCCACAAAACGTTTGCCCATAAGCTGTATGCTCATTATGGTGTTTGTACAGATATGTATTGGAATTGAAGAGCTTCTTCCTTGATAAGAAGAGCGTTGCTGACATGTTTTATTTAATTTCTGAGCCAAAATCCTCATACACCAGCTTCCAGAATTACCCCCAAACTGTTCCTGATGATCATGTCTACCTTTAACACGTCGATGATGTAATTCACGGCATCTGTGACAGGGACAACCTGGATGCAGGAGATCCTGACCCTGGTGACGAGTAATGGTGACTTATCCCAAGTCCACACCCATCCCAATTGGGAGCGTGTACCCTGGTTGGAGCAGAATACGGCTAAAGGATTCCTTGAGAACCGAGCTGCGCCACGGCTCGTGAGCACGCACCTGCCTTACGAATATGCACCTGCCCAGCTGTCCAAAGGGAGAGGCAAGGTGCAGTGAAACAGAAATGTACAACTCATAAGCTTTGCGCTCACTAAGGTGTTTGTGCAGACATGTGTTGCAATTTAAGGGGATCTTCATTGTTGAACAATTTTGGAAATGTACAAGGACACTTTGAGAAACAATGTTATACCCTGGGGTTTGAGGAACATCCTGTAAGTAAATGCAAATTTTGAAATAATTCCTTCCCGGTGTGTACCCCGGTTTAGAATAGGTACACTGTATCCTTGCGCATCGTAAGAGGCGATTAAGGGTTGGCGTCAGGAAGGGCATCCGGTCATAAAAACATTGCTTCAAACAGGGAACCATGATTGTCATGAGGCCCGCAAGGCTAACCCCCGCTCTAGCGGGGAAAATGGCCTTAAAACGATCATTCTTCTATTCTATTTCCTTCCCTTGTAAATAGACAGACCTGAACCACGCCCCGGCAGAGGAGATGCACTTTACATTTCTCACTGTCCATGTCCTGATCTTACACCTTCCAGCCCCCAGGAGTGCATTTGGCAGTGACTTCCCCTCCGCTCCCACCTCTTGGTCACCTGTGTTGTACCGTCTTCCAAACAGTGACTACTCCATCAACATCTACATCCATGCATCCAACTCTCTCTCTCTCTCTGTCTCTCTGTCTCTCTGTCTCTCTGTCTCTCTGTCTCTCTGACAACATGGACAAATGTTTAACCACTCATCTCAACTCTCTCCCTCTTCCTCCTTTGTGGTGATTTCAATTGTCACCACGCAACTTGGCTGGCGTCGGTACCTCTATCACCAGCCATGGCACTTCAGCAAAGGACTTCCGAAAGTCAATAGGACTGACTCAATCCGTGAACTTTCCCACCTGGATTTCTACCAATGGCAAATCCTCCCTTCTGGACTTGATGGTGACAAACTTTCCAGCAAACGTCCCCTACTATTCCTCTGCTCCAAATGGTTCATCTGATCACGTGCTTGTGAAAGTCAACATCTCTCTGGCTATTCTCAGTGAGCTGCGTCAACGCTGGCGAGTCCGACAGTTCACTCAATCAGATTGGCAGGGACTGCAAGCAGCCATCTCTCTTCAGGACTGGTCTCCCATATCTACTGCTCAGCCTGGGAATTGTTCCCCATAAACCTGCTCTTTCTCAAGCACAGATTCATCCCATCTCGTCTTCAACTAACCTACCCTTCTTCCCACCCATGGTACGCTGAATCCTGTGGTGAGGCAGTTGCTCTGAAACGACTTACCTTCTCTTCCTGGAAGGCAAATCCAACTGAAGGCAATCTCGATGCTTTCCACAAAGCCCACAACAAGTGTGTGTCCATTCTCAAGATAGCCATAAAAAAACATCTGTCCAACCTCAAGATTGAACTTTCAAACTCGTCTCCCTCCTCTAAAACCTGATGGGGCCTTGTTAAGTCTATCTCTGGAGTGTGCTCCCCTTCCATCCCTTCCATTTCTTCAAATGGAACCACAGCCGACTCTGCTCGTAAGAAGGCCGAATGCCTCCATTGTGTTTGCTTCCAAATCTTGTGACCCCTAACCCTCACTCTCGGTGCCCATCCTTCCCGGTCGTACCCAACTGCTCCTGAACTCTGTCTTTTGCACCTGAGAAGGTGGAGAAGGTTATTTCAACCTTCGATTCTTGTTCTGCAGTTGCACAGGACAACATCAGCTCACGTGTCATAAAAATCTTCTCTGCTGTTTTTGCCTCTGCTGCTCAAGCACATCCCCTCTCTGCCCTCTCCACCCTATAATTTGCCTGAGGTCATCTTCCATCTGCTTGGAAATCCCACCATTACTGCATTACATAAAATAGTTGCAAAAACGGATCCACTTCACCAAGCTGATCCCCTCTTTAGGTAGTAGGTTGGAGACAGCAACCGCCTAGGGTAGTACTACCATCCTGACTTAGGTGCGTTAAAGTGGTGCCTGGAAGCATCTTACACTCTCCGTGTCAGGATTGCTGGTCTTACTTTCTGTCTCACTCAAATTACAGCTACCGGGCCAAGCTTCAACCTCTTTCTCGCAAACAAACACCAGACACTTTTCATCGTACACTTTTCATCATATACTTTTCATCATTTATTTAAGGCCTGGCCTCGATGAGGGCTATATAGTCCGTGCCTGGAGCAACATAAAACAAGCGTTACGCCTAGGTCCCCCGTCGTTGAAGTGATGTGAGTTGACAAAGTGGAAGACGCAAGGCGGCCATCTTGGATTTTGACGTGGCGACCCAATTTTCAATAGCGTTCTCCCTTATGCCTAGATACACCCACACACCAGATTAGAAGTTAGTAGTTCGTTTATTTTTCAAGATATTTCGCTCACAAGGTTCAGACATATATATGGTGGCGGCCATCTTGGATTTTGACGTGGCGACCCAATTTTCAATAGCGTTCTCCCTTATGCCTAGACACACCCACACACTAGATTAGAAGTTGGTACTTCGCTTATTTTTCAAGATATTCCGCTCACAAGGTTCAGACATACATGGCGTCAGACATACATGGCGGCGGCCATCTTGGATTTTGACGTGGCGATCTAATTTTCAATAGGGTTCTTCCATATGCCTAGTTGCACTCACACACCAAATTAGAATTCGGTCCTTCGCTTACGCACGCACGCACGTCCGCACGCACACACGGACGACGGAGGGGAAAACCAAAGTCCTCCTTTTGCTCCGCGGTGCGACGGGGGACAGAAAGACCTGTCAGCTTACTTCCAATAATCAGAAAGCTCATGGAATGCATCATCCCGGTTGATATGAAATCCTTCATTTTCTCCAACAACCTCATCTCAGATCATCAGTTTGGTTTTCGACCAGATCACTCTACCTTGGACTTGCTTCTTCTACTCAACCAAAAATGGATGGAGGCCCTCAATGTCAGACACAAGACCATCTATCTGGACATATCTTGTGCTTTTGATAGGCTGGCATCCCGCCTTGCTCTCTAAACTGTCTCCAAGACCAGCTCCACACATGGCTAACTGACTTCGTCTACTCCCATAGCTAATGTGCGGCTCTCAAAGAAATCCTTTAATCTCCTCTCCGTGTCAAGGCTGGAGGGCCCCAAGGCAGGTTTCTGGGCACTGTCTTGTTCCTCATCTTCATCAATAATCTCTCTGAAAATCCTCTATCTATTTGCTGATGGCATCCCTCATCCTTCAGAGAGGCAGGCCGCAGCCTCTTCCCTCTCTTCAGACCATCAAAAACTCAAAAGCTGGTCAAACACTTGGAATATGTCTTTCAATCCTGACAAATATCACACACTCACTGTCTCTCTCTGAAAGAATCGTCTGGCAATCACCCCTACCCATCTACTCTCTTAACAATCTTCTCGAGGAAGTTACGTTTTGAAACTCCTGGGTCTCACTATCTGCCATGATCTTTCCTGGGAAAACCACATTTCAAAGTTGGCCTCCAAAGCATCGTCATCGACTGGGCATCCTTCGCCGTACAAATTCCTTCCTTGGCACACCTGAACTCCTATCCATCTACAAAGCGTCATCCGCAGCTTGATGGAGTACTGCTCTCCCCTTCTGGGCCGGCTCCCCTGCCCCATATCTTGACACCGTGGAAACCAAGTCCTTCAAGATTATTGGAATCTCCAGCGATGAATCTGAGTCTATGGGCCTATCATTACACCATCACAGACAGGTCGGTGGTCTCTCTATCTTCTACCGTCCCCTTTCTGGTCTTGCACCCTCTTCCCGCTCCGTGCTTTGTCCCCCCCTCCCCCCCCCCCCCTCCCCGCGCCCCAGGTTCCTGCAGGAGGGAAACAGTGCACCTTCCTCCTTCGTATGGTTAAACTACCAGAATTTCAGATCACTGCTCACCTACACTCATTACCTCAGCCACCGGAGGTTATGTTTTCACCCCTGTCTGTCAGTTTGTCTATCTGTCTGTGAACAGGATATCACAAAAGGTTGTGGACGGATTTGGACGACAAGGACGGTTGGTTGTGTCTGTGACAAGTACGAATCGATTCGATTTTGGTGAAGATCCTAAACTCCCCCCTTGCCCCGCCACTCTTAAACTCCCCCCCTACCCCTCCACTCCTGAACTCCCCCCTTGCCCTTCCACTCCTGAACTCCCCCCTTGCCCTTCCCCTCCTAAACTCCCCCCTCACTCCTCCCCTTCAAAACTCCCCCCCAACCCCTCCCATTCAAATCTCCCCCCATACCATTCCTCTCCAATTCTCCCTCCTCCCCCCTCCTCCTCAAAGCTGCCTCCTCCCCACTTCGTCTCCCTTCTATCTCATACCTCCACCCCCCCCCCCAACCTTCTTCTTTCCTCTGCCCCCCCTCAAACAACCCCTCTCTGTGCCTCATCCCTTCACCTTCAAACCTTTCATCCTCCTCATCCTTCCCTTTCTTGGAACTCTTCTGCAATCGCTGATACACTAACAACTGCTCTCCCTACCTCCCCCTCTCATCCTTCATCTTACCCTACTCCTCCCCTCCCCTGTCCTGTACCCGATGCTCCCCCTCTCTCTTCATTAACGGTATGGACCTCAAACAACCGGGGCCTTCGCTCAAACCTGACTGATCTCTCCATACAGGTTGCTTCTGACAATCCAGACTTGATCTGCTTAACAGAGACTTTCCTCCTTCAAGATGTCTCTGATTCCTTAATATCTCTTCCTGGTTACTCCCTCCTCCGGTATGATAGACCTGAGCCTCGGCCTGGTGGTGGGGTGGCTATCTTTATCAAAAACTCTCTTCCTCACTCTCCTTGCACTGCCCTCTCTCCTCCTCACCCCCAGGAGTACCTCTGGCTACGGCTTCCTCTCCGCTCCCACCTTTTGTTCATATGTGTTCTGTACCGTCCCCCAAACAGTGATGACTCCATCTACATTTCACTGTCTGACAACATGGACCAACTTCTATCCACTCATCCCAACTCTCTCTTCCTCATTTGTGGTGACTTCAATTGTCATCATGCCACCTGGTTGGGTGTGGGTTCCTCTCTCACCAGTCATGGCACCTCAGCAAAGGACTTCTGTGACTCACTGGGATTGACACAATCTGTCAATTTCCCGACCCGGATCTCAGCCAATGGAGTATCTTCTCTTCTAGACTTGGTTATGACTAACTTCCCTGTTAATGTCTGCTGCTCTTCTTCTGCTCCAATCGGTTCTTCTGATCATGTGCTTGTCAAAGTGGACATCTCTCTGGCCATTCTCAGAGAGCCTCCTCAGCGTCGACGAGTCTGGCATTTCACTCAGGCCGACTGGGACGGTCTTCAAGCAGCCATCAATCGTCTGGATTGGTCTCCCATCTCCACTGCCTCTGACATCAATTCTTCCTGGGAATTCTTCCAAAGCAAACTGATCTCTCTCATGCACAGATTTATCCAATCTCGCCTTCAGTTGTCTTACCCTTCCTCCTGTCCATGGTACACTGAATCTTGTGGTGAGGCAGTTGCCCTGAAACAACTTGCCTTTGCCTCTTGGAAGGCTAATCCAACTGAAGGAAATCTCAGTTCCTTCCACCAAGCTCGGAACAAGTGTGTGTCTACCCTCAGGAGTGCCAGGAAGCACTATCTCTCCTCACTCAAGAATGAACTCTCAAACCTGTCTCCTTCCTCCAAATCCTGGTGGCGTCTGGTCAAATCCGTTTCTGGTGTTTGTTCCCCCTCCATCCCCTCCCTTACCTCAAATGGCCACACAGTTGACATCACACGTGACAAAGCCGAATGCCTCAACTCTGTGTTTGCCTCAAAATCCTTAGTCCCAAACCCATCTCTCTCTGTTCCCACCTTTCCCAGTCGAACCAAACTGCTCCTGGACTCTGTGACCTTCTCTCCTGACAAGGTGGAGGAGTTTTTGTCAAACCTCGACTTTGATTCTGCAACTGGACCAGATGGCATCAGCCCACGGGTCCTAAAATCCTGCTCTGCCGCTCTATCTCACCCTCTCTCTGTTCTTTTCACCCTATCTTTTGCTCAAGGTCATCTGCCAGCATCCTGGAAATCAGCAAACATTACCGCTTTACACAAAAAAGGTGCAAAAACAGATCCTTGCACCTACAGACCAATCAGCCTGCTCCAAATTATCAGCAAAGTCATGGAATCCATCATTGCTTCGGATATGAAATCTTTCCTCTTCTCCAATGGCTTGATCTCTGATCATCAATTTGGTTTCAGACCAGGTCACTCTACTCTGGACATGCTGCTTCTGCTGTCTCAACAATGGATGGAGGTCCTCAATGCCAAACAGGAAATCAGAGCTGTCTCCCTTGACATATCACGTGCCTTCGATACGGTCTGGCACCCAGCTCTGCTCACCAAACTCTCCTCCCATGGTATCCATGGAAATCTCCATGCATGGCTTGCGGACTTCCTCTCTGGTCGTAGTCAACGTGTGGCCCTGAATGGATTTCTCTCATCTCCCCTTCCCGTTCAGGCTGGAGTTCCCCAAGGCAGTGTTCTGGGCCCTGTGCTTTTTCTGGTCTTTATCAATGATCTCTCCGACTCTCTGGAAAATCCTCTGTATCTCTTTGCTGATGACTCCACTCTCTGCCGCTCCATTCCTCATCCCTCAGATCGGCAGTCTGCAGCCTCCTCACTCTCTGAAGACCTGGACCAAATCACAGACTGGTCAAACATGTGGAACATGTCTTTCAATCCTGACAAATCTCACACTCTTACTATGTCTCTCCGAAAAGATCGACTGGACAACCCTCCCATCTACTTTCTCAACAATCCTCTCCAAGAAGTTCTGTCGCTCAAGCTTTTGGGTCTCACCATCTGCCATGATCTTTCTTGGGAAAACCACATTTCCAAGCTGGCCTCCAAAGCCAGTCGCCGACTGGGTATCCTCCGTCGTGCGAAGTCCTTCCTAGGCACACCTGAGCTCCTCACCACATACAAGGCTTTCATCCGCAGCTCAATGGAATACTGTTCTCCCCTATGGGCTGGTGCTCCTGCCTCACACCTGGCTCGGCTTCACGCTGTTGAATCCAAAGCTTTCAGAATCATTGGAATCTCCCGCGATGAAGCTATCTCTGAGGGCCTTTCACTCACTCACTCACCGCAGGCAGGTAGGTGGTCTTTCTGTCTTCTACCGACTCCTCTCCGGCCTTGCTCCCCCAGCTCTCTCTGTGCTCTGTCCCCCAAATATTCCTACAGGTCGCACAAGATCTGCCAGCCACCCTCTGATGGTTAAACTGCCGAAATCTCGGCTCTCTGCTCACCTTCACTCTTTCATTCCTCTTTTCTCCCGCCTCTGGAACAAACTCCCACACTCACTTCAATCACACTCCTCCCTCCAGGTCTTCAAAACAGCTGTTCACCACCATCTCTTATCTTCCCCCATCCAAAACCTTGATCTTTTCTACCCCCACTAATTCACCCCAGATCCACCTTGTTTGAAATTCCAACTTCTTTCCTGGAAGTCTTGGCAGTGTCCATATGTTTTATACCTCTCCCACCCCCCCCCCCCTCTTCCCATGCCTCCCCCCCAAAGCCCTCTCCCTCCCACAGTTCTCTCGATGTCTCCATGTCTCTCGGTCCCTGCTCTCAAATGTTGTGTTTGTGTCCTTCCCCCTCTCTCCCCATCTTGTCTACCGCTCCCGATGTTATTTGTTTTGTGTGTCTGTTTGTCTTTCTGTGTGATTAATGTTCGCTCTTTCACGAGCCTCGATCTTGTATACAAAACAAAAAAAAACAAAAAAACAAAAAAAATCTGAATATGGATTGGGATACGATAATTATTTAATTTTTCAAGTGATCCGTAACCATTGAGGGATCGAACGATAAGCGGTATATAGCATGACATTTAAAAAAGTTGTGGACAAGTTGGTTTGGTGACAAGAATCAGACTTTGGGGACTCCCATGGGAGTAACTGGCCAGGGTAGCCCAAGTAACCTGAACTTTGACCTTTTTCAGGTGATCTACACGGCACGAAATCCCAAGGACGTGACCACGTCATACTATCATTTCAGCAAGTTTGCAAAGTTCCTCCAGGATCCCGGGGATTTTGACGACTTCTTCAACAAGATGCTCCATGGCACAGGTGAGACTGAGAGCAGGTTTAGAGGGGAATTGGGGGGAAGTGGGCTCAAGTGTTTTGAGAGAAAGGTCTGTAAATGTACAGTAGATGCAGGTAGACTGGAGTACAGTTTCATACCTGTGAGAGCAGGTTTAGAGGGGAATTGGAGGGGGGGTGTGGGGGGGGGGAGACTCAACTGCTTTTGAGAAAAAGGTCTGTAAATGTACAGCAAATGCAGGTAGACTGGAGTACAGTTTCATACCTGTACAATGTCACATGACACGCGTGCCATACTGTCCGTATGCAGTGTACATGTGCCCATGGTTTAAGCACATCCAGGGCTGGCTTGATCATAAAGACCAGATGGACATGCTCTACGTCACGTACGAGGACATGATCATGGTTAGTGATGTCTTTGTGGATAAATAAAAGATTCTCCTGATGTTGATTTTTATGTTTGAGAATGTTTAGGCCCTTACCTGAACACAGTGGTGTCCACAGGTTGTTTTATTGCTCGCAGTCTCATGCATCTCAATTTCTGGAAAACATGGTGCGTTGGGGAGGGGGGAGGGGGGAGGGGGGAGGGGGGAGGGGGGGCTTGTACAGGTGTGAGGCTCATCGAAGAGAGCAAGATTAAATTGACGGTGGGGTAGTAGCGGGACAACAATTAGTAGCGGTAAGGAGGAGAAAAAAGAACAGGAAAGGAAGAGAGAGTCGAGAAAGACAAAGTGTGGAAGGGGTGGATGGAGGGAGTGGGAGAGGAGAGAAACAACATAGACCCTGGGAAGTGAGAGGGTTGAGTTAGGAAGAGTTAATGGGAGTAATAAAAATCATGGATCATAATTGGGGGTTATAAGAGGGGACGGTGCACTGCTTCCTTGAAGTCCTGGAGTGAAGAGTGAGGAACAAAAGCCTCTAGATTCTAGAAGGAGGTTCCATGGATCGGAGAGGTGAGGAATAAAAGAGTTGAGGTGTGCAGTCAGAATGGATTTTGGAAGTTTACCCAGGAAGAGGAGGAACAGGTGCATCCTGGAATTGCTGGGAAGGGCCAGAGGATAGAGTGCAGGGAACAAGACAGGTGGAGAGGAGGTAGAACCAGACACCACTGGGCCTACCTGCGATGTGAGAACAGGTCTTGTGATATGATTAGGTCTTGTGATAGGATTAGGTCTTGTGATATGATTAGGTCTTGTGATATGATTAGGTCTTGTGATATGATTAGGTCTTGTGATAGGATTAGGTCTTCTGATAGGATTAGATCTTGTGATAGGATTAGGGTCTTGTGATAGGATTCGGGTCTTGTGATAGGATTAGAGTCTTGTGATATGATCTTGTGATAGGATTAGGGTCTTGTGATAGGATTAGGGTCTTGTGATAGGATTAGGGTCTTGTGATAGGATTAGGGTCCTGTGATAGGATTAGGGTCTTGTGATAGGATTAGGGTCTTGTGATAGGATTAGGGTCTTGTGATAGGATTAGGGTCTTGTGATAGGATTAGGGTCTTGTGATAGGATTAGGGTCTTGTGATAGGATTAGGGTCCTGTGATAGGATTAGGGTCTTGTGATAGGATTAGGTCTTTGGATATGATTAGGTCTTTGGATATGATTAGGTCTTGTGATAGGATTAGGGTCTTGTGATAGGATTAGGGTCTTGTGATAGGATTAGGGTCTTGTGATAGGATTAGGGTCTTGTGATAGGATTAGGGTCTTGTGATAGGATTAGGGTCTTGTGATAGGATTAGGGTCTTGTGATAGGATTAGGGTCTTGTGATAGGATTAGGGTCTTGTGATAGGATTAGGGTCTTGTGATAGGATTAGGTCTTGTGATAGGATTAGCTCTTGTGATAGGATTAGGTCTTGTGATAGGATTAGGTCTTGTGATAGGATTAGGTCTTGTGAACAGGTCTTGTGATAAGACCTAATTCTATCACACGACCTAATCCTATGATAGAATTAGGTCTTGTGAACAGGTCTTGTGATCGGATTAGGTCTTGTGAACAGGTCTTGTGAACAGATCTTGTGATAGGATTAGGTCTTGTGAACAGGTCTTGTGAACAGATCTTGATAGGATTAGGTCTTGTGAACAGGTCTTGCGATAGGATTACGTCTTGTGATAGAATTAGGTCTCGTGAACAGGTCTAGCGATAAGATTAAGTCTTGTGATAGAATTAGGTCTTGTGAACAGGTCTTGTGATAGGATTAGGTCTTGTGATAGGATTAGGTCTTGTGATAGGATTAGGTCTTGTGATAGGATTAAGTCTTGTGATAGAATTACATCTTGTGAACAGGTCTTGTGATAGGATTAGGTCTTGTGATAGAATTACGTCTTGTGAACAGGTCTTGTGATAGGATTAGGTCTTGTGATAGAATTACGTCTTGTGAACAGGTCTTGTGATAGGATTAGGTCTTGTGATAGAATTACGTCTTGTGAACAGGTCTTGTGATAGGATTAGGTCTTGTGAACAGGTCTTGTGAACAGGTCTTGTGATAGGATTAGGTCTTGTGATAGGATTTGGTCTTGTGATAGAATTTGGTCTTGTGATAGAATTAGGTCTTGTGAACAGGTCTTGTGATAGGATTAGGTCTTGTGATAGGATTAGGTCTTGTGAACAGGTCTTGTGATAGGATTAGGTCTTGTGAACAGATCTTGTGATAGGATTAGGTCTTGTGATCAGGTCTTGATAGGATTAGGTCTTGTGAACAGATCTTGATTGGATTAGGTCTTGTGATAGGATTAAGTCTTGTGATAGGATTAGTTCTTGTGATAGAATTACGTCTTGTGAACAGGTCTTGTGATAGAATTAGGTCTTGTGAACAGGTCTTGTGATAGAATTAGGTCTTGTGAACAGGTCTTGGGATAGGATTAGGTCTTGTGAACAGGTCTTGTGATAGAATTAGGTCTTGTGAACAGGTCTTGGGATAGGATTAGGTCTTGTGAACAGGTATTGTGAACAGGTCTTGTGATAGGATTTGGTCTTGTGATAGAATTAGGTCTTGTGAACAGGTCTTGTGATAGAATTAGGTCTTGTGAACAGGTCTTGGGATAGGATTAGGTCTTGTGAACAGGTCTTGTGATAGAATTAGGTCTTGTGAACAGGTCTTGGGATAGGATTACATCTTGTGAACAGGTCTTGTGAACAGGTCTTGGGATAGGAGTAGGTCTTGTGAACAGGTCTTGGGATAGGATTAGGTCTTGTGAACAGGTCTTGGGATAGGATTAGGTCTTGTGAACAGGTCTTGTGATCGGATTAGGTCTTGTGAACAGGTCTTGTGAACAGATCTTGTGATCGGATTAGGTCTTGTGAACAGGTCTTGTGAACAGATCTTGTGATAGGATTAGGTCTTGTGAACAGGTCTTGCAATAGGATTAGGTCTTGTGAACAGATCTTGTGATAGGATTACGTCTTGTGAACAGGTCTTGTGAACAGGTCTTGTCATAGGATTTGGTCTTGTGATAGAATTAGGTCTTGTGAACAGGTCTTGTGAACAGGTCTTGTAATAGGATTAGGTCTTGTGATAGGATTAGGTCTTGTGAACAGATCTTGTGATAGGATTAGGTCTTGTGAACAGATCTTGTGATAGGATTAGGTCTTGTGAACGTTCTTGTGATAGGATTAGTTCTTGTGAACAGATCTTGATAGGATTAGGTCTTGTGAACAGATCTTGATAGAATTAGGTCTTGTGAACAGGTCTTGTGAACATGTCTTGTGATAGGATTAGGACTTGTGATAGAATTAGGTCTTGTGAACAGGTCTTGCGATAAGATTAGGTCTTGTGATAGGATTAGGTCTTGTGAACAGGTCTTGTGTTCTCGTCGTTTGCATTTCCAATACTTTGTAGGGGTTTATAATCCAGACAGGACTATAGGTGCAGTGCTCTACTTGGAATGAAATAATTGTTCTGTAGATGATCACCTGTATGCCACAAGATGGTGCATACAAGTCCTGCACACTCATCCACTCATGGTGACAAAAGCTTTAACTGCTCTCCTCGTTTGAATGTACCAAAATAAGAAAACGAGGAGAGTTAGAGCTGGTGTACAATTGATTAATCAACAATCTGAAGACCATTTACATTCTCCCCGAGTTTTAAAAACCAAAAGACAGTAACTCGGTGAACTCGACAAATCGAATTATCAATTGATTACATGTTGAATATTGATTATTGATTATTGAATATTGAAGAGGCCCAGCATTTTTGTGATTATTTTCACCCTCAGGACCTGCGAGGGAACGTCCTTCGTATCGCGGAGTTTCTTGGTTATGATCTCAATGAAGGTGTGTTGTCGACCATCGTGAATCACTGCACCTTCAGCTCCATGAAAGATAGCAAGATGGTGAACTACACTCTGGTGCCAAACAAGCTGATGGATCACACCACAGGGAAATTCATGCGGAAAGGTGAGGTCATGTGTGTGTACATGTATATGTATAAACATGCACATGTGTGGGTGTGTCTGTTTGTCCGTTTATGTCTGTTGTGTGTGTGTGTGTGTGTCTGTTGTGTGTGTCTCTGTTGTGTCATGTGTGTGTGTCTGTTGTATGTGTGTGTGTTTCTGTGTCTCTGTTTGTGTGCTTGTCTGTTTGGGTGTGTGTGTGTGTCTGTTTGTGTGTGTGTCTGTTTGTGTGTGTGTCTGTTGTGTGTGTGTCTGTTTCTGTGTGCATGTGTCTGTTTGTATGTGTGTGTGTGTGTGTGTGTGTGTCTATTTGTATGTGCGAGTGTGTGTGTGTGTCTGTTTGTATATGTGTGTGTGTGTGTGTGTGTCTGTTGGTATGTGTGTGTGTGTGTGTGTGTGTGTGTGTTTGTGTGTGTGTGTGTCTATTTGTATGTGCGAGTGTGTGTGTGTGTGTCTGTTTGTATATGTGTGTGTGTGTGTGTGTGTCTGTTGGTATGTGTGTGTGTGTGTGTGTGTGTGTGTGTGTGTGTGTGTGTGTGTGTGTGTGTATATGTGTTGTAAAAGTCAGAGTTACAACATTGGCTCAGATCATGAGTTTAATCTCAATCGATCCCGAACAATACCTGTAAAGAGAACCAGCGAACATCATATCAATATTCAGCATACATCTGAACTAGTAATGAGTTTACAGATGAGCACAACCAAGCCGTAACAAAGTGGCGGTATGTACCATCTATTTATGCACCAGCATAACATACAGTAAATGTCTCAGGTATGATCATAGCGCAGAATGACCGAGTTCTTATAACGGCCGCATAGCGGACAAAAGACGAATGACACCTGGGTTCAGACGTTAGACAGAATTTCATGACATTCTCCCCGGCGTTAAATCGACACTACCCATCGGGGTGAAAGCAAGCGGATAGCAGTATAGAAAACGTCAGTTAGCAAAAGGATACATAGAGCAGAAATGCATGTCAGTCCCAGCCGTAGCGATCGGGGCAGCGAATTTCTCTTCCGGCGCGTGTTCGGTAAGCGTTGGGAGCTTCAACCACGAGACCAAATTCCCCCACGTCGGAATAACTGCCTATCACGGGAGACGGCGGCGGCGGGTCAGGGCCGACCGGATCGGGTGTGTGCGGGAGCGGAGTTGATGGTGAATGCCCCATCAATGGGTCCCCCTAGCTGAGTTCCGGCTGAACGGTATCCCCGCACGGAGCAAGATGACGCACCGAGACTGTAGACTCGCATCCATTTGGCAGCAGCACTCGAGCGTGCTCGGGATTGGCTTGGAGAATGTGAACCTTGTCGACAAGCGGGTCATATTTACTTTGACGAACAGCGCATTTGAGGAAAGCCGGTCCGGGCTCAGCTAGCCAGCCCGGCAAAGGTCGAACAGCACCAGAACGGCGCGAGTAACGAAACAGATGATCGTGAGGAGTTTGATTAGTAGCTGTGCACAATAAAGTCCTGATCGAGTTTAACGCCCCGTGCACCATCCAGGTCCATCGGTCCAGTCTTAGTCCGCGAGACTTAAGGCCCAGAGTAATGGCCTTCCATATAATGCCATTAAATCTTTCCACCTGACTGTTCACCTGTGGCCTGTATGGGGTAGTATAGCTTGAAGCTATTGTTACAGACGCGGTTTTAGATGTTAGTTTACCGAGCGGTTTGGTATTACCGCGTCCGCACAGTTACTCCCCGATTAGAACCCTATCCCGCCCGATTCCACTCGACGTTGACCAAGTCGCGCTATGCTAAATCAATGAAGGAAAGGACACAACGGCTGGGATAAATGCAACGACACAAGGGGTACAGTTCTCAAGACCTCCGGAGGAGGATATAATATTGGTGATGCAGAAACGGGTAGATTACACGGTAAGAGGTAAAGCACAGAAAAGATGGGCACTTAGACACAGTCTTATCTTATCCCCGACAGACCACAGACAAACGGGACAAGACTGACTTACACAGGGATTGATGGCAAGGAAGGGCAGGCAGTCGATAGCTCAAGGTGCACCTTGGCTCAGGGGCAGAATCAAACGCGGTCCGGTCCAGAGATGCGGGGAGGTATTCAGCGCTTGGAGGTGGCGTCTTCTCTCTCCAAGCTGGGGGCGCATCTGACGTCACCTCCCTCTTTCTGCGCATGCTCAGCGGGGAGTGACACGCCCTCGGCTCGTTAGCTCCGCCCCAGATGGAATCGGTCCGCCACTTCTATTGGGTGCGGGGGGTTACCGGGCTCCGCCCTTGACGAGGAGCTGACAGCGAGCCCCTGCGTGGTAACCCCGTCGGAGCACATGTTCAATGGCGGCTAACCAAGCCGGAGTGAGGACGCACACTCCCCGCGCCGCCGCTGTTGTTGTTGTTGTTGTTGTACCATGAGGAAGAGCTGCGGGGAGGTATTGTTGGGAGGTCCTAAACTTTCTAACGGTGCCATACAATCACATTCTGGTGCAACGAAGAGTCAGAATTAATGGAAACGAGTCCTTAACTGACATAGACTAAGAATAACTAGCAAGATGTCCTATAGTTGTCTACGTGAGATGCGGTGAACCTGGGTGCGACATTTAATGGGGGAAATAGGGGAAGGTCGGTTCTACAGAGTGTTGTTTACAGAAAATGGGACTAGGGAATGGGGGATTGGGGATAGTTGGGAAGTATTGGGGAAATAGGGGAATATTTACAAGCGGATATGGATGGAGGCCAAATCCCATATCCGCAACACTATATTGCGCTGGAGCAAAAAGGTCTTCACATCCTGGGACAGAAACACAGCACCTCAATCGGTGTGTACGTAAGCCGGATTCCCGAACATGGAGAACAAAATCTGCAGACACCGGATAACCGTCGCAGCGGACATATCATTGCATGGGAAAGCAAAAGGGAATCTGGAGAACTCGTCAACTATCGTGAGGAGATAGCGAGAGCTATCCGAGGCCGGTAGGCTAGGACTAGCAGGGAGACACGAAGCCGGTAGAGGCCCTTTAAAGTCCATTGCCAATCTCTCCCAAGGCCAAGTAGCCTGAATCAGCGTACCCATCAGTGGTTTGTATAAACGAGGTTTGAGTTCAGCACAAACGGAACAAGTGCGACACAACTGCCGAATGTCCTCAACAGAGAAGGGCAAATTGTGACTGTGCACATAATGAGCAAAACCCGTCACTCCGGGATGGCACAACGTTTCATGAATAACACACAGATCCTCAAAGGAGGTGAGACTCGCACACACCGAAGGGCGTGATAATGCGTCTGTGGCGAGATTATCCCGCCCTGGGCGATACTTAATACAACAACAACAACAACATGCATTTTAAAAGGCCATTTTCCCTGCTAGAGCGGGGGTTAGCCTTGCAGTCCCCATGACAATCTTCTCCATTTTGCCCTATTTTCTGCATTTCTCCTTGTTAACCCCCTTGCCCGCATTTCTTCTTCCACCATCTTTAGCCAAGTCTTTCTCGGTCTTCCCCATCTTCTACTTCCTTCTACATTCATTTCCATCACTCTTCTCAACCAGTCACTTTCATCCTTCCTCAACACATGACCAAACCATCTCAACCTGTTCCTCTTCACAGCATCAATCACAGGCTCTATTCCCATCATTTTTCGCAATTCATCATTTGTCTTCCTCTCTCTCAACGATACTCCGCACATCCGTCGAACCATTCGCATTTCCACCCTTTCCAACCTTCGTTGCTGCTCTACGTTCATTACCCATGTCTCGCTCCCATAAATCATAACACTTCTCACACATGCAGCATACACCTTTCCCTTCAGCTTCAACGACACTCCCCTCATCATCAGCACGCCACTCAATTCCCGAAACGTCTTCCATGCACATCTCACTCGAGCAACCGTTGCCGAGTCTGATCCACCTTCTCCATTCAGCATGTCTCTGAGGGAGCAAAATGTTTTCACACCTTCCAGCTTCACGCCGTTTCCAAGATCCAACTCAACATTTCCTCCATCTGCAGCTCCCTCTGTGCACACCTTACATTTGAATGTAGCTGCCACACTGGTTAATGACCCTCTCAGACCACTACATTTTTGATGAACCCACTCAGCGCACATTGTACACTGAATGGAGTTCACTCCGACACCCTTACTACACACAGCACAGGGCCACTTCCCAGTTCTTTCCACCTCACCACATGCTTTACCACTTGCCATCACCTTCGTCTTTCCGATATTCACGTTCAGACCTTTTGTCTCCATACATTCTTTCCACGTGTTCATCTTTTCCTTCAGTCCATCCATACTTTCCGCAATCAACACCAGATCATCTGCATACAACAACTCCCATGGTAAACCCTCCTTTACGTTCTGAGCCAGCACCTCCATCACAGCTACAAATAGTAGTGGACTTAGTACCGACCCCTGATGCACTCCCACCTTCACCTCAAACTCACCACTGTTCCCATCCTTCGTCCTTACAGCTGTGCGTGCTCTTTTGTACATTGCCATCACTACTCTGATCAACCATTCCTCCACTCCTAACTTCCTCAATGCCCATGTCAATACTTTGCGTGGAACCCGATCGAATGCTTTCTCCAGATCAACAAACCCAAGAAACAACTTCTTCCTCTTCTCCATGTACTTCTCCTGCAACTGCCTCACAATGAAAAGTGCATCTGTCGTTCCTCTTCCTGGCATGAATCCAAACTGCATTTCGTCGATCTTCACTTTCTTCCTTATCCTCCTCTCCAACACCCTTTCCAATACCTTCATTCCATGCTCCAATAACTTTATCGCTCGGTACGAGCCACACTCCAGAGGGTCACCTTTCCCCTTGTATAGAGGGACGAGGGTACTCAGTTCCCAATCCACTGGAATGCGGCCTTCTTTCACCACCAGATTACAGATCTCTGTCATTCTCTTCACACCCCAACTTCCTGCTGCCTTCAACATATCTCCCACAACTCCCGTCGGCCCTCCCGCTTTTCTACCCTTCATTGCTTTTATCGCTTCCTCAACTTCCTTCTCAGTTATCTTCTCTGCCGGTCCTAAAACTGGGTTACTCTCTATGTTGCCATCCCATTCATTCTCTGTATTCAACAGCATTTCCATATATCTTTTCCATCTTCCTTTAATTCCATCTGGGTCGACAATGATTTGTCCCACTTCATCCTTCAAGCAACTCACCCCCATCACATCACACCTCTCTTTCGCTATCTGCTTTGCAATCCTGAATACTGCTTTCTGACCCTCTTCCGAATCCAAGCGTTCTCCGAACATTTTCCTACATGCCTCCTGCGCCTTTGCTACCTCTTTCTTTGCAGCCTTCCTGGCTGCCTTATAACTTTCATGCTCTGCTGTTTCTGCTCCCGTACTCTTCGCCTTCTGCCACTCCTTGAACTTCTTCCTCTTCTCGTCAATCCTCTTTCCAACTTCATCATCCCACCACCATGTTTCCGAGTGCCTCGGTGGTCCTTTTGTCCATCCACATACCTCACCAACGGCTCCCAACAGACTAGCTTTCATTGACATCCAACCACTTTCAAGCTCAACCACATCATCCTCGACCCTACTCAGCCTCTCTTTTAATGCCTCCCTTACTGTCACCTCTTTCAACCTCCACACCTTCATTCTCGGTTGGTACTTCACCCGCCAAGCTCTCCTCGCACCTTTCACCCTTACGTCGCAGACAACCAAGTGGTGCTGTGAAACAGCCTCCTCCCCCGGGATCACCTTTGTGTCCCGGAGGTGCCCCCTATCTCGCCTACGCACCATCAGGTAGTCAACGGTTGTCGTCGACCCACCTGACGTGTATGTAACAAGCTTATTATCCTCTTTCTGGAACTGAGTATTACAAATCAACAAATCAGCTCCATCAGCAAACTCCAAAATCCTTTCACCTTCTCCATTTCTCACACCATATCCGTAACCCCCATGAACTCCGTCAAAACCATCCATACTCCTTCCCACATGTCCATTCAGGTCTCCTCCTACCACAACAACGTCCTCATCTTTCACGTTTTCCATCAGCTTCTCTATCGCACACCAGAACTTGTCCTTCTCTTCATCGCTTCGACCAACCTGCGGAGCATATCCCGAGATGACGTTCACCAAGAGCTTTCCAATCATCATTTCACCATCATCAACCTATCACTCACTCTAGTTACACTCACCACACTGTCTACAAACTCCTCAGAAAACAGGACAACAACACCATTCACGCCCTCTGGGCACCCTTGCCACACAAACTTGTATTTCTGTCCCTGCCTACCCTTCACCATTCTCACACCACTTCCCTTCCATCTCATCTCTTGCACACAACATATGTCCACTCTTCTTCTGACCAATACTTCCACCACTTCTCCTGATCTCCCTGTCATTGTCCCTACATTCCATGTCCCAAACCTCAGAAACTGATCTCCACTTCGGGCTGTACCCTGCCCACATGTAGTTGTAATTGTCATGGTTCTCTTTTTGAGGCAATGTTTTTTATGGCTGGATGCCCTTCCTGACACCAACCCTCTTAGTCGACTCTTACGACACGCAGGGATACGGCGCACCTATTCTTATCCAGGGTACACACTGGGAAACGTTTAAAACATGGAAATTCTGGGGGGTGGGGGGGGGGGGCAGCGTCAGCATCACGGCTGCGGTTTAAACATATTTAAATATATTTAAATAAATATTTAAACAAAACCATGAAAAACATTCTGGGAAAAGTCTCTAAGTGAGAACGTGGATTTGAGAAAGCAGGAGCAGAGGTGAAAGAAAAACGGGATATAGGGGGCGGGGCACAAGTCGAGATGAGGAGGCCGCACAAGACACCAGGCCGCACGAGGCGCGAACAAAGAAACGACTAATTACACACAAATTTGCAACAACTACAAAACCAAAACCAAATAGAAACACACAATAACACATACACAACAAAATACGCAGCGGAAATTTGACAAAGAAACGAACGGGAAAACACTCAAACTTTGATGCCGTGGAGAGATCGAAGCAAGCCCCGTCGCTCGAGGGACCGGAAGTCGAAACTTAATAGTGTAGCAAAAATTGGCTAGCTCTATCCGCCAGTGAGTGATCTTTTCATTCTTAATGCGTTGAGCATGGCACGTGTCGTACATGAAAGCGACGCTTTGCTGATCAGTAATGACCTCAAAACATTTGCCAAGCAGATAGGGTCTCCAACGCCTAATAGACTCAACGATGGCGTACACTTCCTTCTCGACAGACGAATGACGTTTCTCCACGGAGGAGAGAGTCCTTGAAAAGAAGGCTACAGGTCGCCCCGCTTGAGAGAGCATGGCAGCTATCGCGTGGTCTGACGCATCGCTTTCCAAAACAAAGGGTTGACTGTCATCGATAGACGACACAGCGGCGCCAGCTATGTCGGACTTCAGGCCATGGAAAGCAGCCTTGGCGGCATGACCCATGGGGAACATTTTGCAATCTACAAGTGGGCGGAGCTTTTCAGAAAAATTTTGGACCCACTTCGAGTAATGTGCAAATAGTCAGAGGGCACGCTTCAACGAAGCGCGATCATGCGGTGGGGCCATGTCGAGCAAAGGTCGCAGCCGCTCCTTGTCTGGAGTGATAGTGCCCGGGGTCATGGTGTACCCCAGGAGACCTATCGTTCGGGCGGAATAGCGACATTTAGCCTCGTTCAGAGTTAGCCGATACGTGCGCGCAACCTGGAGGAAACGCTGCAAATTAGCATCATGATGGGCCTGATCATACCCACAAGCTGTTAGATTGTCCAGGTAAACAAAGACATCGGTTAAGTGTTCCTTAGCGATTATGTCATCTATGGCCCTTTGAAAGCATGCCACCCTGTTTGTGACCCCAAAAGGTAATCGAGTGAACTGGTACAACCTCTGTCCAGATTCAAACCCGGTGTAGATGCGATCGGCCTCCGCAATAGGGATCTGATGATACGCGCTGCGGAGATCTAATGTGCTGTAGGTCGAGTACTGTGCCACCTGCCAAACCAGGGAATCCAATCCCGGGAGTGGGTAGGCGTCCAATTGCGTAAAGCGATTAATCGTCTGCGAGTAGTCGATTACCATGTGTTTGCGATGATTTTCTGTCTGGACTACCAGAACTTGAGCCTTCCAAGGCGATCGACTAGGTTCGATTATACCCTCCTTTAGAAGTCGGCTAGTTTCCTCCGCTATAAATTGCATGTCAGCCCGCGAGTATCATCACGATTTAACGGCAACCGGGGTGCAGGCAGGAGTCAAATTTGGAAACAGCATCAGGGGTTCAATTTCCCATCCCGGCCAGAGCACTCACAGAGAGAGTATTGTCACCTCCAAATTCCATTTCCAACCGTCCATGTCAACGGAGAAAATCGTGACCTAGTAGCACTTCTGCACATAACGTTGGTAAAACCATTAAATGCACATCCGGAAACATTCGGCCATTGATCACTAGCTTCAGCCGGCATTCGCCTTTGGTACGCAGCCAAAGAGCTTGGGAAGCCATGAAAATCCTGCGCGTTGTCCCGAGAATCGGTCAGCCATGCTTCTGGAGGAGCCGCAAGTCAACATAGCTATCAGTAGAGCCCGTGCCGATCAAGGCGTTGACCATCTGTCCCTCAATCATGATTGGAATAACAGCGTTGGTTAACCCAGGTGGCCCTGTAGTTGTCGAAACATCCAGAGGTGGCGATCGAGCCACGCGTGTGGGTCCGACGCCAGCTATTGTCGAGCGTGGCGTAGTTGTCGAAGCATCCAGAGGTGGCGATTGAGCCACGCGCGCGGGTCCGACGCCAGCTAGTGTCGAGCATGGCGTGGATTGCCCCGTGGGTGATGAAAGAGTTCCCGTCAAGGGCGTGCGTGCCGCACGAGGCCCGCGCGGGGAGATCCCAATCAAGGGCGCGCAACGGCGCCTCGCAGGCTGCGAGTGGATCCTAGTCAAGGTCGCGTGAGATGCAGATTGTGCCCCGGACTGTGCGAAAAGCACGGACAATGTCGGGCGAGTTCGCCGGCCTCGTGTCGATCGGCATACCTTTGAGAAATGACCTTTCCGTGAACACGAATGGCACGTCGCTTCGTGCGTGGGGCAAACTGTTCTCAAATGATTTCGATTTCCACAAAAATAGCACTTTGCGGTACCCCCGGCAGATGGGGTCGCGGCAGCAGCGGCTGTCACGCTCGGGCCCGAAGCCTCGAGAGTGTCCGTTGTCCCTGATTCGAGCGGAGGTTCAGCATCTGCTCGCTCCGCTGCCGCAGACCTCTCCGGTCGCTCACCGGTTAGCCCCGCAGTGACGTATGGACGATCGTATGCCTCCGAGTGTCTCTGCACCTTGTAGTAAACGAGCGCCAACTTATGGGCTGTCTCAAGAGTTAGATCGGCAGTTTCCTGCAATCTTTGACATATCATCGGTGAGTGTATCCCGGAAACAAATTAATCTCTCATTAAATCGTCACAGACTTGTTCATGGGATCTAGGTTCACCTGTACAGTCCTTCGCTAAACGGCGGAGATCCTGAACGAAGTGATCGGTGGATTCCGCATGGTCCTGTCATCGTGAGGAGAGCAGGTACCGGGTGTAGACCGCGCTTCGAGTCTTGATGTAGATTCGACGTAGGTCCGTTTCAGCAGTATTGTACGTGACGCACTGAGAAATGTACTGATAGACAGAATGGGACACACGAGAGTTAAGCACTGCGAGCTTTGTCTCATCCGTGAGATCAGCTTTGGCTCCGAGGTAACTCGTCAGCAGTCGAAGCCAGTGCTGAAGCTGGGTAGCCGAGTCCGATGCTTGTGGATCTGCTCCGAAGATCGGGACGAGGATCAACTTATGAGTCATCGTTGTCGATCAAGACAAGAGACGATTGAGATTAATTGTTGTAAAAATCAGAGTTACAACATTGGCTCAGATCATGAGTTTAATCTCAATCGATCCCGAACAATACCTGTAAAGAGAACCAGCGAACATCATATCAATATTCAGCATACATCTGAACTAGTAATGAGTTTACAGATGAGCACAAGCAAGCCGTAACAAAGTGGCGGTATGTACCATCTATTTATGCACCAGCATAGCATACAGTAAATGTCTCAGGTATGATAATAGCGCTGAATGACCGAGTTCTTATAACGGCCGCGTAGCGGACAAAAGACGCATGACACCTTGGTTCAGACGTTAGACAGAATTTCATGAGAGTGTGTGTGTGTGTGTGTGTGTGTGTGTGTGTGTGTGTGTGTGTGTGTGTGTGTGTGTGTGTGTGTGAGTGAGTCAGTGTGTGTATATGTATGTGTGCCTATTTATGTTTGTGTGTGTTTGTGTGTCTGTGTGTGTCTGTCTGTGCCTATTTATGTTTGTCTGTGTCTGTCTGTGTCTGTCTTTGTCTGTGTGTGTGTACACTTTGAATTAAAGAAGAGCAGTGATTGAAAACAATCACCAACAAAAATGACAGGCTCGAGTTGTAACATGACTCATGTTCCATCATCTACAGGACAACTCGACAGTTACAGGGGATGGGGTGGGAGGGGGGGGAGTTTGAACCCAGCGAAAACTTTCTTTGCCGGCCAACTTGGATAAACAAACCAGATAACTCACCCCCCCCCCCCCCCCAAATCATCAGTTCCCCCCGGCCAAATCATTCCCGATAATCACAGATACTCCCTCTACAGGAAGCGTGGCTTGTAAACCGACGGTGACCGGTCCTGACACCAAATCGGATTCCAAATGGATGACATGAAGTGGGGCACTAACACAGCCACCGATCCCTTGTAACCGAACACTGTCACCAGTTGCGGTACTCTTTGACAATGGCAAAATGCCTTCAAGCATTAAGGATTGATGGGCTCCTGTGTCCCTCAAAACCCTAACCGGTCTTTGGTTAGTCAAGTCTCCCTTGAGTGAGACCAACCCCTCATAAATAAATGGTTGGTAACTCTTCTGTGGGTGATTTCTTACGCTTGCCATCGCATTCGGAGTGGTAATAGTCGGACTCCGCTCTGGATTTTCCCTTTTCATGAGGTAACAACTGGACATCAAGTGTCCAGGTTTCTTGCAAAAAGCGCAAGTAGGCCCGGAGGAAAAACTCGTGGTCTGCCTCGGGCCCCCCGAAAAATAAGTTTGTCTTGAGCCCGTAGCCCCCTGATTTCGAACAGTTCGAGTATCAGCGTTGTCCCCATATTCATCTTGAGGCCGCCGCCATGTATTGTCGTTCTCCGCACCTGCTGTTCCACACCTCCCCTGCGGAGATCTAGGCGAGGAGTTAGGTTCGTGGACCCCTATCCGGTGTGTTAAGGCATAATCATCTGCCATGGTGGCTGCGTCCCACAACTTCGGTACTTTCTTTTCCTGCAGGTACACTTTGATGTCCTCGTGGACACTGTTGAAATTCCTCCACCAGCATCAGGTCACGCAATGCTTCGAAGTCGTTCCCGACTCCTTTTGACTCACACCACCGATCAAACATATTTTCTTTCACTCTAGCAAACTCCACATGGGTCTCACTCTCCCTCTTCCTGGCATTCCTGAATTTTTGCCGGTAAGCTTCCGGAACCAACTCATAGGCTTTGAGGATGTGCTTCTTCAATACCTCATAATCTACACATTGGTCCATTGGTAGCGCCGAATAAATCTCTTGAGCTTTTCCCACCAGCACACTTTGCACTCGTATGGTCCAGGCCTCCTCCGGCCAGTTTAACTGTCGAGCCACTTTCTCAAAGTGTGGAAAAAATTTAGCGACTTCCTTTTCACTGAAGGGTGGAACCAGCCTCACATGTCTGCCCACATCCCAGGTGTTCTGGCTAGGTGTCGACCCCGTCAGCAAGGGTGGTACCTCGCCCCGCTCTCTCATTAACTCCAGCTCCTTGAATTTAATTTCTTGCTGAAGCGCCATGTCACGTTCCTTTAATTCCATTTCCGCTTTTCTCTCCTCTGCTTCGAGTTCCCTTGCAGCTCTCCTCTCCTCTGCTTCTGCTTTCCTTTCCTCTGTTTTCATCCTTTCTAACCTTTCCTGGAGTTCTCGTTCCACTCTCCTTTCTTCTTCTGCTCTTTCCTTTTCTGCTTTCCTTTCTTCTTCTGCTCTTTCCTTTTCTGCTTTCCTTTCTTCTTCTGCTCTTTCCTTTTCTGCTTTCCTTTCTTCTTCTGCTAACCTTTCCTGGAGTTCTCGTTCCACTCTCCTTTCCTCTGCTTGTTTCTCTTCTCTCCTCTCTTCTGCTTTCCTTTCCTCTTCTTTTAACCTTTCCTGGAGTTCTCGTTCCACTCACCTTTCCTCTGCTTGTTTCTCTTCTCTCCTCTCTTCTGCTTTCCTTTCTTCTTCTTTGATCCGTTCCTGGCTCCGTAATTGCAACTCCAGTTTCCGGAGCTCAACGTCTTCTGGTTCTTCGGGTAGCCACTCCCAGGCTAACTCGTCCCATGTTCCTAATCCCACCACAGACTGTATCACCGTGGTCTGCAACTCTGCCTTCCTCAAATTATTTCGGACCTCCAAGTTAAAATGTTTGGCCAATTTCAAGAGGTCCGACTTTAGTAACGCTCGGAACTGTGCCTCACTCGGGGTTACCGCAAAGTTCTGTGCCACAAACGCCATGGTGCCTATCGTTAACACCTGTTAACCTTCACCCAAGACTTTATCCCCAATTTCCCCAAAAATTTACCAATTAATACTTAATTAATAAATTTTAATTAATAAAAATATTATTTTATTATTTTATACAATTTTAGATCCTGGACGTAGACCCAATTGCGAATCCGCAAATCGTAATCCCGGACGAGCCCCCAATTCTGTTACGTGGTCCTCCCGGGGACTACCTGGTCTCGGTGACCCCCGGACCGTGAGAGGAACTCCGCCAGAAAGATCTATTATTTATGCGCTTTCGTAACGCAATCAATATGAATTCCAATCAATAAGAAACCCCACACCAAGGATCCGGAATAATCAATGATATATTCCCCGAGCAATCAACAACCATCAACAATCAGCAATCAATATTACAAAGATGTAAACTCATCTACAATAACTCTAAGATGGCCATCTTATACATTCCTCACGTGAGCCCCACTCCCGACTCCCTCCATGGTCAATGTCTCTCACAATGTCTCCGTACTCCTGTAGTTCGATCTCCGCACGTGGGCGGTTGAACGGACCCTTCCTGACGTGCTTCCACCGGGCACGTCCCGTACCGGGAACAGCTGCTGCCGCGGACACCTCCTCGGCAGCCCACCGAGGTCGGTGCTCGTGATCGCGGCTTCGGGGCTCGCAAAGCGTGCGAGGCCCCAGGCGCCTGCTGTGCGCGTCCTTGTAGACGGTGAGGCGAACTGTGCCGGACGCTTGGTTCCGTGCACGAACCCACGGCGACTTGACGTGTCAAGGGGTAATTACCCCGCGCAGGTAACTCCTTTCCTTTTGTCAGATGGGCTTTCAAACGCAGCGTCCTCCACGCTGCTCAATATCGATACCAACTCTTGTCGGAGCTCGGCGAGGAAGAGGAAGAAGATCGTCGCTGCTCCCGGACCTCGTGTCTTTTCTTCTTCCGTTTCCGGTCTCCTTTTTCCCAGAAGGGCTCCTGACCCTTTAATCACAACAACCTTTAATCGACTACACATTGATAAGCAAAGACCTGAATAGTAATTCACATACATTCACATAAATCCGTAACAATATCAAATTACACTTTCCTTCATCGCCTAAAGCCTGGCCTGATTTAGAAGAAAAGACTTAATTTGAGACAGAATAGTTCAGCATTTCAAATGTAACATCCATATGACGGGGCATCCCCTGCCGTGCAAAGTCCTCAAGTCTGGGCTCCATTGTCAAGAACACCAGCCAAACGTTCCAATTCACCAGAGTACCAGTTTGCGGATAACAGCCACTGACGGGGCATCCCCTGCCCTGCAAAGTCCTCAAGTCTGGGCTCCATTGTCAAGAACACCAGCCAAACTTTCCAATTCACCAGAGTACCAGTTTGTGGATAACAGCCACTGACGGGGCATCCCCTGCCGTGCAAAGTCCTTCCTTGGCACACCTGAGCTCCTATCCACGTACAAGGCCTTCATCCACAGCTTGATGGAGTACTGCTCTCCTCTCTGGGCTGGCTCTCCTGCGTCACATCTTGCTCAACCGGACGATGTGGAAACCAAGGCCTTCAAGAATATTGGAATCTCCCAGGATGAAGGCGAGTCTATGGGCCTTTCACTTCGCCATCACAGACAGGTTTGGTGGTCTCTGCCTTCTACCACCTCCTTTCTGGTCTTGCACCCTCTGCTCTTTCAGTGCTTTTTCTCCTCCAGGTTTCTGCAGGGCTCACATGGTGCACCATAAACCACCTTCTAATGAAACTACCTAAATGCAGGATTACTGCTCCCCTCCACTCATTCGTTCCTCTCTTTTCCCCCACATGTGGAACCAACTTCCACATCCTTTTCAATACGTCTTCCTTCCACACCTTCAACACACCTGTTCACCACCACCTCACATCATCCCCGTCCAAATCCATCATGTACCCTCGTTACTATTCTTGTAGAATCCCTAATCCCTACGCCTAGAACTCCAACAAGGAAAAACTCCAAACTTGGTACTCACGCGAGGTTTTATTAAATCTTTAGAGGGTAGGTAAAACGTACTAATTCAAGACATTGACTTATACTAATAAAACGAATTGAACTTTAACAAAGCATTGTTCTGCCGGTCGTGGCAAAGGCTCCACCATCTTCTTCTTGTGCGCAGATCTTCTCCTCCGTGTTCAGCGCTCCTGAGCAGATCTTCTCCGTTCTCCTTGGCCAGCGCTGCTCCTTTTCTTATATCATAAATGCTTAGTTCCTTATATGAGCATGGAATTCAAGACTCCGCACGGCTCAGACAGTGAGACACTCTGGTTTCTATCTTGGAGAATTCTAAGAGCCATTTTAGACAGTTGTTATCTGTTAAAATGATAAAGCACCTTTATCTGTTCCCCACAGGTCATTTCCTTTCTGACCCATCCGAAACAGAAATGTTCCTCTCCAAGTTTCATTTCACAGAGAAAAACACATTTTAACAAGAGGAGAATATAAATAATTATATTCCTCCACAATTCCTCATTTTTTTATTTTTGTTTATATTAATCATTAATCTAAACATCAACCTATTTAATATTCGACCCATAAATTTGGTAATCCAATTTTCCCATTCATAAGGCATACACCATCATTCTGGAAGAATATGATCACAAAACATTTCTCTTTCCATATTAATAATGCAATTCACTTCATTTGCATAAAGCATACAACACTTCACCTTTACCAAAACACAATAATTTCAGTTCACCATTAAAATAATAAAACATCTGCAATATTTGGCAATACGTTTGCTTTGACACAAATGTTGACTTTTTTATTGAAAAGAAGGGGCTGATCAGTCGTGTTTGAAATTCAAGTATGAAACATTTTCTTCTGATGTATTCATGGCACCTACACTATTTTGCGTAGGATTTTCTGCTGTTGTGATAGCTGGGCAGAGTCACAAACTGACCCTGCTTTGCATGTAACATTCTTGCCACTCTTGCTGTGAGCCATAGTAGATTTGAACAAGGCCTTCATCCAATTGTCGTCGACTTGCCTCCTCACTCATCATGAGTATGGAGCAAGTGTTGATGTGATGTTGATTGGCCAGCAAGATGTGGAACAGGGATGCCGGATGCATCCACAATGATGTTGCTGGGACCATGGTACTCAAGTTGTCCATGGTCCATACCAGGAGCACCCAGCAGAATCGTGCACAGCTGTTATAAAGGAAAAAGCACAGCCGTTCGCTTGCAGCTCCATGCTGGCTCCCCGGAAGTTGGTGAAGTAATAACACACGTCACCGCATCCCGTGGAAGTTGCAGGTAAAATGTCGTCGTCCTGCAATTGCTGACGTGATGAATGTTCGAGGCATTCGAACAAAAGTAGGTGATCGCCCTTCTTTCATATGTTGCAGTGTGACCCAGGCCCATGGTCACATAAATCTCCCTTGGTGAAGGTAAACATCCATCTCCAATCTTACAAAGGGGTATGTCTTCACCATTCTTTGAGAAGGAGGGTGTATGCCAAAATTAACTTCATTTTAGCCACAATTTTCTTTCTCAAACTTCTTCCCAATTCCGTTAGCACTCCATTTGAGATGTGATCTGGTCTTTCCTTTACTCTGCCACATTTATATCTGCTCGCCACACAGATTGAATCAGATGGGGTACATTGTAACATGAAATCACTATATTTTAACTAATCATGTACATCTAAAAACAGCTTCACACGAATAATATTCAAATCAGGTATATGTTTACTACTAAACGAAGAATAACATCCACAATTGCTTTCAGGTACATATAATTCAAAAATTAAACTCATGCAGTTATTTTAACACTACTGCAAGAAAATAAATGCATTAATAATGAGTGTATATAATTAAAATCACAAACAGGAATATGTAATTCCCAACAAATCTTGCAAACAAGCAAACTATGCATAATGTATTATTATCATAGTCCTCCTCACTTTTTCTTTTAATAGTGTAACTTATGGTGATATGAGTTCACTAACTCGTAAAACAGACACAATTCACAATGGTTTGTTATGTCCTTATCTTAGCTCTACTGTATTCATTTGCAACATTACTTGATTCAATCTTTGAATCTCAACATTTATGTCGCCATAAAAGTCTTCCTCTTGTGGTTCCACATGTATTTCCTCATTTGTTGCTTCATTTATTTCTTCACGTGGTGCTTCATGCACTATCATAGTGTTATTTGTTATCTTATTCAAACCCACCGTCACTAAGGTTTTCAAGCAAGCCACCACTAAAACTATTGCCAATATAACTACTAATCCAACAAACAAGTATTGGAGTATCTTAGCTGCCACTCCTCCGAATGTGTTTTCCAACCATGCAAAGGCACCCCCTTTCACATAATCGTGATATCTTGCTTCCTCTTGTCTTATTGTGTCGGCTATGTTATAAACGTCTCCCGAATTATCAGGTATATATGTACATCAATCTGTACCAATCACTGCGCATGTACCTCCTTTTTCCGCTAACAGCATATCTAATGCCATACGATTTTGTAATGCCATGGTTCTTGTTGCTGCCAGCTCACTTGTAAGTTGTGTCAATCCACTAGCTGTTTTATTTGCCAATGTTTCTATAGCCAATGCCATTTGCCGTAGTTCATGTCCTGCCTTCCAGGTTCCATAAAATGGAAATACTACCATTCCAACCCATTCTCCCATACTAACCGTTCGTTTTTGCCTAGAATGCAGGATACGCATTGGTGACTTCGTTAATAAGCGCATGTGTGGAAGTACAAACCCAAGAAAACATGTTCCGAACCTTCCTGACGGAAGATACGGATATGCCTTGTGTCCACATATAAAATATGTATTATTATATGTCCATGTGTTGTCCATTCCCCAAGTGCCTTCCCAATATAAAGTTAAACCCTTGGTGCCATTTGGTCCTAGTGGGACAGGCATCCTCATCCAGCCTTCCTCGAGACCATAATAGTGGCATTTGGAGGTCCTATAGACCTGTTATGCGCACGCGTCTGGGGTCTGGTGATACACATTAATCCTTTCATTTGTTGTTGAATAGTCACGAAAGAGGGCATTTTGTGCTTATTATATGTAGGTCTATAACTGTCCTTAAATTGGTAACAATTATATCCTCCTTGTTGCCATCCTATTCTTCCTGACATTGAGCCTTCAAAATCTGCTGCTATCAGGGTGCCTGGGAAGCAGCTACATAATTCTGCCCAACCAAAAGAAACTGCCTCCAATGGTACTCCGTTCTCACTAGAATGCGGCATTTGTGTGCATATCCAACAATTACTTTCATTTGCTATATCAGCCCTTGTGTGGGCTAAATGTAAAAAAGTATTAATCCCGTGTAATCCATCGGGTTCTAAAGGTGTGTCCCTATCTTCCATCAAACTTCTCCTTTGCTTATGTCGTACCGCATAATCATATATTTGTATGTCGGCCACCAATGTTGCGTTTTGTTCTCTCATTACCCCGAAGTAATGCATGCAACACAGAGTCCCCACTACTAGAGAACTCATTCCTAGGATGAATATCACCATGTTCAAGGAGTATCCGAAGTAGAAGTCTCTGTTTTCCCCTGATTTGTCGGCTTGTCTTGATAAGGTCTTTCCCTTTGTCCTACCTGTATCCATCTGTAAAACATGTAAGCTACCCCTTGTATATGTTCATACCTATAACATAATTATATGTCAATGACATTCAACATTATATACCAAACTAACAAGCTTCCTAAAAGGTAAATAAAGAAAAATCCCTTAATATGTAACATAAATCTAACTATTTGCCTTACCCTGATCCCCCTATCTCCCGGGGTCGAACTAAATCCCCTGGTCATGAGTGTAGTTGTGATACATTATCACTCATGCCATACTAATATCAGTAGATAATTGTATGTCATGTAGGCAAATAAATGTCACTATCCCAAGTAGGAATACTACATGTTGAAAATGCAATGTTTGTCAATGCAAGAGGTGTTAAAATGTAATTCAAATGAATGTAAATCACGACTATCATTTATCTGCCACTGAATGTTCTGCTGGGCTGCTAGGTGCAGCCTCATTTTCTGTGGGACCATCCACCTTAGCCCCATGTGCTCGCTTGCAATGAGAGGCATGAATCCAACTTGGTCTGCCTTGGCATTTCACTGCAGTATGCGTTGTCAGCAGCACCTGATGTGGTCCTGACCATCGTGGTGTCAACGCAGTTTTTCGTTTGAAAATTTTGATGTACACATCATCTCCAGGTTGAAAAGAATGACACTCATTCTCTGCAGGTTCTGGTAAAGCGTCCTTTACCTGGGAATGAAACATCTTCACAATTTTGGTCAATTCAATACAGAAGGAGTACATCAAATCATCCATCTGATGAATGTCTATCTCCTGGATTGTCAGGGGAGGTGAATGAGGTACCTGCATTGGTCTCCCCATCAAGATTTCATGCGGGGATAATCCCGTTCTCCTATTGGGAGTAGCCATCATTGCGAGGAGTGCAAGTGGAATGGCATCCGGCCATTTCAAGTTGGTGTCCGCACAGATTTTGGCCAGCTTGTTCTTTAATACTCCATTATGTCGTTCCACTGCTCCCGCCGACTGGGGGTGAAAAGGACAGTGAAGACGGAGGTTTATCTGCATTGCCTTACCCAATTCCTTAACGACCTCTGCTGTGAAATGCGTACCCTGATCAGAAGAAATCCTGCAAGGAACTCCAAAGCGACATATGAAGTCCTTCAACAGAATCTTCACAACTGTTTTGGCATCTGCATGTCGACAAGGGTAGGCTTCTACCCACTTCGTAAACATGTCTACAATCACTAAAACAAACTCAAATCCAGCACACTTCTTCATTTGAATAAAATCCATTTGTAAATGTACAACGGACCTGACGGTGTGGGATGAGCTCCTGGTGTAGTCTTTTCACCTTTCCCTGAATTACACGCCTGACACACCTGACATGTAGCACAACATTGCTCTGCCACAAGTGTAAAAATCCAGGTGCATACCATTGTCTTGACACTGATGCACACATTCCTCCTTTGCCTGTATGACTCACTCCATGAGCCAGACGAGCAATCCATGGCAACAACTGGTGAGGAGCGACAACACGCCCATCGCGAGAAGTCCATAATTTAGATTCCTTGTCAAATGTGCATCCAGTCTGTACCCACACATCTTTTTCCCGGTCCTCCACCACGTCTTGCATAGCACTGACATCTTGTAGCGTCGGGGTGTTTTCAGGAATCCTGAGAGGTCCCTGTATAATCACTGGATCTTGGTCAAAATGTGCCGCAAGCTTTGCTGCTTCATCCGCCCTTGCATTGCCCTGCGAGACCTCATCTCTCCCTCGTGTGTGGGCCTCACATTTGACCACTGCAATTGCTGATGGTAGAAGGATTGCTTCCAAAAGGCTAGCAATCAACTCCCCGTTCTTAATGTGGCTTCCTGAAGATGTCAAAAAGCCTCTCTGTTTCCAGAGAGCACCATAATCATGAACAACCCCATGCGCATACCTGGAGTCTGTATAAATGGTGACCCTCTGGCTTTCCGCTAGACAACAGGCTCTAGTTAGCACATAAAGTTCTGCCTGTTGAGCCGAGTAAGTGTTTGGTAATTTCCCACTCTCCCATGTCTCAGAATCTGTGCATACTGCATACCCCGTCAATAGTGAACCATCCAATGCTCTTGATGATGATCCGTCAACATACAGTACCAGATCTGCATCTGGGATGGGAATGTCCTTTAAGTCAATGCGAGGCACTAGTGCATGTGCCAGTACATCCGCACAATCATGGGGCTCACAATCTTCCTTTGTTGGCAACATAGATGCTGGGTTCAGCGTTGGACAACGCTGAATGGTAAGGTTTGATGGCGTCAATAACCCTAGTTCATACGTCGTAGCCCTTGATGCTGAAAGGTGCTGTGTTCCTGCCTTCAGCAAAACCATCGCCACCGCATGCTCAACAAGAAGAATTAAGGGACACCCCAGGACTAATGTAGCCGTGGCTTCTACTGCATATGATGCTGCTGCCACTGCTCGCAAGCACTGTGGGAACCCTCGTGCTACTGAATCCAATCGAGTACTGTGATAGGCTATGGGGCGCAGTTTTCCCCCATGTTTTTGTGCCAACACCGATTGGGCAAATCCTCCTTTTTCATGTGAATAGAGGAAGAAATTTTTGTCATAATCCGGCAGTCCTAAAGCAGGAGCTGATGCCAAAGCATCTTTCAATGTCGTAAAAGCTTGTTCAGCCTCCTGGGTCCATTTCAAAGGATTTGGACTGTTTGGTAAGCTGATGTCCAACAGGGGGCGAGTCAGTAATGCGTAATCAGCAATCCACTGATGGCAAAATCCTGTTGTCCCCAGGAAAGATTTCATCTGCTTGACAGTTGTAGGTTTCGGGAGGGTCCTGATCGCCTTTACACGTGCAGGGCACAGTCGTCTCGTGTCTCCTTTCAAAATATGTCCTAAATATTTGACCTCTTCCTTACAGAATTGCAACTTATCTCTCGAGGCCTTGTGGCCTTTATCTGCCAATGCCGTCAGCAACACAACAGTGTCATGCTCACATGCTTCCCTTGAAGTTGAGCATATGAGAAGGTCGTCAACATATTGTACCATCACTGAACCTCCAGGAAATTCAATGTCGCTGAGGTCTTCATGGAGAGCACGCGAAAACAAAGTTGGGCTCTCTGTGTACCCTTGTGGTAAAACAGTCCAAGTAAACTGTAAACCTTCATACGTGAACGCGAACAGATAACGCGAATCCTCATGAATGGGTACGCTAAAGAACGCCGAACATAAGTCCACCACAGAGTAGAACTTTGTATTGCATGGAATACTTGACAATACAGTGATCGGATTAGGGACCACCGGATAGGCTGGGATGACACAATCATTTATTGCTCGAAGATCCTGTACAAATCTCCAAGTAGTCTCGCCTGGCTTCTTCACAGGTAAAATAGGAGTGTTGCACATGCTCACCGTGCGAACTATAACTCCCTGATCCACCAATGATCGAATCACTGGTGCAATACCAGCTTTTGCCTCAGGTCTCACTGGATATTGCCGCTTTCTAGGCAGTGGCTTAGAATCATCCACTGTGATCCTTACAGGTGCAATACTCTTGATCCGTCCCACATCATTCGGGTGCGTTGTCCACAGGCATGTTGGTATTTGATCGAGTAGGTCCGAGTCACCGTTGGTGTCGGAGCTGAGCATATATACCCCAACATCGTCAGTGTCTCGTCAGTGTCATCAGTGTCAGTCCCCGTACGGGCCACCAATTCTTGTAGAATCCCTAATCCCTACGACTAGAACTCCAACAAGGAAAATCTCCAAACTTGGTACTCACGCGAAGTTTTATTAAAACTTTAGAGGGTAGGTAAAACATACTAATTCAAGACATTGACTTATACTAATAAAACGAACTGAACTTTAACAAAGCATCGTTCTGCCTGTCGTGGCAAAGGCTCCACCGTCTTCTTCTTGTGCGCAGATCTTCTCCTCCGTGTTCAGCGCTCCTGAGCAGATCTTCTCCGTTCTCCTTGGCCAGCGCTGCTCCTTTTCTTATATCATAAATGCTTAGTTCCTTATATGAGCATGGAATTCAAGACTCCGCACGGCTCAGACAGTGAGACACTCTGGTTTCTATCTTGGAGAATTCTAAGAGCCATTTTAGACAGTTGTTATCTGTTAAAATGATAAAGCACCTTTATCTGTTCACCACAGGTCATTTCCTTTCTGACCCATCCGAAACAGGAATGTTCCTCTCCAAGTTTCATTTCACAGAGAAAAACACATTTTAACAAGAGGAGAATATAAATAATTATATGCCTCCACACTATCCATGTCTAATGATTTTGCAAAGAGTTGTTTTATCACTTAAACTTCGGCATTATTTCTTCGAATAGACACTTGTGACTATAAACAGACAGTTATGGAAGTATGAAACAGGAAGAAAGGTTGAGAGATCATCGAACCATTGGCAAAGAGAGATTTTCCCATATGTATCCTGTTGGGAAATGGCTGTGATTTTCATTGAACTCACACATGGGATGGAGAACAGAGGGAATGTGACAATGTTTGGGTTCTTTAAGAATCATGGATAGATCTCAAGCTCAAGGTTCCAGTTGATTATCCATTCTCTAACCTTTCCCAAGTTATGGTCAGGATTTCCTGAGGTTGTCCTATTGCTTGGGTGAAGATGTCCACAATTCTCAGGAGGAGAAATTGAAGACCGGTCGGTAGCAACATCACCGAGCAGGGTCTTTTGCACCTTGTCCCAAGAGCTGTTACACCGATGAGGCCATTACTCCATAGCAACCTGAACATCCCCATATGTTGTCCTTACAAATACAAGCACCTGGATATCCACAGAAGTGGTGTGCCGCAGCTCACCGGAGCACCACTCCGACACCTCCATCCATCCGAGGTGGAGCTCAGCAACGCAACGGTTACAAAAATAAAGAAATAACCCACATGAAAATAATTCATTTAATCATTTTCAACCAAACTTTTGTCAACATTATTTATTTATCCACTTATTGGATGCTACGAAGCATTTTTCTCCATTTAGATTAAAAATCGATCATACTCGTCGTTCCTCACAAATATCGGATTGTGCACGATTTCTAACTTTGTTTCGTTAGCTGTGATAAGTTTTTTTTTTTTTTTTATAGTTTGGCACCAGTCATGTTCCACGTTAGGTGTGATGTGGGTCTCTTGCAGTAAAAGAACATTTGCCTTTTTACGATCAAACAAGTTTTTAACTTGGGCCTGATGGAGGTGATTTGCACCCCCACCATTCATATTTGAGGTCGCAAAGGAAATATTTTTCATTCCGTGTTGATGAAATCGACCTGTGCTTGGGAACACTCCGTACCTGCTCGAGTAACAAACTTTCTTAATCTGTGGAATTGAGATCTCGTCAGGTCAAAATCCTCATGCGCTTTGATTATTGACTTTGCGGTGCAAATGAATGCTGCCAAGTCAGGGAAATAGTCTTTAATTACGATGTTACGGTGACGATACGTTTCGTTAAGGAAGGTAAGAATGAGTTGAGGGGATACTTGTGAGTGACCTGTCACCGATTGTGACAGCTCAGTTGCCTCAATGTCATCCTCGGACTCAGACACGTCAGATAACATGTCGTCAGGTTCTGGGGTATTACCTGCTGCCCCCGCGATCTTGTCCGGAGGCATCTTCACAAGTTTCCCACGGTGTTCCCGTGAGCACTCGTTAACACTTTGGTGGATATTTGTATCTGGGGTCGGAGCTTGGGTTTGAGATCCCAGCAAACCCAGGTTTACCGGCTCCGTTTGAAAAGTGGGAACGTTTATTGAATCCTTAGTCTGCTCGGTATTTAAAGGGGAAACAAGCGGAAAACCATTCCCCAGCTCGGAAATGGTAGTAATTTCACTGGAGGTTTCGCACACGGAAACTTCCAAGTAAGAGGTACAAATTATATTTTTCGGCTCATTTACATAATGAGACTCGTTGGTATCGTTGGCAACGGTATTCATGTACTCAGTTAGTGAGGGAATGTCAGAGGGACACTCAAACACATGTGCACCGGGAATGGTGCCGCCCATGACCGCCTTCTTTGCAGCACCAGCGAAATTGCTTAGCACTGGTGCTCTTCGCTTTTTAGAATACACTATGGATTCTTCGTTCATGGGTTCGGGAAAGGGGGCAATGCTAGTTGTGTCAGTCACATCGGTGGGTGTCATCACATTGGAATCGGAGAGCACAGGTGTGTCAGACAACTCAGTCGAGGTGTCAGAAGGTATGGTCGGGGTGTCAGAAGGTACGGTCGGGGCGTTAGAAGGTACGGTCGGGGTGTCCGAAGGTGCGGTCAGGGTGTCAGAGGGTACGGTCCGGGTGACGGAAGGTACGGTAGGGGTGACAGGAGATACGGTAGGGGTGACAGGAGATACGGTCCGGGAGTCAGAGAGCACGGTCGGGGTGTCAGAAGGCGCGGTGGAGGGATTGGCCTTTTTACAATCCCTTTCGTTATGTCCAGATTCACCACACTTTGGACAAGAGGTCTTAGGACAAAACCTTTTAACGTGTCCGAATTCTCCACAATGAAAGTATGTTAAGGAGGCTGAGGAAGCATACATGTGGTATTCCCGATCATCCATCGATACTTTGAAGGATATATTTAAACCTGTATTGGCTCCGCGATCTGGGAGAATCATGTGCACCTGCCTCCTAAAGCTCATTACGTGTTTGACACGATCGCTGCGGCACCCGAGCGGAATCATTGAGATTCGGGGGACAATTTTACCATAACGAGACAGAACGGATAAGAGTTTCTCGCCTGGCATGAACGGTGGTACGTTGGATATTGTTATCTTGATAGCTGGTGTATCCATAGGGGATACCGTAATATAATGACCCCCTTTTATGGTTAGACTGGTACTAACGACGTCATGAACGAACTTTTCTTCTGACACGAAGACAACAAATTTCTGGTTCATTCGTGATGCCGCACGAACATTACCGTCTCCTATGATGGATCCTACGGCAAGGATAATGTCCTCAGTAGGAGCTCCTTCAGGCGGAACACATGCGAATGCATGCTTACGCATAAAATTTTCGAACGCCTCGTAACGAGAGCGTGTACTCGCCATACCAGCAAATTTATCCCCCCCCCCCCCCAACCCCCCACTTGTCCAAACCAGACAAGAAGGTATCAAACCTAAATAATCGAACTAAGGTAAATAATAAACGTGCATTATAAGCACAAAAATGGCTTACAAAGCGCAGTCAAAGCCAGTAGGCCGCACCCAAAATGGGCCCGCTCTCAATCCTCTCTCTCTCAAAGACAAAGGTGTAGAACGGATGAAAACAAAATGCCAAAGCACACAGGATGGAAAAGGAGAGGGAGGGGGGGGGGGCAGGAGAGGAGGAAATCTCACAACGGACTCACTACAACACAGAGCAGTTGCTCACAGCCGCTATGACGCCATGCCCAACACAAACGGCCTGCAGGGGGCGAGAGAGAGAGAGAGACAGAGAGAGAGAGACTTTTGAAGTCCTTTTATTATCAAAATAATACAAAAAAAAAAAGTATTTATATCTTTACACCAACCATAAATACATGAAAAAGCAATGAAACGAAAAGGTTACAGAAGTATCACGGCACACAATTTGCCAAAATAAACCATTAACTTTAGACAACCTACAAAAAAAACTACAAAATATTACCAGTTGGTTCTCACGAACCTCACACAACCCTTCATGACACCAAGTATTGGTGAATTCATCAAGATTGTTTGCATCCTTATAGAAACAAAACTCTAGTTTAAGTCTTGCTGACACGAGGGCATTGAAAAACAACATAACATTGCATTCCCCCGCAGGTTTACCGTTCAATTTCTCCCTTCTTGAGAGATATATTTCCAGCTTGGCTGTTGCGACAAGAAACCTCATTAACATATTTTCCTTGCTTGACTTGGCATTAAAGCCGAAAATAAAAGAACGCAACGAGAAAACAACATTCATTCTGTGTGCCACAAGATTAAACCACCGAAACAAAGGAACCAATCTCACACAATTAATGAAGGCGTGGAACACGTCCTCCGTACATATGCAGAATGGGCAACATGTGGATGTAGGAGAGAAATGGTTGATTAACTTATTGGATGGGGACTATCCAGTGGATCAGTCTCCATTGGAGATCACCAGATCTTTTACTTACGAGCTTGCTATACATGGAGTTCCATACAGGTTCAGAGGGGGGTCCCACAGGCAACAGTCTCTTCCACCGGATTACTCCATTTAGCGGCGTATCCCCCAGCAGTAACTTGACACATGACTTGTATAGCTCTTTACTGCTAGTCTCTTGAAAGGGGCTTAACCCCATGCTAACCGGGGGTAAGTCTTCCAACTTGAAGTGCACCAGTAACCCAGCAAAACCCACTCATCGTGCAATGGTTCGAGCTCGTGGGACCAGCATACTCTCAGCCGTACCCCTATTCGTATCACCTCTCTCAACACTTTTGCAGTCACTCTTTCGGACCGAATTCCTGCTAGCTCGGCTACTTCTCGAGCTGATTTCCACCCGCAACCTGAAACTTGCCGGAGGTGCCATACTTTTGTGATGCCGGCAATTATGAAATGCTGGCAGAGGTCCCTACTTTTGGGTATGTTTGGGAAAAGCCGATTGCAGAACAAAGGCTCTTGTGCAAACATATGGATGTCGTAGTTGTCTTCTTGACGGCACACTGTGAGGTTCTGCCAAGCATTCAACACACTCTGATAAAAAACAGGAAGAGGAGATGTGTCAACTTGTTGAAGCAGGACCAAGAAACATTCGCGGCCATATCCCAGCCCGCCAGCTTGCCGCAAAATGTGGGTGGCCAAAACATGGCTTGGTAATTGCTCTTTCACCAAAAGTTTTTGCACATAGCATAGCCGAAAGGCCATTATACGGCTCCTGATGTCGACCATACTCTGGCCACCCTCGGCCAATGGACGGCATACAACGTTTGGCCGTAACCAGTGATGCCCTCCCCAAAAGAACTCCAACAGTTGCCTTTGCACTTCCTTCACCAAGCCTTCTGGTGGTTGCAGGCAGATGAATCTGTGCCAAAAGAAGGAGGCGACGAGGTTCTTGACTACCAAAACTCGGCCCTTATACGAAAGGTGAGGCAGGGCTCTCCTCCATCTACTCAATCTCTTTTTTACGCGTTCAGCAACACCTTCCCAGTTTTTCTGGCCGTACTGTGGGGATCCAAGGAACACTCCAAGATAGCGAACACCTTCATCCACCCACTTTAAACTTGCAGGAAGGTGTATTGGCGGGCCTTGCGCCATTCTAGATGCACTGTCCCTGACAGAGGGAACCCATAACGCTTTGCTCTTTTCCCAGTTGCACTTCAACGAGGAAGCTAAACCAAACAAATGTAGGCACTTAGCAAGAGCTGCAATGTCGTTATTGTTTTTAACAATGACTGCAACATCATCAGCATACGCCGATACGACAACTGGAGGATGATCAGGAGATATACTCATTCCAGAAACGTTATTCCTTAGTAACACGAGAAGTGATTCCATTACAAGGGTGAACAGTAAGCCGGAGACAGGGTAACCTTGCCTTACCCCCCTTTGAACCTGTATGGGAGAACAAAGCTCATTGTTCACCTTAACTAAACTGAATATATTGTTGTACAATAAAGCAATATAAGTTCTGAAAATATCTCCAAATCCACAGGCTTCAAGCACATGATTCAAAAAGACATGATCGATGCTATCAAAAGCCTTTTCTAAATCAAGAAAAATTATACCAAAGTCATTTTGCACACAGTTGCCATCTATCAGATCTCTAATGAAAAATATGTTATCATACATAGATCTACCTGGGATACAATAACTCTGATCAGGGTGAACCAAATCGCAAATTACCTTTTTAACTCGATTCGCCAGAACTTTTGAAAGGATTTTATAATCAGTGCATAGTAGAGAAACAGGTCTCCAATTCTTCATGTGTCGCAAATCACCAGCCTTTGGAAGAAGGGACATCACCGCTCTTCTCAAACTTAAAGGCAATTCTCCATGAGTCAGTGATGATTCAAGAACATGCATCAGTTCTGGACCTAATAGTTCCCAAAATTCCACATAAAATTCAGCCGGCAGTCCATCGATTCCAGGGGCTCTTCCCGAGTCCATTCCAGCCAGGGCTTGCGTTAACTCCTCGAGCGTAATTGGCGAGTCCATATCCAGCCGCTGGGGCTCAGTTAACGAGGATAGGTGAGAGGTTAAAAGTCTCATTGTTTCATCACAAACAACCTGTTTTGAAAACAGTTTGGAAAAGAAATCTTGAACACATAACCGTCTGTCTCTGGGATTTACAACAACAGCTCCGCCAGGATTAATTACAGAAAAAATGTTCTTGGGTGCTTTACTGACAGAGTCCAGACGAAAAAAAGCTTTACTAGGGGTATCTAAAACCTTTAAGTTCTTAACCCTTAGTCTGAGCAACAACTCTGCTGCTTTCTCCTGGATTAACTCTCTCAACTGAGTCTTCTTTTCTAGTACTAACTGGAAGTTTCTTGCATTATTATTTTTAGCAAGTTTACCTTTGAGCTGTACAATGTCAGCTTCCAAACAAGTCATTGTTATATTCTTAACATTTGTAATGTTTGCTCTAAACTGTTGACAAAACACCCGAATCTGGGCTTTCGTATTGTCCCACCAAAGATTAACTGAAGAAAAAGAGGGCTTTCTTTGGATTTGATTAGCCCAGAAAACTTGGAAGGCTTCTTTAAATAGACCATCTTCTAGAAGACTGGAATTAAATTTCCAGTATGCACTTTTATTTATTGACTGAGGAAAAAGAAACCCCATGGTTACTAAATGATGGTCTGAGAATATTGACGGAAAATAATCCGGAGAGACTATAGCGTTTCTAAAAGGTGAGTTTATATACCATCGGTCGAGTCTCGCAAAGGACACTCTTCCTCTGGTGATGCGGCTCCAGGTATACTGAGGTTCATTGGGGAAAAGTACCCTCCATACATCTAGCAAACCAACCCGAGAAAGGAAAAGAGATAAATCAATACATGATTCGGGATGAGGTTCTGCCGAGTTCCTGTCCATTACAGGTTCAAAGGTACAGTTGAAATCACCCCCGATACACACACATTGGTTTAGATCAACTGTCTGCAGGTGATTCATCACAGACGCAAAGAAAGCTTTCCATTCTGTGCTCTCACTTGGTGCGTACACATTGAATAATGTGAAATGGAAATTATTAACCACCAGTTCAAGAGAGCTGAATCGGCCTTTAATAATCTCCTGGAAGAGGATCGACTCAGGTACTAGCCCTGGTCGAAGTACGAAAGCAACACCTGCCGAAAGGGAAGACAGGTTGCTAAAAAAGCACTGTCCCCCCAAAACGCGACACCAATCATATTCTACGTTTTGGGTGATGTGCGTTTCCTGCAGTAAAAGTACATCGACATTTTTGCGCCGAAACAAACTTTGCACTTGAGCTTGGCGGTTGGGGTTTGCACCTCCGCCGTTAATGTTCAAGGTGCCAAAGGTAATTTGCTTCATTCCTTATCAAAAGGCTTGATTGGGTGTTGCGAAATCTCAAGACCGGCTTTTGTAATAATTTTCCTGAGTCGGTGAAATTGTGACCTTGTTAGTGGAATTTCTTTGCCCTTTCTTGTTATTTCCTTTGCTGATTGAATAAATGAACCTAAATCAGGAAATGTATCCCTGATAACTACATTTCGCTGTCTATAGGTTTCATTCAGAAAAGAGAGTACGAGTTGAGGAGATATCATTGGCTGACTCAACTGAGACTGAGACAACTCGGGCACCTCGTCATCCTCATCAGATTCCGACAAGTCTGACAAGGTCCCTCCAGGATCGAGGATGTCGGCCTCCGTGGTCACTATGGGAATTGTCAGTATCTCTGGGGATTGGCTGGAGAGCTCCACTGTGCGATCCACGATGCCATGGTGATATTTGTGCTCGTCAGAAGTTGAAACCTCGGTTTCATCCTCTTGTGGAGCACAATCTACCGAATCAATGAGCGACTCGGTAACACAGTTTTGAATCTGCATCGGTAGAGCAGCACTGTGGAGGGATGAGTCAGTCACTGTCTGCTCGTTCACAGTGACTGATGTCAATGATCGTAACGGTTCGTTCGAGGGTTTATCAACGTATTCAGCGTTGCAACTTATTTCACCCATATAGCAATTTGCGTCCACAGAGATGGTACACAAACTTTCAGACATAATATCCTCAATTGCAGCACCCGATTCACCGTCCTTTTTTCCAAACCCGATGGAAGCATGAGGAACACATTGGGGTGTGTGTTCAGCTACACTGGCCTTCTCCAATACCACCTTTTTTGGATTACTGGTAGAAAAATGAGCAACCGACGCCCTTCGTTTTTTAGAACCAATAATAGGGTCCTCCTCCATTCCTTCACTACATGAGGGAATCGCAGCAAAAGTTGTGCGAGTTGGGGTCGCTTCGGTTTCTGTAACAGGAAGTGAAGTGCGATCGTTTTCAAGACTCAGGATATGCACATCGATGCTGCTATTGTTCGTCTCACTGCAGGAGGGAACAGCAGGAACCGGTAAACTCACAGGATTAACTCCAGTCGGTTGAATAGGAACACGAGTATTCTTATCCTTTTTACAATCGGTACGTGACCATTTTCCCGACACTTTGAACACGAAACCTTGGGACAAAAACGTTCAACGTGACCAAAGGCTCCACAGTGAAAGCACATTAGTGAGGCTGACGAGGCGTACATTTGATACTCCCGATCATCGGATTTTACTTTAAATGAAATATTTAACCCTGTATCATCACCACGATCGGGAAGTACCATGTAAACTTGGCGACGGAAACTCATAACGTGTTTTATCCTCTCGTCTCGGCTCTTCAGAGGGATCATGGACATTCTCGACACAGCTGTTCCATAACGAGAAAGGACTGACATTAGTTTGTCGTTTGATATAAATGGTGGTACGTTTGATACGACGATTTTCATCGCTGGAGTATCCATGGGGGACGCTAACATAAAAACACCACTCTCTGTGGTTAAACCTGCACTCACAACGTCGTGAACAAAGTTTTCTTCGGACACGAAAATAACAACTTTTTGATTCATTCGTGAGGCAGCTCGGACATGTTCGCACCCGATTATTTTCCCCACTGCGAGTACCACATCCTCAGTGAGGACTCGTTCTGGTGGAACACACACAAATGCATGCTTCCTCGTTAGGCTATCGAACGCCTCTAACCGAGAGCGTGCATTCGCCATACCAGCGAATTTAACACCCCCCACTTGTCCGAACCGGACAAGAAGGTATCAAACCTAAATAATCGAACTAAAGTAAATAATAAACGTGCATTATAAGCACTAAAATGGCTTACAAAGCGCCGTCAAAGCCAGTAGGCCGCACCCAAAATGGGCCCGCTCTCAATCCTCTCTCTCTCAAAGACAAAGGTGTAGAACGGATGAAAACAAAATGTCAAAGTACACAGGATGGAAAGGAGAGGGAGGAGGGGGGGGGGCAGGAGAGGAGGAAATCTCACAACTGACTCACTACAACACAGAGCAGTTGCTCACAGCCGCCATGACGCCACGCCCAACACGAACGGCCTGCAGGGGGCGAGAGACAGAGAGAGAGAGAGAGAGAGAGAGAGAGAGAGAGAGAGAGAGACAGAGACAGAGACAGAGAGAGACACACACACACACACACACACAGAGAGACAGAGAGAGAGAGACAGAGAGAGAGAGAGAGAGTGACATTTGTCAGGATTGAAAGACATATTCCAAGTGTTTGACCAGATTGTGATTTTATTAAGCTCTGAAGAGAGGGAAGAGGCTGTGGCCTACCTGTCTGAAGGGTGAGGCATGTCATGGCAGAGGATGGAGTCATCAGCAAGTAGATAGCCTAGACCACTATACCACACCACGAGGCCAGTCTACACCACAAGACCATACCACTGGACCACACCACCTGACCACACCACACCACTAGACCAGAATTTCCCAACCTGGGGGAAATTTCACCCTGGGGGGAAATTTTAGGATTCCAGGGGGGAAACTTATTACAAGGGAAATACAATATTAGCATTCGTGTAATATTGTGCTTTAGTGAATAAATCTCAAATCTTGAATTCTTTTGTTCTTCGACTTTTTACTTAACATAAACATTTATAACATCGTCGGTGAATAAAAATTTATATACAATAATTTTTTTAAATAAAATTTATATGTGTGAGTGTGTATGTGTCTGTGTAGGTTTGTATGTATGTGTGTGTGGGTGTGTGTGTGTTGCTATATTTTAATGTTATTTATGATGTTATTAAGTGAATAAATTTTGTGTTTTGGCTACTTTTTTCCTTGTTCATATATTATATATATATATATATATATATATATATATGGGGGGAGGGGTGGGGGGAAATCCAGACGGTTGAACAGGTTGAAGGGGGAAACGACAGAAAAAAGGTTTGGAACCACTGCACGAGACCATACCACACCACACCACACCACTAGACCAGTCTACACCACACCACACCACTAGACCACACCACACCACTAAACCAGTCTACACCACACCACTGGACTACACCACACCACACCACTAGACCACACCACTAAACTAGTCCACACCACACCACTAGACCACAACACACCACTAGACCACACCACACCATGAGACCACACCAATAAACTAGTCTACACCACACCACTAGACCACACCACACCACTAAACCAGTCTACACCACACCACTAGACTACACCACTAGTCTACACCACACCACTCGACCACACCACTGGTTATCACAGCAAATAGAGAATCGATTTGGTTCATGACGAGAGGAACGTTAACACGCGTGTTGATGGTGTGGTGAGCAGGAAAGGTCGGCGATTGGAAGAACCTCTTCACAGTGGCACAAAGCGAGGAGTTTGATCGAGTCTACGCCGAGAAAATGAAAGGAGACGACGATGTAAACTTTATCTGGGATATCAACAATTCCACATAAAATTTGAACCTCAAAGAACCTACCTGGCGCTATGAAAGTTCCGGGACTTGATCCTTGTCCGAAAGGGACGACTCACACCATCATCATTTTAAATTAGTGACGAAATAAATTTTCTCATCAATTATAATCCCATTTATTAATAATGGAAAGTTATGGATTCTCACTTGAGTTTTATCATGTTTGTAGAACTTTGTGAACTTCCCTCCAAGAGGAATTTTCAATCTTTGGGAAACAATGAAGATCAGAGGGATATTGATTACAATTAGTTTGAGATTAGATTATCACAAGATTCTGTTAAAATCATATTGTCATCATCTCATGCAACAAGAAATCCCACAGGTTTGTCGTTACCAACCTTGGTCCTCACCTGGGGAATTGCACCGACGGTGACTGACGTGCATGTTGTTTTGTGTGGAATATCGAGTTGTTTCTAACACTATTTGTAATACAATAACACGGTGAAATTATCAAATAAATAAAATATTTTCATGAAAAAAAAAATCACTCAGGTTCAAATGAGTTAAAGTTGTCCCTCACTTGATGCTTCCTCCTCCCTTTGACAATTTATTCACCTTCCGCACATTCCATATCTGCCACACAGTGAGCAAGATCATCCCACAATCCATGGCATTGTGACGTCAGGGCTCTTGTCTATAATTTCCATGACAACTGACGCGGCTGCCCTCGATATGGTGTTTCCATGGGGTTTATCCATCCCGGTTTGGGTCATCAATGCGAACTTTCCTCCATTTTATCCTGACCCTTTCTCAAAGTGTGTGGAAGAGCCCCCTGGGAGGGCCAATCGGGTGAGGAGTGGGCGTGTACATTTCAAGTCAAACCTAATGCCTAAATCACACATAGGCAGATTTGTCGGCGACTACTGGCGACTGGAAAAATCGCCACCACCCGCCGACAATCGTAATGAAACCGTAATGGACGGTCGCCTGTAGTCGTGGTTATCCTCCCCAGGTCGGCTGCAGTCGGCAAGAGCCGCAAAAGGGCCAAATATTTTTTTAAATGTTTAAAAACGGCGCGCTCAGTCGCACTCGAAAAAAATCCGCCATGCTGTCGTGATGGAACCACCATGCTGTCGTCGGTATCCGTAATAAGAGCGTAAAGCGGCCGCAACCCAGTCGCTCATAGTCTTCCGCAATCGCCCCACCAGCTAGCACGGCAGAGATGCGAATGCCATACGGCCTTCCTGCGGCATCTTCTCGACTACGGGCCGACACTGTTGCGGCTGCATATCGACTACAGAAGAACTGCCACGTCTCCCCTGCAGCTATGGGAGACTGACGACGACAGCAGTAGGACTAGTGGCGGCCGAGTTACGGCCATTGGCGACAGAGATACGACTGCCTGGCGACTGCATTACGACATACCACGATTCCATGGCAAGACAGGATGGTGTGAGGGTCTCCGTGGAGTGAGGTCCTGTGGTGCCGACAAGGATATGGCTTTATTGTTTGGACTTGGGACTTTTGGGAACTTTATTTTTGGGACTTTGGTCCTTTGGAAACTTTATTTATGGGACTTGGGACCAGTGGAAATAATTTGTTGGACTTTATTTCCATTCTCTCTCCCTGCAGAAAAGTTTGATTATTACATTACAATGATACATCTTTATTAACTTTCTTATTGTACATCAAACATATTTATGCTTCATGTCATACATCATTGAAATGAATAAAGTGAAATGTAAAATAGAGAAATAAAGATTTAAAATGTTGTGTGAATCGTCTCCAATCACCGGCGGTCTTATTGCAGTCTTGCGGACGTCGGAGTAAACCGCCACCCGGCCCCAATGCAGTCGCCGTGATCCGCCATCGGTCGTAATCTAGCCGCCAGACTGTTGCCACGCTGCCGCCGTGCATCCGCAATGCAGTCGTCGTCGATCTTCAACAGTCGCCATCCCACTCGGGGCGTCGTCGCAATGCAGTCGCAATGTGGCCGCCTGCAGTCGCCATACTGCCGCCTGACCATATTTGACCGCCCGAAATCGCCAGTAGTCGCCGAAAAATCTTGATCGCCGGCAGTCGCCAAAATATCCGCCTATGTGTGACTTTTATTTTATTTATTTTTTTTTATTTTTTATTTTTTTTTGTATACAAGATCGAGGCTCGTGAAAGAGCAAACATTAATCACACAAAAAGACAAACCGACACACAAAACACAAAAAACAAGGGGAGCGGCAGACAAGATGGGAGAGAGGGGGGAGGACACAAAAGAGAGGGGGAAGAAGGGGAAGGACACAAACACAACATTTGAGAGCAGGGACATCGGGAGGACTTGGGGGGGAGGTGGGAGAGGATTAAAACATATGAACACTGCAAGGACTCTGGGGTGAATTACCGGGGGTAGAAAAGATCAAGGTTTTCGATGGGGGAAGATAAGAGATGGTGGTGAACAGCTGTTTTAAAGACCTGGAGGGAGGAGTGGGATTGAAGGGAGTGGGGGAGTTTGTTCCAGAGGCGGGAGAAAAGGGGAATGAAAGAGTGAAGGTGAGCAGAGAGCCTAGACTTTGGCAGTTTAACCATAAGAGGGTTGCAGGCAGATCTTGTGCGACCTGAAGGAATATTGGGGGGACAGAGCACAGAGAGAGCTGGGGGAGCAAGGCCGGAGAGGAGTCGGTAGAAGACAGAAAGACCGCCAACCTGCCTGCGGTGAGTGAGTGAAAGGCCCTCGGCGTTGACTACATCGCAGGAGATTCCAATGATTCTGAAAGCTTTGGCCTCAACAGCGTGAAGCTGAGCAAGGTGTGAGGCAGGAGCACCAGCCCAGAGGGGGGAACAGTATTCCATTGAGCTGCGGATGAAAGCCTTGTATGTGGTGAGGAGCTCAGGTGTGCCAAGGAAGGACTTCGCACGACGGAGGATGCCCAGTCGGCGACTGGCTTTGGAGGCCAGCTTGGAAATGTGGTTTTCCCAAGAAAGATCATGGCAGATAGTGAGACCCAAAAGCTTGAGCGACAGAACTTCTTGGAGGAGAGGATTGTTGAGAAAGTAGATGGGAGGGTTGTCCAGTCGGTCCTTTCGGAGAGACATTGTAAGAGTGTGAGATTTGTCAGGATTGAAAGACATGTTCCACTTGTTTGACCAGTCTGTGATTTTGTCCAGGTCTGCAGAGAGTGAGGAGGCTGCAGACTGCCGATCTGAGGGATGAGGAATGGAGCGACAGAGAGTAGAGTCGTCAGCAAAGAGATAGAGAGGATTTTCAAGAGAGTCAGAGAGATCATTGATGAAGACCAGAAAAAGCACAGGGCCCAGAACACTACCTTGGGGAACTCCAGCCTGAACAGGAAGAGGAGATGAGAGAAACCCATTCAGGGCCACACGTTGACTACGACCAGAGAGGAAGTCCGCCAGCCATGCGTGAAGATTTCCATGGATACCAAAGGAGGAGAGTTTGGAGAGCAGAGCAGGGTGCCAGACCGTATCGAAGGCACGTGAAATGTCAAGGGAGACAGCTCTAATTTCCTGTTTGGCGTTGAGGACCTCCATCCATTGTTGAGAAAGCAGAAGCAGCATGTCCAGAGTAGAGTGACCAGGTCTGAAACCAAATTGATGATCAGAGATCAAGCCATTGGAGAAGAGGAAAGATTTAATATCTGAAGCAATGATGGATTCCATGACTTTGCTGATAATTGGGAGAAGGCTGATTGGTCTGTAGTTGCTGGGATCTGTTTTTGCACCTTTTTTGTGCAAAGCGGTGATGTTGGCTGATTTCCAAGCAGATGGCAGATGACCTTGAGCAAAAGAGAGGGTGAAGAGAACAGAAAGAGGGAGTGAAAGAGCAGAAGAACATGATTTTAGGACCCGTGGGCTGATGCCGTCAGGACCAGTTGCAGAATCAGAGTCGAGGGTTGACAGAAACTTTTCCACCTTGTCAGGAGGAAAGGACACAGAGTCCAGGAGCAGCTGGGTACGACTGGGTACGGTGGGTACAGAGAGGGATGGGTTTGGGACACAAGATTTAGAGGCAAACACAGAGTTGAGGCATTCAGCTTTTTCACGTGCGGAGTCAGCCGTTAAGCCATTTGAGGTGAGGGAGGGGATGGAGGGGGAACAAACACCAGAAACAGATTTGACCAGACGCCACCAGGATTTGGAAGAGGGAGACAGATAAGAGAGTTCGGTCTTGAGAATGGTGAGATATTTTCCTGGCTCTCCTGAGGGTGGACACACACTTGTTTCGGGCTTTGTGAAAGGAAATGAGATTTCCTTCCGTTCCGAGACTTTAAAACAAATAGCTTGCAAAACCACAGATTTGTGTGGAGCTAAGTATGAATTATTACTTAATTGTAAGTGAAGAATAAAAATCTGTAAAAAAAATGCACAAAATTACGGTGTAAAACTGTAATCAGATCTAGATCTGATTACAGTTTTACACAAATGACAATGTGACTAGATCTCGAGTCTCGACTCCAGATCTAGTCACATTGTCATTGAAGAGTCTGGACTCGGAGCGGTAGAGATGGGAGACCAGTCCAGATGATTGATGGCTGCTTGAAGACCGTGCCAGTTGGCCTGAGTGAAATGCCAGACTCGTCGACGCTGAGGAGGCTCTCTGAGAATGGTCAGAGAGATGTCCACTTTGACAAGCACATGATCAGATGAGCCGATTGGAGCAGAAGAAGAGCAGCAGACATTTTCAGGGAAGTTTGTCATAACCAAATCCAGAAGAGAAGATGCTCCGTTGACTGAGATCCGGGTCGGGAAATTGACAGATTGTGTCAGTCCCAGTGAGTCGCAGAAGTCCTTTGCTGAAGAGCCATGGCTGGTGAGAGAGGTACCCACACCCAGCCAACTGGCATGGTGACAATTGAAATCACCACATATGAGGAAGAGAGAGTTGGGATGGGTAGATAGAAGTTGGTCCATATTATCAGACAGTGAGATGTAGATGGAGTCATCGCTGATTGGTGGACGGTACAACACACATATGAACAAAAGGTGGGAGCGAAGGGGAAGCCGTAGCCAAAGGTATTCCTGGGGGTGAGGTGGAGAGAGGGCAGTGGAGGGCGAGTGAGGAAGAGAGTTTTTTATAAAGATAGCAACCCCACCTCCAGGACGAGGCTCAGGTCTATCATACCGGAGGAGGGAGTAACCTGGGAGAGATACCAAGGCATCAGAGACATCATGAAGGAGGAAAGTTTCTGTTAAGCAGATCACATCTGGTTTGTCAGAAGCAACCTGTATGGAGAGGTCAGTCAAGTTTGAGCGAAGGCCCCGGATGTTTGAGGTCCATACCGTTAATGAAGAGGAAGGGGGAGCATCGGGTCCAGAACAGGGGGGGGGGGGGAGGGGTAGGGTAAGATGTGGAAGAGGAGGAAGAGGTAGGGAGAGCTGTTGAAGGTGTGTCAGAGATTTCAGAATAGCTTGGAGAAAGGGAAGAATGGGGCAGACAAAAGGTTTGATGGAGATTGGGTGAGGCACAGTGAGGTGTTATTTGAGGAGGGGGAAGAGCAAGGCAGGAGGTTTGGGGAGATGAAGGTGAAAGTTGGAAGGAGGAAGAAGCAGGGAGGATGCTTTGAGGAGGAGGGGTGAGAGGGGAGTCTAGGAGGGGAGGAGCGAGGGAGAGTCTCGGAGGGGAGGGGTGTGGGGGGAGTTTAGGAGGGAGGGGAGGGGAGGGGTGTGGGGGGAGTTTAGGAGGGAGGGGAGGGAAGGGGCAAGGGGGGAGATTTGAAAGGGATGGGTGATGGGGAGGCTTTGGAGGGGAGGGGTGAGATTGGATTTTGAAAAGTGTACGATTCATGGGAAACGAACATTTTTTGCAAAATGAGTTTGAGACCTTCGAGTCAAAAATACGTTTGAGGACACTGGAGGAGGGATGGAGTTCTGGATAGTTTATGGAATGTAGAAAGGAGGAACTGTAAGAGATGGTATTATATATATTTTTTGGAATGAATAGATTTGGTGAGCAAGACGAAAGCATCCTTTTGTAGGAAAAGAAGAAAAGGGTGTTATAATATATGAGAGAAAATAGTTGTTCAGGGGAGAGATTATACATTTCTAATCACGTGATCGCTTGATCGCGAACGAAGAACGAACGAACAAAAAGAACAACAAATAAACGAATAAGACCTGGGAAGGAAATTTTTTTTTTTTTTTTTTTTTGTGAGTACAGATATTAAACAAGGAGGTACGGGGTGAACGACTGGTACGAAACAGAGAACGAAAATAATTTCAGCGCATTCGACGAATCGCTGAGAGAAAAACAAACCACAAGGTCTGAGACGGTACGGTAGTCTAAGCCTACGAGTACTAGGCCGCAGAATACTCGATACCATTAACCGACGATTGTGTATACATGAACGAAAAATTAGCACCGAAAATTTTCCAAAAGATACGCTGTAGGTACATACACCGAAAGATAGATACAGTCTCGACAAAAACACAATTGAGAAATATCACTTAGCTTCGAAAGCGTGAGCGCATGGAGCAGCTTCGAAAAGACGTGACCTCGCCGTGATCTCGCGAGATCTCGACTTAGGCATAAAGGAGAGATGACGTTGTTTGGTCGAACGATATTCCTCATTATTATTTGTCACCTTTTCAAAGCATCAGTAACAGAAGAGAGGAAAGAGGTTATAAAAGGTCATGTCATGAGGATGAGATTATCGCTCGCAGAAACACAATCAAGGTCTGAAATCACTCATATTTTTGTTGTTTTTGTATACAAGATTGAGGCTCGTGTAAGAGCTAACACCAATCACAAAAAAAACGGACACACAAAACATACAATAAAGGGAGCGGGAGAAAAGATGGGGAGAGAGGGAAGCACACAAGTACAACAGCAGAGAACAGGGACAACGGGAAAACTGTGGGAGGGAGGAGGCATGGGAAGGGGGGTGGGAGAGATAAAAAAAACAAAAAACACATGGACACTGCTAGGACTTCCAGGAAAGAAGTCGGTATTTCAAAAAAGTGCATCTGGGGTGAATTAGCAGGGGGTAGAAAAAGATCAAGGTTTTGAATGGGGGAAGATCAGAGATGGTGGTGAACAGCTGTTTTGAAGACCTGGAGGGAGGAGTGGGATTGAAGAGAGCGAGGGAGTTTGTTCCAGAGGCGGGAGAAAAGAGAAATGTAGGAGTGAATATGAGCAGAGAGTTTTGATTTTGCCAATTTCACCAGAAGAAGGTTGCTGGCAGATCTTGTGCGACCTGCAGGGATATTTGGGGGACAGAGCAGAGATAGAGCTGGGGGAGCAAGGCCGGATAGGAGTCAGTAGAAGACAGAAAGACCACCAACCTGCGGTGAGTGAGTGAAAGGCCCTCGGAGTTAGCTTCATCACGGGAGATTCCAATGATTCTGAAAGCTTTGGTTTAAACAGCGTGAAGCCGAGCTAGATGTGAGGCAGGAGCACCAGCCCAGAGGGGAGGGGGCAGTATTCCATTGAGCTGTGGATGAAAGCCTTGTATGTGGTGAGGAGCTCAGGTGTGCCAAGGAAGGACTTTGCACGACGGAGGATGCCCAGTCGGCAACTGGCTTTGGAGGCCAGCTTGGAAATGTGGTTTTCCCAAGAAAGATCATAGCAGATAGTGAGACCCAAAAGCTTGAGTGACAGAACTTATTGGAGAGGATTATTCAGAAAGTAGATGGGAGGGTTGTCCAGTCAGTTTTTTCGAAGAGACATAGTGAGCGTGTGAGATTTGTCAGGATTGAAAGACATGTTCCACTTGTTTGACCAGTCTGTGATTTTGTCCAGGTCTTCAGAGTGAGGAGGCTGCAGACTGCCGATCTGAGGGATGAGGAATGGAGCGGCAGAGAGTGGAGTCATCAGCAAAGAGATAGAGAGGATTTTCCAGAAAGTCTGAGAGATCATTGATGAAGACCAGAAAAAGCACCAGGCCCAGAACACAGCCTTGGGGAACTCCAGCCTGAACAAGAAGTGGAGATGAGAGAAATCCATTCAGGGCCACACATTGACTACGACTAGAGAGGAAGTCCGCAAGCCACGCATGGAGATTTCCATGGATACCATAGGAGAGTTTGGAGAGCAGAGCGGGGTGCCAGACCATATCAAAGGCATGTGATATGTCAAGGGAGACAGCTCTGATTTCCTGTTTGGATTTGCTGTCTCAGGCCGAGCAACGCACCTCAGACCATGGACTCGATTAGCGACCCCGGAGGGGCCAATTGAGCCCTCAAGGTTTTCTGGAAAACAAAGAAAAAAAGAATGCCCATGTCCATGAAATGGAAAAGAGACATCTTCACTCACCTGGATAGAAGATTGTGTCCAGGTCTGGGAAGCACGGTTTTCAACCCTCGTTGAGGTGTATGGTAACCAGGTATCGAATTTTACGTGGACGGAGCACGTGGCCCTCGTTGAGGTGCATGGTAACAAGGTATCATATTTTACGTGGACGGAGCATGTGGCCCTCTTTGAGGGGTATGGTAACAAGGTATCGAATTTTACGTGGACGGAGCATGTGGCCCTCGTTGAGGTGTATGGTAACAAGGTATCATATTTTACGTGGACGGAGCACGTGGTCCTCTTTGAGGGGTATGGTAACAAGGTATCGAATTTTACGTGGACGGAGCATGTGGCCCTCGTTGAGGTGTATGGTAACAAGGTATCATATTTTACGTGGACGGAGCACGTGGCCCTCATTGAGCTGTATGGTAACAAAGTATCGTATTTTACGTGGACGGAGCACGTGGTCCTCGTTGAGGTGCATGGTAACAAGGTATCATATTTTACATGGACGGAGCACGTGGTCCTCGTTGAGGTGCATGGTAACAAGGTATCATATTTTACGTGGATGGAGCACGTGTGCCTCGTTGAGGTGCATGGTAACAAGGTATCGTATTTTACGTGGATGGATCACGTGGCCCTCGTTGAGGTGCATGGTAACAAGGTATCATATTTTACGTGGACGGAGCACGTGGTCCTCGTTGAGGTGCATAGTAACAAGGTATCAGATTTTAGGTGGACAGAGCACGTGGTCCTCGTTGAGGTGCATGGTAACAAGGTATCATATTTTACGTGGACGGAGCACGTGGTCCTTGTTGAGGTGCATGGTAACAAGGTATCGTATTTACGTGGACGGAGCATGTGGTCCTCGTTGAGGTGCATGGTAACAAGATATCATAGTTTACGTGGACGGAGCATACCAGGGATATACCTGTGACCCTATACCTGTGATATACCATATACCTGTGAACATACCAGGATGTTCGAGTGTTAGATAGTGTAGGGATTAAAGATAAACCCCTGTGTGTCAAACTTTTGTCCCTTATGGCAATGCACTCATTTAAATACTTAGACAGGCCCTTAGTACAACATTAAATAATTCCCTTCCCTGACAAGGACTTCGGAAGAGAACAGGCAAGAGGCCAGTTCGGGGCACTGCCGCATGGGCCGTAGCCAGCTACACCTCTGGCAGGCCTAGCCACATCGAGTAGCACGAGCTATCACCATGCTACGGGCCTGTGATTGGTCAGCGCAGTAGGCGCGAACCTCCAGCCAACGAGTGCGGGAGGCACGAAGCTGGAAGGTTCGGTGGAGGGCGCTGGTTGGTGGCGCGTCAAGGCTGATGTCACCGCCCAAATTATATCAGGGCGTGCCGAACGCCATTTGTCTCTCTCTTGCTTGCGCAGCACGTCTCTCTTGCAGTCTTGCACATCCAGCTCTTCTTGCTTGCGCAGTTTCCTCTGGCAGCTCGATCTCTCTTGCGCACATCCTTCCCTGGCTGTCTTGTGCTCTCTGCGCTTTTCCTCTTGGTCTTGAGAGGTCCTGGTGGTCTTGGCTCGCCATCTGCGTGGTGCTTGGAGCAGTGCTTTTGGTGCTTTGGGGCCTAGTGTGCGATCGGTGCTTCTGGAGCTTGGAGTGGTGCACAGACCTCGTGGTGTGCGACCGATTGGAGCTTGGGACCTCGTGGTGTGCGACTGATTGGAGCTTGGAGCGAGGCCTGGTGGTGCGCGAGTGGGGCCGAACGGAGCCGTGTTTGGACGGCAGACAATACAAGATGACAGACAAGATAAGGCCGCACCCACAGAACATTTTGCATTCCACGACGAGACAATTCTTTTTTTCGTAACTCATTCCTGTGTCTGTTTCTGAAGTGAGTTGTGGGGACGTCCCAATTTAGGAATTAGATTTATCGCCGTGTTTCCCTGTCCCGATTCTTATTCCAATAAACCCTTTTATTATTTATCACTCCCTGCAAATGTTGTGCCGTTTGAGTTCATTCGCCTTCCAGTTACGCGCTCCAACTTCTTCCTCTTCCCTTCTTCTCTTCCCGCGTTTGATAGCACAATCCGTATTGATCGTCGCCTCCGTTAAAGCCGTTCTGGTCTTCCGCGGTCCCTGGTATTAACCGGAGGGATTCGCACGACAATATTTTACGTGTACGGAGCACGTGGCCCTCGTTGAGGTGCATGGTAACAAGGTATCGTATTTTACGTAGACGGAGCATGTGGCCCTCGTTGAGGTACAAGGTATCGTATTTTACGTGCACGTGGCCATGTGAGGACATGAGAAAGAGCAAGCAATCCAATTCTAGGTCTCAGAGACTTTGACTTTTGACTCCTTTTAATATAAAAAAGTGTGAGAAAAAAAAGAGTAAAACCAAAACAAGTTTCAAAAGAACAGAAAATCAAAAAGGAGAACAATCAGTGAACTATAATCCAAACAATGAAATTGAAAAACAAAGGAGACAATTACATGTAAATCTCCAATACATTTTCATTTATCTTTCCCATTTTCCCAATGGAAAATGGAAACAGGATTGGAAACAGGAAAATGGAAACATGGAAACAGGATTCATTGGGATGAACATGTGCATTCTGAATCCAAATTAGTCAAACTGATGACCTTTTTGAACTACTTTCCTCATTATTAATTCAATTGTCCTCTTGGACAGAATCCCTGTTAAATTTGAAATTTCTTCCACATTCTTCCACCCTACACCAGAGTTTGGCCGTAGGTGCCATACTTTGTTTATGCCCACATCAATGAAACGTTGGCACAATTCACGGCTCCTGAATATATCATGGTAGCGAGGATTGAAAAATAGAGGTTCAACTTGGAACATCCATGGGGAGTATGCGTCCGCTTTGTGGCACATGGAATGGCCTTTCCAGGCATTGCGAAGGCTCTGATAAAATATGGGGAGGATTGATGTATCCACATACTTGAGGTGGGTCAGGAATACATCAAGACCCTAGCCGAGTGTGCCCACCTGTTGCACAATATGACAGGCCAAGGGGTGGAATGGCAGGTACTCCACATCTACAAGGCACTTAATGGAGCACAAGCTAAAGGCCGTGACGTGGGACGTCACGTGAACAAGGCACTGATCTCTACAACCACTGGATAGCACATTGGCCGATCGATCTGACGCCAAACGTACGAACCGGCCGCCATCTTAACCACTCGCATTGATTCTCCAAGAAAGCTAAGATTAACTAACACTCCTGCCAATACATATATAATTTTGATTCGTTATTACTATAAATGGACTCAAGATGCCTTCATGTGCTGCGGTCAACTGTACAAATAGGCAGTTCAAGGGTTGCAATCCAACATTTCATCTGTAAGTATAATAAAGTTACTGTAAATGAGACTGTTTAGAGTTAATAGCGTGCAACACATGAACGAGTTCGATGTTTGTACAGACCCATGTGTAGATTCCCTTGTTAGTTGCTGTGTAAAAAAGTTCTATATTTTAGATTTACATTACAATCTAACTTTTAGTTAGGCTACTTTAAAACAAATAGCTTGCAAAACCACAGATTTGTGTGGAGCTAAGTATGAATTATTACTTAATTGTAAGTGAAGAATAAAAATCTGTAAAAAAAAAATGCACAAAATTACGGTGTAAAACTGTAATCAGATCTAGATCTGATTACAGTTTTACACAAATGACAATGTGACTAGATCTCGAGTCTCGACTCCAGATCTAGTCACATTGTCATTGAAGAGTCTGGACTCGGAGCTCAAGCAATGGACGGATGGATGCTGGTGGACGCCTCTTGAAGAGAAAGAATCGGGGTGGCCTTATCAAATCTTCTGATGATGTGGCGAAGGTGTGCAAATCTACTGAGCGATGCCTCCAGAGACTGCTCCGCACAACAGACGGTGCTCTACCTCGGTCCGAAGGGATTGCATCTGCCCTATCGACGGCTGTTCTGCATGATGTCGGATCTCAATGTTCGTTTGCACAGCTGAACGATCACATGTTCGACTGTCCGCCAGACCACGATCACGTTTTTGTGCTTATCAAGTGCATTGCAGCATGTTACATCAAGATCCGGATGCATCACCTTGCCAAGTGCTTCACCGAGAAGATAACAGGACCCAAACTACGCAAACAATAATTGTCAAAGCTCATGTTATTTAGGCATGAGTAGTTCGAACTATTAGCAGCTTCCATGAACAAGGAAACTACCCGCATCCTATTACCATGGATGTACGTACAGGATAACTGTTTAGATATTTTATCTAAATCACTCCATCTAATGACTTTGTCAATGCAAACCAAAAGCTTGCAAGTCAAAGACCCACAGCCAATGTCGGCATATTAAATGCAACTTGAGTCCCCCTGTGGCAAGTCGCTGTCATGAGAATAGCCTCAGTTGATAGCTCATTGTACCAGTACAATTGTACTCCTTTAAATAGCAACGTTGCCAAAGGACGATCAATTACAAATTGCCTTTCATTGCCACAACTGTACTTTTTGCCTTACATATTGCCTTTTATTGCCACAACTGTACTTTTTGCCTTACAAATTGCCTTTCATTGCCACAACTGTACTTTTTGCCTTACATATTGCCTTTTATTGCCACAACTGTACTTTTTGCCTTACAAATTGCCTTTCATTGCCACAACTGTACTTTTTGCCTTACAAATTGCCTTTCATTGCCACAACTGTACTTTTTGCCTTACATATTGCCTTTTATTGCCACAACTGTACTTTTTGCCTTACAAATTGCCTTTCATTGCCACAACTGTACTTTTTGCCTTACATATTGCCTTTTATTGCCACAACTGTACTTTTTGCCTTACAAATTGCCTTTCATTGCCACAACTGTACCTTTTGCCTTACAAATTGCCTTTCATTGCCACAACTGTACTTTTTGCCTTACATATTGCCTTTTATTGCCACAACTGTACTTTTTGCCTTACAAATTGCCTTTCATTGCCACAACTGTACTTTTTGCCTTACAAATTGCCTTTCATTGCCACAACTGTACTTTTTGCCTTACATATTGCCTTTTATTGCCACAACTGTACTTTTTGCCTTACAAATTGCCTTTCATTGCCACAACTGTACTTTTTGCCTTACATATTGCCTTTTATTGCCACAACTGTACTTTTTGCCTTACAAATTGCCTTTCATTGCCACAACTGTACTTTTTGCCTTACAAATTGCCTTTCATTGCCACAACTGTACTTTTTGCCTTACATATTGCCTTTTATTGCCACAACTGTACTTTTTGCCTTACAAATTGCCTTTCATTGCCACAACTGTACTTTTTGCATTACAAATTGCCTTTCATTGCCACAACTGTACTTTTTGCCTTACATATTGCCTTTTATTGCCACAACTGTACTTTTTGCCTTACAAATTGCCTTTCATTGCCACAACTGTACTTTTTGCCTTACATATTGCCTTTTATTGCCACAACTGTACTTTTTGCCTTACAAATTGCCTTTCATTGCCACAACTGTACTTTTTGCCTTACATATTGCCTTTTATTGCCACAACTGTACTTTTTGCCTTACAAATTGCCTTTCATTGCCACAACTGTACTTTTTGCCTTACAAATTGCCTTTCATTGCCACAACTGTACTTTTTTCCTTACATATTGCCTTTTATTGCCACAACTGTACTTTTTGCCTTACAAATTGCCTTTCATTGCCACAACTGTACTTTTTGCCTTACATATTGCCTTTTATTGCCACAACTGTACTTTTTGCCTTACAAATTGCCTTTCATTGCCACAACTGTACCTTTTGCCTTACAAATTGCCTTTCATTGCCACAACTGTACTTTTTGCCTTACATATTGCCTTTTATTGCCACAACTGTACTTTTTGCCTTACAAATTGCCTTTCATTGCCACAACTGTACTTTTTGCCTTACAAATTGCCTTTCATTGCCACAACTGTACTTTTTGCCTTACATATTGCCTTTTATTGCCACAACTGTACTTTTTGCCTTACAAATTGCCTTTCATTGCCACAACTGTACTTTTTGCCTTACATATTGCCTTTTATTGCCACAACTGTACTTTTTGCCTTACAAATTGCCTTTCATTGCCACAACTGTACTTTTTGCCTTACAAATTGCCTTTCATTGCCACAACTGTACTTTTTGCCTTACATATTGCCTTTTATTGCCACAACTGTACTTTTTGCCTTACAAATTGCCTTTCATTGCCACAACGGTACTTTTTGCCTTACAAATTGCCTTTCATTGCCACAACTGTACTTTTTGCCTTACATATTGCCTTTTATTGCCACAACTGTACTTTTTGCCTTACAAATTGCCTTTCATTGCCACAACTGTACTTTTTGCCTTACATATTGCCTTTTATTGCCACAACTGTACTTTTTGCCTTACAAATTGCCTTTCATTGCCACAACTGTACTTTTTGCCTTACATATTGCCTTTTATTGCCACAACTGTACTTTTTGCCTTACAAATTGCCTTTCATTGCCACAACTGTACTTTTTGCCTTACATATTGCCTTTTATTGCCACAACTGTACTTTTTGCCTTACAAATTGCCTTTCATTGCCACAACTGTACTTTTTGCCTTACAAATTGCCTTTCATTGCCACAACTGTACTTTTTGCCTTACATATTGCCTTTTATTGCCACAACTGTACTTTTTGCCTTACAAATTGCCTTTCATTGCCACAACTGTACTTTTTGCCTTACATATTGCCATTTATTGCCACAACTGTACTTTTTGCCTTACAAATTGCCTTTCATTGCCACAACTGTACTTTTTGCCTTACATATTGCCTTTTATTGCCACAACTGTACTTTTTGCCTTACAAATTGCCTTTCATTGCCACAACTGTACTTTTTGCCTTACAAATTGCCTTTCATTGCCACAACTGTACTTTTTGCCTTACATATTGCCTTTTATTGCCACAACTGTACTTTTTGCCTTACAAATTGCCTTTCATTGCCACAACTGTACTTTTTGCCTTACATATTGCCTTTTATTGCCACAACTGTACTTTTTGCCTTACAAATTGCCTTTCATTGCCACAACTGTACCTTTTGCCTTACAAATTGCCTTTCATTGCCACAACTGTACTTTTTGCCTTACATATTGCCTTTTATTGCCACAACTGTACTTTTTGCCTTACAAATTGCCTTTCATTGCCACAACTGTACTTTTTGCCTTACAAATTGCCTTTCATTGCCACAACTGTACTTTTTGCCTTACATATTGCCTTTTATTGCCACAACTGTACTTTTTGCCTTACAAATTGCCTTTCATTGCCACAACTGTACTTTTTGCCTTACATATTGCCTTTTATTGCCACAACTGTACTTTTTGCCTTACAAATTGCCTTTCATTGCCACAACTGTACGTTTTGCCTTACAAATTGCCTTTCATTGCCACAACTGTACTTTTTGCCTTACATATTGCCTTTTATTGCCACAACTGTACTTTTTGCCTTACAAATTGCCTTTCATTGCCACAACTGTACTTTTTGCCTTACAAATTGCCTTTCATTGCCACAACTGTACTTTTTGCCTTACATATTGCCTTTTATTGCCACAACTGTACTTTTTGCCTTACAAATTGCCTTTCATTGCCACAACTGTACTTTTTGCCTTACATATTGCCTTTTATTGCCACAACTGTACTTTTTGCCTTACAAATTGCCTTTCATTGCCACAACTGTACTTTTTGCCTTACATATTGCCTTTTATTGCCACAACTGTACTTTTTGCCTTACAAATTGCCTTTCATTGCCACAACTGTACTTTTTGCCTTACATATTGCCTTTTATTGCCACAACTGTACTTTTTGCCTTACAAATTGCCTTTCATTGCCACAACTGTACTTTTTGCCTTACAAATTGCCTTTCATTGCCACAACTGTACTTTTTGCCTTACATATTGCCTTTTATTGCCACAACTGTACTTTTTGCCTTACAAATTGCCTTTCATTGCCACAACTGTACTTTTTGCCTTACAAATTGCCTTTCATTGCCACAACTGTACTTTTTGCCTTACATATTGCCTTTTATTGCCACAACTGTACTTTTTGCCTTACAAATTGCCTTTCATTGCCACAACTGTACTTTTTGCCTTACATATTGCCTTTTATTGCCACAACTGTACTTTTTGCCTTACAAATTGCCTTTCATTGCCACAACTGTACTTTTTGCCTTACATATTGCCTTTTATTGCCACAACTGTACTTTTTGCCTTACAAATTGCCTTTCATTGCCACAACTGTACTTTTTGCCTTACAAATTGCCTTTCATTGCCACAACTGTACTTTTTGCCTTACATATTGCCTTTTATTGCCACAACTGTACTTTTTGCCTTACAAATTGCCTTTCATTGCCACAACTGTACTTTTTGCCTTACATATTGCCTTTTATTGCCACAACTGTACTTTTTGCCTTACAAATTGCCTTTCATTGCCACAACTGTACCTTTTGCCTTACAAATTGCCTTTCATTGCCACAACTGTACCTTTTGCCTTACAAATTGCCTTTCATTGCCACAACTGTACTTTTTGCCTTACATATTGCCTTTTATTGCCACAACTGTACTTTTTGCCTTACAAATTGCCTTTCATTGCCACAACTGTACTTTTTGCCTTACAAATTGCCTTTCATTGCCACAACTGTACTTTTTGCCTTACATATTGCCTTTTATTGCCACAACTGTACTTTTTGCCTTACAAATTGCCTTTCATTGCCACAACTGTACTTTTTGCCTTACATATTGCCTTTTATTGCCACAACTGTACTTTTTGCCTTACAAATTGCCTTTCATTGCCACAACTGTACTTTTTGCCTTACAAATTGCCTTTCATTGCCACAACTGTACTTTTTGCCTTACATATTGCCTTTTATTGCCACAACTGTACTTTTTGCCTTACAAATTGCCTTTCATTGCCACAACTGTACTTTTTGCCTTACAAATTGCCTTTCATTGCCACAACTGTACTTTTTGCCTTACATATTGCCTTTTATTGCCACAACTGTACTTTTTGCCTTACAAATTGCCTTTCATTGCCACAACTGTACTTTTTGCCTTACATATTGCCTTTTATTGCCACACTGTACTTTTTGCCTTACAAATTGCCTTTCATTGCCACAACTGTACTTTTTGCCTTACATATTGCCTTTTATTGCCACAACTGTACTTTTTGCCTTACAAATTGCCTTTCATTGCCACAACTGTACTTTTTGCCTTACAAATTGCCTTTCATTGCCACAACTGTACTTTTTGCCTTACAAATTGCCTTTCATTGCCACAACTGTACTTTTTGCCTTACATATTGCCTTTTATTGCCACAACTGTACTTTTTGCCTTACAAATTGCCTTTCATTGCCACAACTGTACTTTTTGCCTTACAAATTGCCTTTCATTGCCACAACTGTACTTTTTGCCTTACATATTGCCTTTTATTGCCACAACTGTACTTTTTGCCTTACAAATTGCCTTTCATTGCCACAACTGTACTTTTTGCCTTACATATTGCCTTTTATTGCCACAACTGTACTTTTTGCCTTACAAATTGCCTTTCATTGCCACAACTGTACTTTTTGCCTTACATATTGCCTTTTATTGCCACAACTGTACTTTTTGCCTTACAAATTGCCTTTCATTGCCACAACTGTACTTTTTGCCTTACATATTGCCTTTTATTGCCACAACTGTACTTTTTGCCTTACAAATTGCCTTTCATTGCCACAACTGTACTTTTTGCCTTACATATTGCCTTTTATTGCCACAACTGTACTTTTTGCCTTACAAATTGCCTTTCATTGCCACAACTGTACTTTTTGCCTTACAAATTGCCTTTCATTGCCACAACTGTACTTTTTGCCTTACATATTGCCTTTTATTGCCATAACAGGACATGTATTCCTTAAATGATTTTTAAGATTCCTTCATGCCCCCCCCCCCCCCCCCATTTACTACTGAAAAGAGTTTACTTCTGACAAGAAATAAGAATGTAAATAAATCACTAGAAAGTAATTACCTTTTTAAAATTACTTTTATTCAGCAAAGAAAACAAATGACCATTCAATAAGAACTGTTGGTGGATGCCATTACTGATCTCGTCTGCAAAATGCTGCAACATAATAATAGCATTGTTTTGTTTTGAAGAAGGAAGCAAATGATTGGGACTTGGTGTAGTGGGGGACATTTTTTTGATGATTAAACAAGTTGATGTTGATGTAGGCCTCTATTACGAGAATACAATTTGAAACTATAGTATAAGGGATTTGATATAAAGTCCAGATCTGAAGGAAAGTAGCGAGCTTAGTTGGGAATTGCATACAAATTACGTGTTGTTCACTCCCTGACTCCTGACGCGTCCGCATACGATGCGAGTGGTTAAGATGGCCGACCTGTGTGTGCGGCAGCGTCAGTTGTGTGTGTTACGTTCAGTGGGCGATGCGCTATCCAGTGGTTGTAGAGATCAGTGGAACATAGAGTCCCTTTATACGGAGAGTTACGACAACTGAGAACACGCCGCCATTTTTGCGGAACCACTGAACCGGCACATGCACAGTGCACTATGAGCTATGCGTGTGTAATGCAATGCACCACTGCACAAACACGGGGTTAGGGAGTTCGGTGAATGTTTTTGTTTTTTGTTTTTTTGGATCGAGATGTCGGTCTATGAGTATTAGCTCCATTATGTTCCAGATTGCCTATAATGGGATATTAGTTCGTCTGAAAAAATGAGCGGTTGATGAGAAGTGAGAAAATGGGTGATTTCTGAATCCTCATTATCGCGATGTTGGCAATAATAATTTGGGTTACTCACGATGCCTGGAGAGAATTTGAACATACTATGTGACAAGGTAGTCTTGTAACCTAAAATAATCTTTAACCTCTTCGATTAAGGGGATAGGAAAAGCGGGGGGGGGGGGGTGGGGGCGGGGGAATTAAAATACACGTGTGTTTTGTCTGAAAGAAATGAATTTAATGTAAACATTATCAAACTGAAACAAATTTAATGCGTTTTCAGAGCCAATAAACTCATACATACACACAAACATCAACACATTAAAACACACATGTACACACACGGGATAAACACACACACACACACATATCCACACAGACACACACACACACACACACACACACACACACACACACACACACACACACACGGTCAATGCACACATACTGTAAATTAACCTTTTCAGCTTTCTTTTCATCAGTTAACCACATTCAGCAACAGATCCAGGTACAATCAGAATAAATGAAACGTAGTCCAGCTGTCAAAATTGCAATATGTGATGATTTTTTTTCCCGCATTTATCTCTACCATTTTGAAGAACGATACAAATTAGAGGTCTTGTGAGGGTTGAGACCCCAATATGAATAGCAACTTCCTGCTTTTTATCTTTACAATCATTAAAACTTTCATTGCATTATGTGGAATTTTTTGAGAACTTTTGTGTTCCCCTGAAAAAAAAAATGGCAAGACCAAATACAGGGTAAGTGGATATGCGACATGGGCAAGCTATTCCTTAAGATGCATGCACGAATACACAATAAGAGATGCATGCACGAATACACAATAATGCCAAACAGAGACTTCTTCTTTTTGTCCAGCCCTGTTGAATTTACAACATAACCATTCATAACCATTCTCTAGAAATGATTCCTAATACTAGCTATTATCAAACTGTTGGCATATTGTGAACTGAACGTTCTTTTTCTAAATAGAAATATAGAAAATACAGTACAATGTACGGTCAAGCAAAGTATCCAATGTTTCCAAACAAAAAAATTAACGGTTTTCACTATGATACAATGACAGCTATTGACTACTAGTTGCGGGAATCACTTGTAGTCTCTATAAGGTGAAAGTTAAATAATTCACTTTACTTTCTTGGCCAGTTTCCTCATCGCCATACTCTTGCTCCCAAGCTCTCCTCCTTTCTTCTTTCTTTCGGCTTCCTTTTTCAATTCACTTGTTTTCTTCTTGCAATAAAAATGCAGTCGTGCATTGATAAACTTATTAATCAGTTTTTCCTTGAGATTGTGACATACTGGTAGAGAAATGTCAGAACTCAATTCCTGTGCCTTTTCCATCAACATTTTCTTGACATTGTTCTTGTCCATGTCATTCTCTACCTTACGAAACATAAGTTCAACTCTGTAGACCATGTCGAACACAGAATCAGATACCTTAATAAGGCTTCCTTCTTTGTATTCTTTTAGTTGGGTAAGCTTTGAGGCCTGGTGTGCTTTGTCATGTGAGTTTTTCATCTGCCTGGATGCATGAGTCACACGTTTTTTCGTTTACCTTTACACTCCTTATACAGTATCCTGCCAAATTGTACAGTCTATCGGTTAACAATTCAATTTGTTAACCCGTTCTCTACGGGAACCGGGTGCTCCCTGTGTTAAAGGAATACAATACATGGGACTGAAGAGTAACTTGACCTACCTCGCAAAGCTTTGAAGACGAAGCCGGCTTCCAGCCCACACGGCTGACTTTATTCTCCCATATTTTACGTCTATTGGGATCTGAAGGGAATCTGTACATCTTGAAACCCTTGTCATGTCTATTTGTGCATCCAAATGCACAACAACCCGGCATTTTCAGTGAACCAAGGCTTCCGTAGGTAGTCGAATCGATTGTACTTGCATAACATGTGAACGCGAGAAGTTAAGCGAACGCGAATTTGGCCCCAAAATGGCTCCCTGAGTCACGTGACCGTATTTTTCCGGATCGTCATGTCGTAACTCTCTGTATAAAGTGACTCTAGTGGAACAAGGCCTTGATCTCCTTCAGACGAAATATGGCATTGCAAGGTATCTCGACAGACTACGAACGATTGTTGCACGTTTATTCACTCTGCAGATACAGGCCCGATTCACCCCAGCGCCATCCGAGCTGGGCCGTAACTTCCGGAAACGGAAATAAACCCGCGGTCACGGTGTCGGGATAAAACGGGGAATATTTGCATCTTCATACATGACATCCTCCCCTTTAAGTCCAAAATGACCAAGCGCAATACGTGCTAGATTTCCAAAATTGACATTCCAAAAGCAACATTTCCAAAAACATGTGAAAATATGTGAGCAAACAAAAGCAAGTGGACACGGGGATAATTCTGCCCCTGTCTGTGTCAACGTGAAAATAGAACATGTTTCAACGTGAAAATAGAACATGTTTCAACGTGAAAATAGAACACGTGTCAACATGAAAATAGAATATGTGTCAACGTGTAAATAGAACATGTGTCAACGTGAATATAGAACATGTGTCAACGTGAATATAGAACATGTGTCAACGTGAAATTAGAACATGTGTCAACGTGAAAATAGAACATGTGCCAACGTGAAAATAGAACATGTGTCAACGTCAAAATAGAACATGTGTCAACGTGAAAATAGAACATGCGCCAACGTGAAAATAGAACATGCGTCAACGTGAAAATAGAACATGCGCCAACGTGAAAATAGAACATGCGCCAACGTGAAAATAGAACATGCGCCAACGTGAAAATAAAACATGCGCCAACGTGAAAATAGAACATGCGCCAATGTGAAAATAGAACATGTGCCAACGTGAAAATAGAACATGTGCCAACGTGAAAATAGAACATGTGCCAAGGTGAAAATAGAACATGTGCCAAGGTGAAAATAGAACATGTGCCAACGTGAAAATAGAACATGTGTCAACGTGAAAATAGAACATGTCAACATGAAAATAGAACATGTCAACATGAAAATAGAACATGTGTCAAGGAGAAAATAGAGCATGTGTCAAGGAGAAAATAGAACATGTGTCAACATCAAAATAGAACATGTGTCAACATCAAAATAGAACATGTGTCAACGTGAAAATAGAACATGTGTCAACGTGAAAATAGAACATGTGTCAACGTGAAAATAGAACATGTGCCAAGGTGAAAATAGAACATGTGCCAAGGTGAAAATAGAACATGTGCCAACGTGAAAATAGAACATGTGTCAATGTGAAAATAGAACATGTGAACGTGAAAATAGAACATGTGTCAACGTGAAAATAGAACATGTCAACATGAAAATAGAACATGTGCCAAGGAGAAAATAGAACATGTGTCAAGGAGAAAATAGAACATGTGTCAACATCAAAATAGAACATGTGTCAACATCAAAATAGAACATGTGTCAACGTGAAAATAGAACATGTGTCAACGTGAAAATAGAACGTGCGTCAACGTGAAAATAGAACATGTGTCAACGTGAAAAAACATCTTCACAGATTCAAACGGTCTCGGGTGCTTTTCTCTCCCGCATTGAGCGTCGCGGTGGACCAGTGGATACAGAGTCCGAGGCGATTCCTTTGGGGGGCGGTGTACCAGTGGATACAGAGTCCGAGGTGATTCCTTTGGGTGGCGGTGGACTAGTGGATACAGAGTCCGAGGTGATTCCTTTGGGTGGCAGTGGACCAGTGGATACAGAGTCCGAGGTGATTCCTTTGGGTGGCGGTGGACTAGTGGATACAGAGTCCGAGGTGATCCCTTTGGTCTCCACGAAGGGTGTAGCGTTCGCAGAAGTTTTCGGGGCATCCGAGCCGGCTGGAGCGGCCACGACGATCTCCAGTCAAACTGTTGTTCTGACTGACGATTCTGCAGGCTCTATGAACTGACAGTGACAGTAGGTTATGTGGTCCTGATGTCGACAAATTTTGCAGCCGTCCTGCAGGCGAATCACGCAGGACAGTGGACCTGGCTTCTCGATGATGTCCCCCGGTAGCCACGTCGCACCTGCACCAACATTTTGGGCAAACACTGGATCTCCGATGTTGATAGAGCGACTGTTGGACGATTTATCGTGGACCAACTTTTGATTAAGCTGGCTCTGATAAACATTTGATATGTCCGGTTTGAGATTGTCAAGTGTCGATCTCAGGTGTCGTTTCATCAATAACAGACGGAGCTGCACCGGTTGTTGATTGTGGCGTGATGTGGTATTTGAACAGGAGACGAGAAAGCTTTGTTTCCAGGTTTCCCTCCTAAAGTTTCTGCAATCCTGATTTGATGATTCCCACGGATCGTTCGGCCAAGCCATTTGAAGCCTGGTGATGTGGGCTGACAAACTTATGTTTGATGCCGTTCCGACGTGTGAACTCGGTGAACTCGGAACTGGAAAAACACTGACCGTTGTCACTCACGATCATCCTGGGCACTCCATGAGTGGTGAAACAGCATCTGAGTTTTTCGATGACAATGGCTGACGTAGTACCACGCGTCACATAGGCATCGATCCATTTTGTGTGCGCGTCCGTGATGATTAGAATCATGCTGCCGTTAATAGGCCCGGCATAATCGAGATGTAGGTGATGCTACGGTTCGCTGGGACATTCCCAGGGATGCAGTGGTGCTTTCGCAGGTGTGTTCCGGGTGCTCTGGCAGGGGTAACAATGTCGAACATGATGTTCTATATCAGCATCAAGATTCGGCCACCACACATAGTTTCTAGCGAGTGGCTTCATCTTCACAATCCCGGGGTGACGATCATGGATTTCATCCGTGACCCTGAAACGCAGATCACGACACGACATCCCCAGAGTAGGCAACCATTTTCCACGCCGAGTTCATTTTTACGTGCTTTAAAAGCCGCAAAAGCTGGGTCACCCTCAGGTAGCAAATGCCATCCAAGCTGTACAGCCTGGACAGTTCTGGACAGAACGGGGTCTCGTCGAGTATGAGTGCGGATCTGGCCAGCGTCGACAGCACAATCTTCCAGATGATCCATCAGTGCAATAATGGATCCTGGTGTAGGAAAATCATCAACGGATTCTGGAAGGGGTAACCGACTCATGGAATCTGCATTTGTGATAGACGAACCGGGCTTATAATATATGGTGTAGTCATAAGCAGCGAGAAACGGGGACCAGCGGATGATCCTGGGCGGTGGTAATGTGTCAGATGTCGCCTTAGTTGGACCAAACAGACTGATCAGCGGCTTGTGATCAGTGCGAATCGTGAAATGATGTCCAAGAAGGTACTGGCGAAATTTGCTGACACCGAAAACGTTTCCCAATCCTTCCTTGTCAAGTTGGGAATGGTTCTTCTCTGCCGGGGACAACGTTCTGGAAGCAAATGCAACAGGTCTTTCCGTACCATCAGGCATCACGTGTGATAATACACTCCCCACTCCATACCGACAGGCATCGCATGTCAGCACAAGATCCTTCTCTGGATCAAAATGAACGAGAACATTGGACGATTTGAGCAGATCCTTGGAGGTCTGGAATGCTGATTGTTCAGTGGACCCGCAGTTCCAGGAGACACCTTTCTTCAAAAGACGATAAAGGGGCCCCAAAACGTCGGTCACATTCGGGATGTAACGACCATAGAACTGAAGCAAACCGAGGTATGCTTCAATTTGGTTACGTCTTGTGGAGCAGGAGCATCCTTGATAGCTCTGACTTTCTCATCTGTCGGGTGTAGACCCTCGGCATCAATCGTATGACCCAGGTACGTGACCGATGAAACCATAAATTTGCACTTGTCTCGACGCAAACGTAGGCCGGAGTCCGAAATCTTCTTCAGAACTCTATCTGATTATGACACAAACATCATCTGCATATAAGCTGATATATTCAATGGTGGACTCCTTGGAAAACACGTCAGGCCAGAGATATTCTCCCTGAGCGTACAAAGTAATGGTTCCATTGCTAATGCAAAAAGCAATCCTGAGACTGGGCAACCCTGCCGTACCCCTCTCTGGACCTGTATGTAGGAAACGAGTTCATTGTTTACCTTAATTACACTAGAGATGTCAGTGTACAATAGAGATATGAAGGCTCTGAAATTAACCCCAAAGCCACATGCTTCCAGAACATGCCACAAAAAAACATGATCAATGCTGTCAAAGGCTTTTTCCAAGTGCATAAAAAAATTCCAAAATCATTTTGATCGTGGTAAGTGTCCATTAAATCCCGAACTAACAAAATGTTGTCATAAATGGAACGACCAGGGATGCAAAAGGTCTTATCGGGTAGGACCAGATCACCAATGACCTTCTTCAAACGATTTGCCATCGCTTTTGAAAACAGTTTGTAGTCCGTGAATAATACTGAAACTGGTCTCCAATACTCCATCCGCCAGAGATCTCCTGACTTTGGGAGGAGACTCACCACTGCTCTCCTTAGACCTAATGGCATTGCACCAGATCGCAGGGATTCTTGGATTACATTCAAAAGTTCCGGACCCACAAGGTCCCAAAACTCCAAGTAAAACTCGGCCGGTAGGCCATCAATTCCTGGAGCCTTTCCAGAATCCATTTCACCCAGAGCACGTTCCAATTCAGCAAGAGTTAACGGCACATGCAGCTCCAGGTGTGGAGTCTCGGTCAGCGATGGGAGATGGCAGGTAAAGAGTTTCATCTTATCCTCATCAACATCTTTTTTTGAGAATAGTTCAGAATAACTTTCTAATAGTATTATTACCTCATCAGAACAATTACATTCTCACTGCGGTCCATAATTGATAAAATAAGCCGACATGGTTTGCTTTTTGATTCCAGGTGAAAAAAAAGATTTTCCAGGGCTATCTGATACCTCAATATTTTTTATTCTCAATCTAATAATTCGGCACCGTTCTCCTGCAATAGTTCCCCAAGTTGAGTCTTTCAAGGAGTAACTGATAGTTTGCATCATTCTCTTGTTTTGCCAGTTTGTTCCCCAGGTTTCAAATTTCAGTTTCTAACCGAGGTGTTTTCATATTGTCCCGCCATACGTTAGTGGAAGCAAAAAGGTTTGTTTTTTACAGCTACTGATATTCAGAAATTGCAAAAGGCTTCCTTAAAAAGACTAGTATTAAATTTCCAACACACATTTCCAACAATTCAATTATGTTTCAATTGGAGAAAGGGTAGGCCCATAGTGACCATGTGGTGGTCAGAAATAGAGGAAAAAAAATGTTCAAGAAGGCTACAACATTCCTAAACATGGGGTGATGTACCATTGGACAAGCCTTACTAAGGTCACATGACCATTGGAGCATCGAAACCATGTGTACTGTTGGTAATTGGGTAGCAACACCATACAACAAGGAAACACACGACGGAAAGGAAATGGGAAAGGTCACCATGGGCTTCAGGATGTGGTTCTGCAGAGTTTGTCCAAAATGGCCTAAAATATACAATTTAAATTCTACCTTCTCAGTTACCTTTAAATATGCTGCACCAATCATGTTGTTCCTTTTCAGAATTACCTATAAGTATGCTGCACCAGTCATGTTCTACCGTCTCAGAGATACCTTTAAATATGCTGCACCAGTCATGTTCTACTGTCTCAGAGATACCTTTAAATATGCTGCACCAGTCATGTTCTACCTTCTCCGTTACCTTCAAATATGCTGCACCAGTCATGTTCTACCGTCTCAGAGATACCTTTATATATGCTGCACCAGTCATGTTCTACCTTCTCCGTTACCTTTATACAGTCACGTGAAAAAGTAAGTACACCCCATGTAAAGTTTTGACTTTTTCAACGTATTTCAACATACAGCTATTTGATCTTCAATTCAACAATATTGATAGATAAAGGTGATATAATATAACAAGTATCATGAAACATTTACATTTTGTAGTCCATTGTATAATTTAAATAAACATAAATGCAAATTTAGCATGTGGAAAAAGTAAGTACACCCCTACATTTATCACTACTTCAAATACCTAAAATTAGAATCAGGTGCACCAGCTCAGGTGCAAATGATTAGAACATCGTTAGAGAGGATCTAGGAGGAACCTGTCATTTAAACCTCAGACATTAAGTTTGGTTTGCTCTTTGTTGTTGAAGTGTGCGGCGTCACCATGCCTAGATCAAAAGAGCTCTCTGAGGCCTTCAGAATTAAGGTTATAGATGCCTACGAGTCTGGGAAGGGATTTAAAAAGATCTCCAAACAATTTGAAATCAATCATTCGACTGTCCGGAAGATCATCTACAAGTGGAGAAGATTCCAAACAACTGCCAACTTGTTCAGGCCAGGCCGCCCCAGCAAGTTCAGCCCGAGAGCAGACCGCAAGATGCTGAAAGAAGTCTCGAAGAACCCCAGAATGTCATCGCGGGACCTACAGGTAGCTCTTGCCAATGTTGATGTCAAAGTGCACGAGTCTACCATTAGAAAGAGGCTGCACAAATTTGATCTACTTGGGAGGTGTGCCAGGAGGAAACGTTTGCTGTCCAGAAAGAACATCAGGGCAAGACTAAAGTTTGCCAATGAACACCGAGGCAAAGACCAGCACTTCTGGAACAATGTGCTCTGGACAGATGAGTCAAAGGTAGAGCTATTTGGCCACAGTACCAGAAGACATGTTTGGGGAAAACCAAAGACAGCATTTGACCACAAGAACCTGATACCAACTGTAAAGCATGGTGGTGGAAATATTATGGTTTGGGGCAGCTTTGTTGCATCAGGGCCTGGGCAGCTCACCATCATAGAATCCACGATGAATTCTTCATTGTACCAGAGGGTGCTTGAGGATAATGTGAGGCCATCTGTCGGAAAGTTGAAACTCAACCAAAGGTGGACTTTGCAACATGACAATGACCCTAAACATACCAGTAAATCCACCAAGGAATGGCTGAAAAGAAAAAAATGGAGGGTTCTGGAATGGCCAAGTCAAAGCCCGGATCTAAATCCCATCAAGATGTTGTGGGGGGATTTGAAACGAGCTGTGCATGCAAGAAACCCCTCAAACATCGCACAGCTGAACGAATTCTGCATGGAGGAGTGGGCAAAAATTTCTCCCAGTCGATGTCAGAGACTGGTAGACAGTTATGAGAAACGCCTACTTGAGGTTGTTTCTGCCAAAGGGGGCAATACCACCTATTAGAGCCAAGGGTGTACTTACTTTTTCCACATGAGAAATTTGCATTAATGTTTATTTAAATTATACGAAGGACTACAAAATGTAAATGTTTCATGATATTTGTTATATTATATCACCTTTATCTATCAATATTGTTGAAATGAAGATCAAATAGCTGTATTTTGAAATATGTTGAAAAAGTCTAAACTTTACATGGGGTGTACTTACTTTTTCACGTGACTGTATGTGCTGCACCAGTCATGTTCTACCTTCTCAGAGATATCTTTATATACATAGTGTTCAAAAAGTATCCGACCTTTATTTTTCGTGCGTAAAAAAAAAGAAGCTAGGGAGGCGTTGATTGGTGCACGTATGTAGGCGATCCTAATGCGCACGCGTGAATTTTTTCCCACCTGCAGAAGCTGTCATTCGACGGCAGACCGCCGATGAGTGAGGAAATGTAAGCGAGCGCCGTCGGATTTTCGTTTTTGACAAAATGACGGAAAAACTTGAACAACGCTACTGCATCAAATTTTGTGTTTTTTGGCTTCGGGGATGTTGGATACTTCCATTGTGATGACTGCAACTTGGTTTCTGGGTCGTACCCATAAACCCAGGACTCATCGCCAGTGATCACTGTGTTGAGGAAGCTGGGATCGCTGTTCACAGTCTCCAGCATGTCCTGTGCGATCTCCAAACGGAGTTGCTTCTGCTCAATCGTTAGCAGCTTTGGTACGAACTTCGCTGAGATTCTCCTGAAGCCCAAATCCTCCTTCATAATGGAATGAACGGTGTTGAATCTTGCGGATCGTTTCCACTTGGGAATCGCCAAGCTTTACACAAAATTTGATGCAGTAGCGTTGTTCAAGTTTTTCCGTCATTTTGTCAAAAACGAAAATCCGACGGCGCTCGCTTACATTTCCTCACTCATCGGCGGTCTGCCGTCGAATGACAGCTTCTGCAGGTGGGAAAAAATTCACGCGTGCGCATTAGGATCGCCTACATACGTGCACCAATCAACGCCTCCTAGCTTCTTTTTTTTTACTCACGAAAAATAAAGGTCGGATACTTTTTGAACACAGTAGTATGCTGCACCAGTCATGTTCTACCTTCTCCGTTACCTTTATATATGCTGCACCAGTCATGTTCTACCTTACCAGAGATACCTTTATATATGCTGCACCACTGCACCAGTCATGTTCTACCTTCTCAGAGATACCTTTAAATGTGCTGCACCAGTCATGTTCTACCTTCTCAGAGATACCTTTAAATATGCTGCACCAATCATGTTCTACCGTCTCAGAGATACCTCTAAATATGCTGCACCAATCATGTTCTACCGTCTCAGAGATACCTTTAAATATGCTGCACCAGTCATGTTCTACCTTCTCCGTTACCTTTAAATATGCTGCACCAGTCATGTTCTACCATCTCAGATATACCTTTAAATATGCTGCACCAGTCATGTTCTACCTTCTCCGTTACCTTTAAATATGCTGCACCAGTCATGTTCTACCGTCTCAGAGATACCTTTATATATGCTGCACCAGTCATGTTCTACCTTCTCAGAGATACCTTTAAATATGCTGCACCAGTCATGTTCTCCCTTCTCCGTTACCTTTAAATATGCTGCACCAGTCATGTTCTACCGTCTCGGAGATACCTTTATATATGCTGCACCAGTCATGTTCTACCTTCTCAGACATACCTTTAAATATGCTGCACCACTGCACCAGTCATGTTCTACCTTCTCAGAGATACCTTTAAATATGCTGCACCAATCATGTTCTACCTTCTCAAAGTTACCTTTAAATATGCTGCACCAGTCATGTTCTACCTTCTCAGAGATACCTTTAAATATGCTGCACCAGTCGCATTCTACCTTCTCAGAGTTACCTTTAAATATGCTGCACCAGTCACGTTCTACCTTCTCCGTTACCTTTAAATATGCTGCCCCAGTCATGTTCCAAATTCTCAAAGTTACCTTTGAGTATGCTGCACCAGTCATGTTCTACCTTCTCAGAGTTACAAGTTCCCTGCAGTGAGATTACATCAACTTGCTTCCGTTGGGATAAACTATTCACTTGGATCTGGCGGATGTGATGAACACCATTTATATTAAGTGTTCCAAGAGTGAGCGTCCTCATTAGCTGGTAATACATTTTACTGATGTTGAGAATACTTTGCCTTTGCCACAACTTTCTTTCATCGATGAAACTGTGATGTTGTTTGGTTTAGCTCTTCGGATTATGCTGGATTGGAGTCGCAGCCTCAATAAAGGGAGACAAATCGGGGAAATGAGAAAAAATTACAATATTCAGTCATTTATATGTTTCATTAAGAAATGAGAACACAAGATGGAGAACTTGGGGCTCATCTACCATCGAATGTGACAAAGAAGATGGAGAAAATTGGGGCTGATCTGCCATTGACTGTGACTGTGACAAAATAAGATGGAGAACTTGGGGCTGATGTACCATCGACTGTGACAAATAAGATGGAGAACTTGGGGCTGATCCACCATCGACTGTGACTGACAACATAAGATGGAGAACTTGGGGCTGATCTGCCATTGACTGTGACAAAACAAGATGGGGACGAACTTGGGGCTCATCTGCCATTGACTATGACAAACAAGATAGAGAACTTGGGGCTGATCTGCCATCGACTGTGACAAACAAGATGGAGAACTGGTTCTAGAAGTGTACGTTGACTTCCAGGAACAATTCCTCCAAGAAGCTCCCTATAAAAAGACACTTCTGTGTTAGGATAATAAACTCTACAACAGGGAACACAAAAAATGCCGAGAACTGGAAGGCCATCAACTCGAGGTCAGACCTAAAACTGGAGGCCATCAACTGGAGGTCAGACCTAGAACTGGAAGGCCATCAACTGGAGGTCAGACCTAGAACTGGAAGGCCATCAACTAGAGGTCAGACCTAGAACTGGAAGGCCATCAACTAGAGGTGCAAGATGCCAGTAAGGAAGATGAAGTGATGCAGCAACAATATTTTTACTCAACGACTATCTGGATGGTGAAACGATCATGGAAAAGCTTCAGGATGGTGCAAGGCTGAAATGGAGTAAGGTTTTACATAAAGGGTCAAAACCCTTCGTTAGGTGAATAAAACCAATCACCCCCACCCCAACTCACCGACCTTCTAGTCCGTTTGATCATCTTGGTGCTTTTTGGGTAGGCCATTGGATCAAGCACATCTTCCCTCAGAGCGACGTTGATCTAAGTATCGCGTCTGCTTGTAAAGATCCGTCTTTTGCAAGAGCAGACCATTGTGTCCACTGCCCTGTCCAAAACTCCTGCCTCGACTACCATTGGGAAGACAAAGGCAAATCACAGTATATTCCTCGCTCGGAGACTCAATGGAATCGATTCTCTGAAACATGGCGTCATAGAATCATTACACAAGGTTTATGTGTTCCTATACAAACAAGACTTTTAATGACATCATATGAGGGTGGTGACAGTGAAAAAAAATATAAAAATCTCTCCACTCTTCAAAATAAATAAATAATAGTGATCAAACGTTAAGCAGATACAGCATGGCGCATTCCTCATCATAAGCTAGTTTTGTCCCAGCTAAAGGAATAATTGAACCATTGCATACAAAAGATGTCCGAGCTCAAGTAAAAAGAAAAAGGACACAAATATACCAGGAAATGACATCACAAACAGACAAAGCTACGCTTCGAGCATCATAGGAAGCAACGTGGTGCAAACATGCAACGTCGTCAATTTACAATATCTTTAGAAAACAGAGCACAACATACCCAAAGTATTTTACATTAAAACGCCAATAAATAGAACACCAAGAGTACCAATAAGATCAAAACTGTTTCCAAACAATATTAGGGAAGAAAGGGGGGGAAAGAAAGGAGAAAGATTGTCTATTTCCCCCCAGATTGCCAATTGCATCGGAGAACGCTCCACCCAACACCACGATACCGTTACTAGACCCATCCTTTAATAACTACAAACCAAAATCCACACCTCCATGGGTCAAACTACTACGTTCCTGTTTGTGTCTGTACAAGACTTGGACCCTTCAGTTCCACCAGGTGCACCGCCAACCCCAGAGACTTTGGTTCGTGGAAACCCAGGACACACGGATGGCATGTGGCCAGCAAAAGACCTCCGTCTTGACCCAGTGCCAATTTCACGGCCTAGTGCTTTCTTGCAGAGCATGGCAATAATTTCCTGGAAACGTCGACGGAAACTGCGATTGATCCAGAAATAAACGACACAGTCGAGCAAGCTGCCAAACACTGGCAACCACATGGACAGGAATTCAATCCACTGGTTCACCTTTATCTTGGTCACACCTGGAAACAGTCCAGACAAAAGGACATGTAAAGGGGTAGTATTCGAGCGATGGGAAAATAAAGAGTAGTTCACGAGTGAAAAAGTATGCCGTTTCATGGTCCTCCCTCAAAGCCTTAAGTCCTCTACTACCTCAGTCTGAATACACACACGGAGACTAGGCCTCTCTTTGACCCACAACCCCTCTTATGACAATGCAGGCTGGCAGTATGGCCGAGCCCCTAGATCCTAGAACAGTGGTCCTGAACCTTTTTGGGGTAACATATCCTTGGCCTCAGTGTAGGTACCATATTCCCGTTCAATGGTTACTCGGTCATTCTTTTGGTCATCTCGATTATCGAAGAGATTAACTTGTAAAATGGGTCGTCATATCCGTCTGTCCGTCCACTTTTTGCCATTTTTGCTGCTCCTCCTTTATCACCGGCCGATTGTTCTGAAACTTGATACATGAATACAAGACAGTATCTCACACAATAGCTAGGGCTTCAATTTTCCGATTTCGGATCAAGGAGGCTTCCAGTGTTCATGGGGGCTTCCAGGGAAGGTCCCACAAAATCAGCAGAGGTCTAAACTACTGACCCACCCGGAGCTATTTATTGTATTATACTATACTACGTGTGCAAACAGCTTTTCTTTCGCTGCCTCAAATGAAAAAGGTAGCGCATGTACCCTCTGGGAGTCCATAGACTCCATAGACTCCCCCACTCCCCCACCCCCCCGCACCTCCTCCAGCTCAAAAACGCTACCCTAGAGGTATGCACTCTCGCATCCAACCTGTCTATCCCGGCACAGCTATGAACTGTCATCCTGGTGTTTCAATGTCCGTACCGTCCCTCAAATGTGGCCCATCTACTAGCATTAGTTGGTGGATGTTAACGATCATACAGTGTCCTTTGCGAAGAGTATGCGGGCTATCTCCTGCACCTTGATAAAGTTACAAATTCCTGCTCTAACCTACAGGGCCAGCTACTGCATTAGTGGCACAGCCGCACCTGCAGCCTTATACTTCATCCCAAGGAAAACCATGTAAAGGATGCACCACAACAACCACCTGTTTGCCCTTGTCCCCATTTTGCCGATTGACCCATTATCCTCGGTTCTGCTCCTCCATGAGCAACACTTGTATGAAAGGAGGAATAATAGGTGAGTACAGCATGCGGAGACTCACCGGTATAGATCATTATGAAAACGCAGGGTGACCACAACGCATAGAAGAGCAACACAACAGGAAGCAGAACACGTGAAGCAGCATCCTCGTGCGGCCTCGACTCCATGCCTCGACTCCGCATGTTACGCGCGTGCCAATGTGCCGCACGCCACAACTGCACATTCGCCACCGTAATGATGGAACAGCATGGAAAATATACCAGGAAGGTGAGCACGATGCTGCAAGGCCAAAGGTCAAATATCAAATCAATGGTGCTTGGGTTTCATAAAGTACCCTCACCGAGGTTCTGATATACAATAGTCACAAATTTACCCTTACCCGGTATGGCTTTACAGTACTCACAAATTTACCCTTGACCAGGTTCTGATATACAGTAGTCACAAATTTACCCCTAACCAGGTTCTGATATACAGTAGTCACAAATTTACCCCTAACCAGGTTCTGATATACAGTAGTCACAAATTTACCCCGAACCAGGTTCTGATATACAGTAGTCACAAATTTACCCTTGACCAGGTTCTGATATACAATAGTCACAAATTTACCCCTAACCAGATTCTGATATACAGTAGTCACAAATTTACCCTTAACCAGGTTCTGATATACAATAGTCACAAATTTACCCCTAACCAGGTTCTTATATACAATAGTCACAAATTTTCCCCTCACCAGGTTCTGATATACAGTACTCACAAATTTACCCCGAACCAGGTTCTGATATACATTAGTCACAAATTTACCCTTGACCAGGTTCTGATATACAATAGTCACAAATTTACCCCTAACCAGGTTCTGATATACAATAGTCACAAATTTACCCTTAACCAGGTTCTGATATACAGTACTCACAAATTTACCCTTAACCAGGTTCCCAGGTGTCAGCCTACAGTAGTCACAAATTTACCCTTAACCAGGTTCTGATATAAAGTAGTCACAAATTTACCCTTAACCAGGTTCTGATATACAGTAGTCACAAATTTACCCTTAACCAGGTTCTGATATACAGTAGTCACAAATTTACCCCTAACCAGGTTCTGATATGCAGTACTCACAAATTTACCCGTAACCAGGTTCTGATATACAATAGTCACAAATTTACCCTTAACCAGGTTCTGATATACAATAGTCACAAATTTACCCTTAACCAGGTTCTGATATACAGTACTCACAAATTTACTCTTAACCAGGTTCTGATATACAATAGTCACAAATTTACTCTTAACCAGGATCTGATATACAATAGTCACAAATGTACCCCTAACCAGGTTCTGATATACAGTACTCACAAATTTACTCTTAACCAGGTTCTGATATACAGTACTCACAAATTTACTCTTAACCAGGTTCTGATATACAATAGTCACAAATTTACTCTTAACCAGGTTCTGATATACAATAGTCACAAATGTACCCCTAACCAGGTTCTGATATACAGTACTCACAAATTTAACCCTTACCTGGGTTCTGATATACAGTACTCACAAATTTACTCTTAACCAGGTTCTGATATACAGTACTCACAAATTTACTCTTAACCAGGTTCTGATATACAGTACTCACAAATTTACTCTTAACCAGGTTCTGATATACAATAGTCACAAATTTACTCTTAACCAGGTTCTGATATACAATAGTCACAAATGTACCCCTAACCAGGTTCTGATATACAGTACTCACAAATTTAACCCTTACCTGGGTTCTGATATACAGTACTCACAAATTTACTCTTAACCAGGTTCTGATATACAATAGTTACAAATTTACCCTTACCTAGGTTCTGATATACAGTACTCACGAGAGTTCACGTACCCAAGTTCTGATATACAGTACTCACAAAAGTAGTGATATACAGTACTTTAGACTCTAAAGGACTGAAATGTCTGAAAAGGTCGAAAGGTCAAAATGGGATTTTGATTCACTCCACTCCACTCCACTCCACTCATGCTACTTCTGCTGTCTCAACAATGGATGGTCGTCCTATCTCCCGCATGAAGCCAACTCCGAGGGCCTCTCACTCACTCACCGCAGGCAGGTAGGTGGTCTTTCCGTCTTCTACCGACTCCTCTCCGGCCTTGCCCCCCCCCCCCCCCAGCTCTCTCTGGGCTTTGTTCCCCAAATATTCCTACAGGTCGCACAAGATCTGCCTGCAACCCTCTTATGGTTAAACTGCCAAAATCAAGACTCTCTGCTCACCTTCACTCCTTCATTCCTCTTTTCTCCCGCCTCTGGAACCTTGTTCTCTCCTGTCGTTGTGCTTCCATCTTGTCTCCCTCTTCCCTTTATTATATGTTCTTTGTGTTCGCTCTTATACGAGCCTCGACTGGCTATACTATACATAAAAGACACGAACCGAGCAGAGACCACGAGTCCACGTGCCACTTACCTGTACGTGACGTTGCTCGCGTAGTCGAGCGCACAGGTGAGCGAGGCGCTGGAGAAGGAGACGGACACCGAGCCGATGGGGACGCACAGGGGGGCGAGGACCAGCGGGGGGAGCAGCCAAGCGGCGGCGATGAGGACCGTGCGGGTCTTGGAGGTGACGATGCTACCGTAGTGGAGAGGGAGCAGCACGGCCAGGTAACGTTCGATGCTGATGCAGGTCAAGGAGTAAATGGACGAAGTGAAGAAGACTCCGTTAAAAAAAGCCGCCACCTCACAGAAAACGCTTCTCTTGTCGGCGACGAGCAGCTCTGCGCTGGCGGACAGGTTCAGGGGCACGACCAGGCCGACCCCAAGGTCCGCCACGGCGAGCGAGATCATGATGTAGCGCGAGTTTCGGCTCCAGCCGGGGACGGCTCCGCACAGCACGAACATCACCAGGAGGTTACTGGCGATGACCATGACGCTCAGGGCCACGATCAAGGAGAACTTGACCCTCATGGCCTCGTCCTCCAACATCAGGGCAGACCTGTTATCGTGCATCGTGACGAGGGTCACGTCCCAGGGTCACGTCCCAGGTGTCGGCCTTCTCGATCTTTCGCTACTTGTACATACTCCTGGTTTAGCGATAATGGCGGACTGGTCTTCATAAGTTTTATTTTATGTTTCGAGTCAGAGACGCGTGACCGGGGCCTTCATCCACTCCAAGACCCCTTATCTTATGTGAAAAGGGCGGGAAGAGGGGGCCAACAAAACCCCAACTCGTTAAAAAAAACCCCTCTTCTTCCTCTATTAATACTTCACTCGAGCTGCACACGACACACCTGTGCCGTGTGCGGCACAACTTTTATACACCGTTACAGAGCGATATATTTATTTAATTGGACATCGTATGGAACAACATTTAATAAACTTGTACACATTGAACTGCAGTGAAGACAATAATAAACACGGTAGTTTCACCATCCAGTAGTTAGTGTCAGTAGAGAGTCGATCGATCTTTAGGGAAACCTTGGAGATTGTGACAATGAACTCCAGCTCGCGCTACAAGGCTACATTCCCACTGGAGGATCAGGATCAGAGGTCCTCATTCCCTGCCCTAACGGAGAGCTGTGGGCGTGGCCATGAAACCAGACAATCCCACGGGAGTATCTCAGGTTCATTCATTCACCCCTCCAACCCCGCTCCTCACCAACCATCCCCTCCACCACTCCTCACCAACCCTTTCCCCCCACTAACCCTCACTCTCACCACTCCTCACCACCCCTCCAACCCCCCCACCACCCCTCACCAACCCTTTCCCCCCACTAACCCTCACTCTCACCACTCCTCACCCTCCCCACCACCCATCCACCCCCCCACCAGCCCTCCCCGTCATTCCTCCAACCCCTTCCCTCCACCACCCCTCCCCGCCACCACCCCTCACCAACACTTTCCCCCCACTAACCCTGCCTCTCACCACTCCTCCCCCTCTCCCCCCCACACTAGCCCTCGCAGTCACCCCTCCAACCCCACTCCTCACCAACCCCCCCCAACCCCCACCACCACGCCTCACCCCCAATAAACTTCCCTCTCACCACCCCTCCCCTCACCACTCCTCCTCCACATCGAGCAGCGGCGGATCCAGGGGGGGGGGGTGCAGGAGGTGCACACTCCCCCTTCGATCCAGGAGGAGGGTGCAGGGGGTGCGTCTCCCCACATCCGGATTTTTGAAAAATTATAAGCTCTGATTATCCTGGAACAACCATCGTGCCAGATTATTTTGAACAAGGAACGTTTCAGATGGCTTACCAACGCTCAGAGGTTTTAAATCGCTTTTGATTGCAACTCAAATCAAGCTGCAACGCAACGGCATGGATGTGCTGGAGGCAAACTCTATATGGATGTGCTGGAGGCATACTCTATATGGATGTGCTGCAGGCGTACTCTATATGGATGTGCTGGAGGCATACTCTATATGGATGTGCTGGAGGCATACTCTATATGGATGTGCTGGAGGCATACTCTATATGGATGTGCTGCAGGCGTACTCTATATGGATGTGCTGCAGGCGTACTCTATATGGATGTGCTGCAGGCATACTCTATATGGATGTGCTGGAGGCATACTCTATATGGATGTGCTGGAGGCATACTCTATATGGATGTGCTGGAGGAATACTCTATATGGATGTGCTGGAGGCATACTCTATATGGATGTGCTGCAGGCATACTCTATATGGATGTGCTGCAGGCATACTCTATATGGATGTGCTGGAGGCATACTCTATATGGATGTGCTGGAGGCATACTCTATATGGATGTGCTGGAGGCATACTCAAAATGGATGTGCTGGAGGCATACTCCATATGGATGTGCCGGAGGCATACTCTATATGGATGTGCTGGAGGCATACTCCATATGGATGTGCTGGAGGCATACTCCATATGGATGTGCTGGAGGCATACTCCATATGGATGTGCTGGAGGCATACTCTATATGGATGTGCTGCAGGCATACTCTATATGGATGTGCTGCAGGCATACTCTATATGGATGTGCTGCAGGCATACTCTATATGGATGTGCTGGAGGCATACTCTATATGGATGTGCTGGAGGCATACTCTATATGGATGTGCTGGAGGCATACTCTATATGGATGTGCTGGAGGCATACTCCATATGGATGTGCTGGAGGCATACTCCATTGGATGTGCTGGAGGCATACTCCATATGGATGTGCTGGAGGCATACTCTATATGGATGTGCTGGAGGCATACTCTATATGGATGTGCTGGAGGCATACTCTATATGGATGTGCTGGAGGCGTACTCTATATGGATGTGCTGGAGGCGTACTCTATATGGATGTGCTGCAGGCGTACTCTATATGGATGTGCTGGAGGCATACTCTATATGGATGTGCTGCAGGCATACTCTATATGGATGTGCTGGAGGCATACTCTATATGGATGTGCTGGAGGCATACTCTATATGGATGTGCTGCAGGCATACTCTATATGGATGTGCTGGAGGCATACTCTATATGGATGTGCTGGAGGCATACTCTATATGGATGTGCTGGAGGCATACTCGAAATGGATTTTTATTTTTTTTTATTTTTTTCTTTTTTTTGTATACTGAATCGAGGCTCGTGAAAGAGCTAACATTTATTTCACAAACAAATCAACCAGACAAACAAAATATACAAAAAGAGGGAGCGGAAGACAAGATGGGGAGAGAAGGGGAAGCACACAACCACAACATTTGAGAGCAGGGAGAAGTGTGGGAGGGAGAGGGCTTGGGGGCAGGAGGCGTGGGAAGGGGAGGGGGGGTGGGTGGGGGGGGGAGAGGTATAAAACACAAGGGGACCGAAATTAGTGGGGGTAGAAAAGATCAAGGTTTTGGATGGGGGAGGATAAGAGATGGTGGTGAACAGCTGTTTTAAAGACCTGGAGGGTGGAGTGGGATTGAAGAGAGTGAGGGAGTTTGTTCCAGAGGCGGGTGAAAAGAGGAATGAAGGACTGAAGGTGAGCAGAAAGTCTTGATTTTGGCAGTTTAACCATAAGAAGGTTGCAGGCAGATCTTGTGCGACCTGTAGGAATATTTGGGGGACAGAGCCCAGAGAGGGCTGGGGGGACAAGGCCAGAGAGGAGTCGGTAGAAGACGGAAAGACCACCAACCTGCCTGCGGTGAGTGAGTGAAAGGCCCTTGGAGTTAGCTTCATCGCGGGAGATTCCAGTGATTCTGAACGCTTTGGTTTCAACAGCGTGAAGACGGGCTAGGTGTGAGGCAGGAGCACCAGACCAGAGGGGAGAGCAGTATTCCATAGAGCTGCGGATGAAAGCCTTGTATGTGGTGAGGAGCTCAGGTGTGCCAAGGAAGGACTTCGCACGACGGAGGATGCCCAGTCGGCGACTGGCTTTGGAGGCCAGATTTGAAATGTGGTTTTCCCAGGAAAGATCATGGCAAATAGTGAGACCCAAAAGCTTGAGTGACAGAACTTCTTGGAGAGGATTATTCAGAAAGTGGATGGGAGGGTTTTCCAGTCGGTCTTTTCGGAGAGACATCGTAAGAGTGTGAGATTTATCAGGATTGAAAGACATGTTCCATTTGTTTGCCCAGTCTGTGATTTTGTCCAGGTCTGCAGAGAGTGAGGAGGCTGCAGACTGCCGATCTGAGGGATGAGGAATGGAGCGACAGAGAGTAGAGTCGTCAGCAAAGAGATAGAGAGGATTTTCAAGAGAGTCAGAGAGATCATTGATGAAGACCAGAAAAAGCACAGGGCCCAGAACACTACCTTGGGGAACTCCAGCCTGAACAGGAAGAGGAGATGAGAGAAACCCATTCAGGGCCACACGTTGACTACGACCAGAGAGGAAGTCCGCCAGCCATGCGTGGAGATTTCCATGGATACCAAAGGAGGAGAGTTTGGTGAGCAGAGCAGGGTGCCAGACCGTATCGAAGGCACGTGAAATGTCAAGGGAGACAGCTCTAATTTCCTGTTTGGCGTTGAGGACCTCCATCCATTGTTGAGAAAGCAGAAGCAGCATGTCCAGAGTAGAGTGACCAGGTCTGAAACCAAATTGATGATCAGAGATCAAGCCATTGGAGAAGAGGAAAGATTTCATATCTGAAGCAATGATGGATTCCATGACTTTGCTGATAATTCTGGATGTGCTGGAGGCATACTCCATTTGGATGTGCTGGAGGCATACTCCATATGGATGTGCTGGAGGCATACTCCATATGGATGTGCTGGAGGCATACTCCATATGGATGTGCTGGAGGCATACTCCATATGGATGTTCTGGAGGCATACTCTATATGGATGTGCTGGAGGCATACTCTATATGGATGTGCTGGAGGCATACTCTATATGGATGTGCTGCAGGCATACTCTATATGGATGTGCTGCAGGCATACTCTATATGGATGTGCTGCAGGCATACTCTATATGGATGTGCTGCAGGCATACTCTATATGGATGTGCTGGAGGCATACTCTATATGGCTGTGCTGGAGGCATACCCGATGATTGACGACAAGAAGGACGCGCTCACTCAACTACCGTTAAATGCTGAAACTAAATTCTCTCTGTGGTTCGATCACGCTAAGGCCATGATAGAATCTGTTGGAGGTGATGTCACAATGCTGAGAGTTGTAAAACGACAAATCCATCGTCCAAACTCTGCCGCCAATACTCCCTTGCTCTTCGACCTCAGAAACATGTGCATTCCATCACCTCAGCCAGGAAATGGACACCTGATTCTGTGCTGAAAATCGGGAAGGTAGTGATCTGTTTCTGCTGATGCCATCTGCAATAATCGCCGATACCTGCGACATTGCAGCCTGACATCAGAAGCTGTTGCGTTGGAAAAACGACATGGAACATCCAGCAGGACTGATAAATGAGCTTAGAGACTGGCAGATGTTTTGGAGAAGGAGGCCCAACAACACGCTTCCAAGCACATTCATGGATTTTTTCTGCGCAGTAGATGGAGACGAATTTCCATCCATCAAAGTCCTACTCGCTACTCCATATTGGATGCACCCTCCCTGTCGGCTCCTGTGAGGCCGAACACTCATTTTCTTGCCTGCGTCGTCTGAAGACCTCCCTAAGATATTCCCTGGGAGAAAGTCGGATCCCCACATTCCACATCCCCGCATCTCTGGCCCTCATGAACATACACCATGACTTCACCATATCCCCACATGATGTGTGGGACATTTTCATTCAGAAACACAAGCGCCGTCTATTCCAAAATAGTGAGGCGGGCAAAAGGGGCAATAATTCTGCGCACCAGTGGGTGGCGCGAGCGCCCAGGCGGGGACCGATGGCACATGCCCCGCCCTTCGACCGATCGGCCCCGCCCGGGGACTAGGCGTGGCCTCGGCACATATATGCGGGCTCTAAGCTCGAGCCCGCTCAGTGCTGCAGTTCGAGCTTTCGAAATAAAGACTCTTTTGGTTTTAACAAACGCGTCGTGGCCTACCTCTTTGGCAAGCAAGTTGTGTGCGCAGCACCACACTTCACTGGTGACCCCGATTGGTTCAGCCATCGCTGACCACCGAACGCGCCATGGCCACCAACGCAGTCGCAGTAAAACTCCCAGAGTTTTGGGAAGCACAGGCCGATGTGTGGTTCGTGCAGGCCGAAGCTCAATTTCAGCTTCGAGGCATAACGGCGGACGAGACCCGTTACGACCACGTGGTCGCCTCCCTCGGGCCCGGCACTGCCGCCTGAGTCGTGTCCATCCTGCGGCACCCGCCGGTCGACCACAAGTACGAGGCGCTCAAACGTCTCATCGCCACGTTCGGCCTCACGGAGATCGAACGGGCCGACCGCCTCCTGGACCCTCCCGAACTCGGCGACACACGACCATCCATGCGGATGGATTTTATGCTGTCGCTGCTGGGTGACCAAGCCCCGGATTTCTTATTCCGGGCGCTTTTCCTACGCCAGCTACTTCTACAGGTACGCCTCGCGCTGGCCGGTTCCGAAATAAAGGAACCCCGCGCCCTGGCAGTCGAGGCCGACAAGTTTTTCGCGGCTTGCAACACGCGGTCGGGTTACGGTGCTGCCGTCGTGGATCACGGGGCAGAGGCTACAGCGTCCCTCGTGGCCGCTGCCACGCCCCGCCCACCACAACCGAGAAAACCGCGGCCACCGCCACCCCTGCCGCCGCAAGCCTGGTGCTATTTCCACGCCAGGTTTGGCCACAAGGCTAGGACGTGTCGCCCGCCATGCTCTTTTCACAAGTCGGGAAACGACCAGGCCGGCGCTCATTCGCGGCCCTGAGCGTCGGCCATTCCGGCAGCCTCCTATTCATTACGGACACCTTGTCCGGGCACCGTTTCCTCTGCGATACAGGAGCGCAGGTAAGTGCAGCGCTTTCAATGGTCGTTCGTGACCGCCAGCGTGCCAATGGCATTGCTTGGTGCGGACTTCCTATGTGCGAATGGGTTGTTGGTCGACGTGAAGCACAGACAGCTCGTCCAGGCTGAAACCTTTAGCTCGCTCGCTTGTTCGCTGAGCGGCTCGTTGAGCGGCTCACTGAGCGGCTCACCGAGCGGCTTGCCAAGCGGCTTGCTGGAGGGTTCCGTCCCGGCGAGTTTAGTTTGCACGCTTCCGGCAGCGGACAACTTTACCCGCCTCCTCGCCAGTTTCCCGGCCCTCATGCGGCCAACCTTCTCAGCGGTGGCCGTTAAACATGGGGTGGAGCACCGCATCCCCACGGTCGGGCCGCCGGTCTATGCCCGGGCACACCGACTCGAGCCCACGAAGCTCGCGGTGGCGAAAGCGGAGTTCGCCACGCTGGAGCGGCTGGGGATCGTGCGGCGCTCCAACAGCGCTTGGGCTTCTCCGCTGCACATCGTGCCGAAGCCCAGCAGGGGATGGCGGCCGTGCGGGGACTACCGCCGGCTCAACGATGCCACCACCCCCGACCGCTACCCGGTCCCACACATTCAGGACTTTTCCGCCTGGTTGGCCAACACGACCGTGTTTTCTAAGGTGGACCTCATCCGGGGCTACCATCAGGTCCCCGTCCAACCGGATGACGTCCCGAAGACGGCCGTCATCATCCCTTTCGGCCTCTTCGAATTCCTAAAGATGCCCTTCGGGTTGAATAATGCGGCTCAGGTGTTCCAGCGGCTTATGGATAGCGTCTTGCACGACTTACCTTTCCTGTTTGTCTACCTGGACGACATCCTAGTCGCGAGCGCATCCCGGGAGGAGCACCTGCTCCACCTCCGCACGCTTTTCGAAAGCCTGGGCCAGCATGGCCTAATCATCAACCCCGCCAAGTGCCGTTTCGGCGTCGCCACCATCGACTTCTTGGGGCACCGCATCACCGAGCATGGGGCCGTCCCTTTACCGGCCAAGGTGGAGGCGGTCAGGGATTTCCCGTGGCCCCGCACGATCAAGGGGCTCCAGGAGTTCCTGGGCATGGTAAACCTTTACCACCGCTTCGTGCCCCACGTCGCCCAGCTCCTCCGCCCCTTGCACGAGGCCCTTCGGGGCAAGCCGGGCAAAGGTGACATCGCATGGTCGGAGCCGATGGCCGCGGCGTTCGCGGGCGCAAAGCTGGCTCTCGCCGATGCCACCATGCTGGCGCACCCGGCGCCCGATGCACCGATTGCCCTCACCACCGACGCGTCGGACTACGCGGTGGGCGCGGTGCACGAGCAATGGGTGCGTGGTGCTTGGCAACCATCGGCGTTTTTCAGCCGGCAGCTTCGCTCGCACGAACGCCGGTACAGCACCTTCGACCGCGAGTTGCTCGGGCTCCACCTGGCGGTCCGACAGTTCCGCCATCTGCTGGAGGGTCGCCCGTTCACGGCCTTCATTGACCACAAGCCCCTTGTGTTCGCGATGGCCAAGGTCGCCGAGCCATGGTCGGCACGGCAGCAGCGCCACCTCTCTGCCGTGTCCGAGTACACGACGGACATCCGTCACGTGGCGGGTAAGGACAACCCGGTGGCGGATTGCCTTTCCCGGTCCGTCGTGCACGCGGTCCACCTCGGGGTCGACGATGCCCGGATGGCGGAGGCCCAGACCGCCGACCGCGGCGTCCAGGCCTTGCGGACCGCCGTCACGGGCCTCCGCGTCACCGAGGTGCCGTTCGACGCCGAGGGCACGGCCCTCCTATGCGACGTCTCCCTCGGCCGGCCTCGCCCCATCGTGCCCGCTGGCTGGCAGCGCCCAGTGTTCGACGCCATCCACGGCCTGTCCCACCCTGGCGCAAGGGCATCCCAGAAACTCATCGGGGCGAAGTTCGTCTGGCATGGCCTCAGGAAGGACGTCCGCGACTGGGCCAGGACGTGCCTCGCGTGCCAGTGCGCAAAGGTCCACCGCCACACCCAGGCACCGTTGGCCCCGTTTACGGTGCCCGAGCGGCGGTTCGACCACATGCACGTCGACTTGGTGGGACCTCTGCCCCCCTCGCGAGGTTTCACCCACCTCCTCACCATGGTCGACCGCACCACACGGTGGCCGGAGGCCGTCCCATTGGCTGCGACGTCTGCGGCTGAGGTGGGGCAAGCCTTTATTGCCACTTGGGTTGCCCGGTTCAGTGCCCCCTCGGACATCTCGTCCGACCGCGGCCCCCAGTTCACCTCGGAGCTCTGGGCCGCGGTGGCACAAGGGCTCGGGGTGAAACTACACCGCACCACGGCCTACCACCCCCAGGCCAATGGCCTGTGCGAGCGCTTTCATCGCTCCATGAAGGCCGCGCTCCGGGCCAGCCTCTGCGACGGCGGCTGGGTCGACAGACTCCCCTGGGTCCTGCTGGGCCTCAGGACGGCGCCCAAGGACGACCTGCGCGCGTCCTCGGCGGAGCTGGTCTTCGGGCAACCACTGCGGGTACCGGGTGAATTTATCCCTGACTCCACGGCTCCTTGGTCCGCGGCGCAACAGCGCTCCGCCCTTCAGGAGACCGCCCGGAGGTTCGCCCCGGTGCCAACGGCACACCACGGTTGCCCGCCTTCCCACGTCGCCCCGGAGCTTCACACGGCAAAGTACGTGTTCATCCGGCACAACGCCCACCGGGCACCGCTACGGCCCTGTACGACGGGCCCTTCTGCGTGTTGGAGACCGGGACAAATTTTTCGCGGTCGACATCAGCGGTGCCCCGGATCGCATTTCCGTGGACCGCCTCAAGCCGGCCCACCTCGATCCGGACCACCCCCGCCAGCAGCTCTGCCTCCACGTCGAGGCCGCCCCCCGGCACCCCCGCCAGCAGCTCTGCCTCCGCGTCGAGGCCGCCCCTCGGCGGTCGGACCCCCGGGACCCCCCAGCCCCGCCGGCCCGCTACCCCCCAGCCCTGCACCCATCGCCAGGGGGCGTTTCGGCCGGGTCATCCGGCTTCCCCGCAAACTCACCCTTCAGGTGCGCGGGAATTCTGGGGGGGCGTGTGTGGTGGGCACAAGGGGCAATAATTCCGCGCACCAGTGGGTGGCGCGAGCGCCCAGGCGGGGACCGATGGCACATGCCCCGCCCTTCGACCGATCGGCCACGCCCGGGGACTAGGCGTGGCCTCGGCACATATATGCGGGCTCTAAGCTCGAGCCCGCTCAGTGCTGCAGTTCGAGCTTTCGAAATAAAGACTCTTTTGGTTTTAACAAACGTGTCGTGGCCTACCTCTTTGGCAAGCAAGTTGTGGGCGCAGCACCACACTTCAATAGCATAATTTACGATTAATAAAACAATTCATTTTTAATAATTAATAAATTATTAATTAAAGATTAATTAAATATTAATTCAATTATTAATTAAATCTTTAAAAATTAAAGATTAATAAAATAATTAATAAAAATAATTCGCTGTCCAATCTGATCTCTTTTGTGGGGAGAACCCCCTGCCTTGAGCTGCACAACCTTGGCGCATGGTGGTGCCGTGCTTTGCCCAGCACCTATTAAACTGCTCTATACACCTTAACATGACGTGCGTTTAGAAACATGGGAATACTTCTGGATCCTTTGTAGTTAATTATCCTAATTAACTCGGATCATAACAATCATTTCGCGAGAACTACACAAATCAGAAATTCTATATCAGAAAGCTCCAGTAGAAGTACACAAAAAACATGCCACACACACACACACACACACACACACACACACACACACACACACACACACACACACACACACACACACACACCCCTACAAAATTCATCAATTTATAGCAGAAGGAACAGCTGGTCAAGTCGTTTCCCCAGTTCCTCTTTCTGACCATTAGTCATCGCGAATCTGCTGAACTGTTGGACCAGGGAAGATCACAAGGAGCTGCAGAAACTTCCAAAAACGCACGAAATGGCGTTTCTGACGATCAATCTTTAAAAATTTCTTGGGGGAGGACCACCAGACCCCCCTTCATTCCCCCCCCCCCCCCCCCCCCCAAGCGCTATAGTTTCATGCAGCTCCCCGTTTTGAAATTCTTGGATCCGTCCCTGCGACCCTACACCATACCACACCTCCCCTAATTACCCCTCCTCATCGACCCTACCCTCACCATTCCTCCCCTCATCGACTCTACCTCACCACCCTTCTCCTCACCGACCGAGAATTCACCACCCTTCTCCTCACCGACCGAGAATTCACCACCCTTCTCCTCACCGACCGAGAATTCACCACCCTTCTCCTCACCGACCGAGAATTCACCACCCTTCTCCTCACCGACCGAGAATTCACCACCCTTCTCCTCACCGACCGAGAATTCACAACCCTTCTCACCGACCGAGAATTCACCACCCTTCTCCTCACCGACCGAGAATTCACCACCCTTCTCCTCACCGACCGAGAATTCACCACCCTTCTCCTCACCGACCGAGAATTCACCACCCTTCTCCTCACCGACCGAGAATTCACCACCCTTCTCCTCACCGACCGAGAATTCACAACCCTTCTCCTCACCGACCGAGAATTCACAACCCTTCTCCTCACCGACCGAGAATTCACCACCCTTCTCCTCACCGACCGAGAATTCACCACCCTTCTCCTCACCAACCGAGAATTCACCACCCTTCTCCTCACCGACCGAGAATTCACCACCCTTCTCCTCACCGACCGAGTGCACAGATAACCTTGATAGGTCCTCCTGATTCCCCGTGTATTTATATTTCTTCCCTCTTCCTCGTAATCTGTAACCGTTGTAACACAAATTTGTTTCGAGAAACTTGTCACAAGAGGATCGAGTAAACCTGAAAACGATATCCCTGAGAGCATTTGCTCAAGTACCACGAACCACGAAAGCATGGTTTGCACGGAGACCACTATGTTAAGCGGTGCCGAGCACTCCATTCCGTCGGAGTGCTTTGAATGCAGCAAGCCGCTTGACAAGCGATAGCAACTTGCTTGCCAACGGAACCACCCCTGCTGTTGGTATAACACAGGCATGATGGGCCGAATGGCCTCTTCCTGGGTCGGAGTTCCTTGTCAAATATACTCAACATCAAAATAAACTTATCAAATCTTTAGAAGGACACTCATTGAAATCCTCCGCGGAGATATAAAAAAAATTGTACACAGGTAAGGTTCAGATATCTTTACAAAACACATGTCAATAAACAAGAGGTTGCCCCAATCACAAAAAAGCAAAAACATGAACATCACAAGGGGTGGTGCAACAAAAGTCACAGCAATGCAACACAAAGGCACGCACCTGAATACAGTCAAAACGACACAGGAATGGACACAACACTCCTAACAGTCAAGGACAGAATGACAGCAGTCCTCAATATCGTGTGTGTCCTCCCTGAGCTGTGATGTAGGCTGTACATCTCCGACGCATGCTCTGTACCAGGCGTCTCATGCGGTCCTGGGAAGTCTGTCCCACTCCTCCTGCAAGCCTTGAATGAGCATTTGCCGATTGACAGCCGTTGATCTCGAATCAAGACGTCGACCAAGCTCATCCCATAAATGCTCAATGGGATTAAGGTCAGGGGAATAAGGCATCCAAGGCATCAACCTTTCATCCATTCATCACCCTGTTCCTGGAGTCAGGCGAGCAGCGTGGGGTCGAGCGTTGTCCTGCTGGAAAACTGCGATGTCAGGATGAGCCTGGAGAAATGGCAGCAGATGAGGTCTCAAAACTTCATTGACATAACGCTGACTAGTGAGATTGCCTTCGATGACGACCAGAGGTGTCCTGAAACGGGTGGAAATGCCGGCCCATACCATCACACTGGGTCCTCCACGATAGATCTGGCGAATACAGCATGATGCATACCTTTCCCCACCTCTGCTCCATGCCTGTTGATGCCCATCAGCAGCATGGAGGCAAAATCTGGACTCATCGCTGAACAAGACTGCACTCCACTGTTGCTGTGTCCAGCGGCGATGCTGCAGACACAATCTTAGTCTGTTCCGCGAATGCACTGTGTTCAACACTGGACCTCTGCAAGGACGTCTTGCCACCAGGCCCCGACTTCTCAAGCGCCTCCACACAAGAGACACTGATGCGGTTGTTATGGTAACCTTTTGTCACTGCAGCTGTTTGCGTCGCAGGGCGGAAACGATCACGAAGATGCCGCATCACAATCCAGCGGTCTTGGTTTGGGGTGGTTACCCATGGTCTTCCTCTTTGTGGACCATCATTCACAGTTCCAGTTTCACCGGAACGCCTGGCCAAGTTGGAAATTGCAGGCTGTGAGCAACCAAGACGTTGGGCAATTGTTCGCTGGCTTACACCAGCCTCAAGCATCCCAATTGCCCTTAAGCATTGTTCAGATGTCAGGCGTGGCATCTGAATTTTCTTGTTGTTTTCCCTGTCAGCAGCCTCTAGAGTGACTATAGACAGCAGTAAATGAATGTCTAACCACGAGAACTGGCCCACTGACCCACTCTCCCCCGTGTGTGTGTGACCCACTCTCCCCCGTGTGTGTGTGTGACCCACTCTCCCCCGTATGTGTGTGTGACCCACTCTCCCCCGTATGTGCGTGTGACCCACTCTCCCCCGTGTGTGCGTGTGACCCACTCTCCCCCGTGTGTGTGTGTGTGACCCACTCTCCCCCGTGTGTGTGTGTGTGACCCACTCTCCCCCATGTGTGTGTGTGACCCACTCTCCCCCGTGTGTGTGTGTGACCCACTCTCCCCCGTGTGTGTGTGTGTGACCCACTCTCCCCCGTGTGTGTGTGTGACCCACTCTCCCCCGGTGTGTGTGACCCACTCTCCCCCGTATGTGTGTGTGACCCACTCTCCCCCGTGTGTGTGTGACCCACTCTCCCCCGTGTGTGTGTGTGACCCACTCTCCCCCGTGTGTGTGTGTGACCCACTCTCCCCCGTGTGTGTGTGTGACCCACTCTCCCCCGTGTGTGTGTGTGACCCACTCTCCCCCGTGTGTGTGTGTGTGACCCACTCTCCCCCGTGTGTGTGTGTGACCCACTCTCCCCCGGTGTGTGTGACCCACTCTCCCCCGTGTGTGTGTGTGACCCACTCTCCCCCGTGTGTGTGTGTGACCCACTCTCCCCCGTGTGTGTGTGTGACCCACTCTCCCCCGGTGTGTGTGTGTGACCCACTCTCCCCCGGTGTGTGTGACCCACTCCCACGCGTGTGTGTGACCCACTCTCCCCCGTATGTGTGTGTGACCCACTCTCCCCCGTGTGTGTGTGACCCACTCTCCCCCGTGTGTGTGTGTGACCCACTCTCCCCCGTGTGTGTGTGTGACCCACTCTCCCCCGTGTGTGTGTGACCCACTCTCCCCCGTGTGTGTGTGTGACCCACTCTCCCCCGTGTGTGTGTGTGTGACCCACTCTCCCCCGTGTGTGTGTGTGACCCACTCTCCCCCGGTGTGTGTGACCCACTCTCCCCCGTGTGTGTGTGTGACCCACTCTCCCCCGTGTGTGTGTGTGACCCACTCTCCCCCGTGTGTGTGTGTGTGACCCACTCTCCCCCGGTGTGTGTGTGTGACCCACTCTCCCCCGGTGTGTGTGACCCACTCCCACGCGTGTGTGTCACCCACTCCCACACGTGTTTCACCCACTCCCACGCGTGTGTCACCCACTCCCACGCGTGTGTGTCACCCACTCCCACGCGTGTGTCACCCACTCCCACGCGTGTGTCACCCACTCCCACGCATGTGTGTCACCCACTCCCACGCGTGTGTGTCACCCACTCCCACGCGTGTGTGTCACCCACTCCCACGCGTGTGTGTCACCCACTCCCACGCGTGTGTGTCACCCACTCCCACGCGTGTGTGTCACCCACTCCCACGTGTGTGTCACCCACTCCCACGCGTGTGTGTCACCCACTCCCACGCGTGTGTGTCACCCACTCCCACGCGTGTGTGTCACCCACTCCCACGCGTGTGTGTCACCCACTCCCCGGTGTAGTGTGCGTGATGTGGGAGGGATGGGGGTGGGAAGGGAGAGGTTTTGAGCTCTTAGTCACATTTTACATGAGATGTAATTTCACATTTCAAACTGTATTTCCCATGTGCACGCACATGCATTCACATGTTATCAGAAGTAAATACATTGTGTGGATTACATCATTGTGGATCTGATAAATTGCCAATAACGATTTTATAAAACTGAATGTGCAGCATCTAAATGAAGATGTCCAAATGTCACACACGTCCATGCCGTGGAATTCCCACGGGTGACCCCACGAGTCTATATAATATTCTCCGTAGATGATCACGTCTGTCTGTCTGTGAATCTGCCCGTGGGTGTGGCCTCCCCCGTTGAGGGAGTAGCTCCACCCATTCTGGAAGAAGTTTCAAAAACAAATATCCACCATTTTGTTTCCTCGAATACGTAGCTTTGAGGCTTCTTTTGTTAGGCCTGCGGTGGCTTGCTCTCTCTCACAGTTTTATTTCAACTATAATTCAATATCTCATTTCATTTTTCACAGTCGCAAACATGGTTTTAGACTCTGTTTTAAAAAATGGGAATAAAATTCGATTAAAGCTACCGTTTATAGAACAAAATGCATTTTCAAAGGCCTATCACATAAAGGCCATTCATTGAGTCTCCCTCACGGCTTCATCAACTCTAATTCACCATCACAGTCGCTGGGATGGTTCAAGTCTCAGTTGCAGCTAAAGTTGAGAAAATCGGCGAAATGTATTCCAACAGCCGTTTTGAATGTGTTGACTGTTATGTGGGCATGGGGAAGGAGAGAGCGGAAGGAGAGAGGGGAAGGAGAGAGGGGAATGAAAGAGGGAAATGAGAGAGGGGAAGGAGAGAAGGGAATGAGAGAGGGGAAGGAGAGGAGGGAGCGTATCCAGGGACTTCGTTATTTATATTATTACTTAATAAAAGTACAGCGACTGAATACTGAAGTTCGGGATCGAACCGTCATTATATTTTTTACATATTCCTGCGGGGTATATACAGAGTTTGTTTAAAGTGAGTCAACTCTTTTCTAACCATGGAATTAATCAATACAGTACTTCAAAAATGTACATAATAATGTAAACTAACTATGGAATACAATATTTATAAATAACATTTGGTTTTAATCGAATTTTACTTTGTAAAGTGAAAAGTTTTCGATACATTCAAGTTTAAAAATGAAGAAGAGACATGGGGTCCATAAGTCTGATGTTCATTTTAAGACTGAATCAACACGTCTTCGATCATAAATTACTTTTTTGAAGAAACAAAGGTACATTTTGATTGCAACGCAAGCAAAGGAAACCAGGTAATGCGTTTCATTCGGAGCGATTATACACCACCCAAAGAAGATGCGTTTCATAGCCACAGGAAATAAAATCGTGACATCTTCAATAAAAATGTTTTTTTGTTTTCGCACGAGTTTTCAAGGCTGAATCGTGTTCACATCCAGGATTCATGAAGAAAGTCCATTTCACGTGTGCATAGACATGCAATTCACAGATGTGAAATAAATAAATAAACAAAGACGGGAAATAATCTGGTCTGGTAATTAAGATTACGAGTGAGGTACCCGTGCTACGCACGGGTGGGAGGCCAGAAGCAAACAGACAATGCAGAAGTGGCGAATGCTAAAGCATGAAACCAGTAAATTCAACATTCCTGTAGCACCTTCAGTCGCACGTCAGACATGGACAGCAAGTTCGTGAAGGACTTCCATGAAAAACGTACCCGTTCGCAAACAAACGGGTACGTTTGTTCCATACCAAGTCAATGGTGAATCTGCATATGGCGATCCGTGAATTTCACGTTTAGAAAGAAGAAACCGTCACGGCATTCCGTCATTCACTTGAACTCGATATCTCTTTTTTCATTCCAAACAGCATAACTCCAATCACAAATTAAATAGCATTAATATAAAAAAATTAACTTTTAACAACATTCGTGACATTGTAGTGTGGTGCTGGGCACACACGTTAAATAAAGGTAGGCCACAACGCTTTGGGTTAGGTAGAGCTCTTTATTGCATGCTCATTCGTCAGCACTGCCATGCTCTGGACTGCGAGCCCGCGTGTATATCCGGAGGCCACGCCTCACCTGGGGCGTGGCCGACACCCACTGGTGCTCGGAATTATGTCACTGCGCCAGCGAGACATCGTGTCCGCCACAACATAAACAAATATTTAAATCCTGATGTGAAGTTCCGTACGGTTGGGTGAATACAATTACAAATTCAAAATCGTAATTGTATTCACTCAATTCCAATCATCAATTGATACTTTAACAAAATAGTTTTAAATGACGGTTGTATTGGGATATTATCAAACCAGCTCATTGCCGTAATGTGTCCACTTCCACATTTGCGAAAGGTTCGTAATTCATCAGGATTTTCCTCAATTCCGCAATGAAATGTTCATGAAATACTGTTGTCGTTTTTAATTTTCATGTCATGTTCTTTTGGTGAATTATCGTACGATTTTACTGCAGGGGTTCCAGGAAATTGTTGCAGCCATTTTTGCGGTACCCGGGACAATAACGTTATGCGGGAGTCCAAACCTGAAAATGCTGGAGACCAAAGCTGAAATTGGAAAAACAATATAGCCTATTTCACTCCAGGGGGTCCCAGGAGTACCCACCCAAAATTTTGTTGCGATCGGTTCAGCCGTTTTTTGCGGTACCTGGGAACAAACGGACAGACATTTGGTGAATTATAGTAAGATAATCGCTGCGGAAGTGGCCGCTGCCATTCGTCGTGATCCCGTGCTGTCACGTGTTGCGGACGTTGTTTTGTCAGGTTCTTGGTGAGAGTTGGTCTCGACGTCAGAATATGCTCCATATGCGTCGCGTGTATCCGAGCTGTCTGTAGCTCAACGTTATGTAATGTGGGGCATGTGGGTGGTCATTTCTGCTTCTTTATGCCAGCGCTGTCTCAATGAGTTGCATGAGCGTCATTTGCAACTGCCATTTTCAAAATGAATAAAAGAATGAGGGAACAGAACGAGACCACCAATGAACACCGTGATCCTCTCCCCCTCCCCTGTGTGAGACCCCCCCCCCCCCCCCCTGTGAGTGGCCCAACCCTCACCCCCACCGTGTGTGACCCAACCCCCCCCGCGTGTGACCACCGCCCCCCACCCGTGTGTGACCCTCCCCTGTTTGTGACCCCACCCCTGCCTGTGACCCCCCCCGCCGTGTGTGACCCCTCCCCTGTCTGTGCCCCACCCCCCCCGCATGTGACCGCCCCCCCCCCCTACGTGTGACCCACTTCGGAGATATAAAGGTGTAACGTTTTTCGTTTTTTTTCAAGATGGCCACGCGACCAACGAGTCAAAATTATCATTAAAATAGAATACAGGAGGAGTTGCTACTGTGGTGAAAATTTCGCGTCAATCGGACCAATAATTGCAGAGAAAAAAAAAATTCATACCGATTGTCTCAAGCATTGTACTTGTCGAATTATGACGTCATAATTAAGGTACCAATGACATCATCATTAACAAATCTTATTCCCCATGGGGAGTACTTGACAACACACCATGTTCCAATTTTTTCCATGGAGTGGTTTTACCTCAAACAGCATCATTAACATACCTCAAAGGGCTACACAGCTGACTCCGCACGTGACAAAGCCGAACGCCTAAACTCTGTGTTTGCCTCAAAATCTTGTGTCCCAAACCCATCTCTCTCTGTACCCACCTTACCCATTCATATGCAGCTGCTCCTGGACTCTGTGTCATTCTCTCCTGACAAGGTGGAGAAGTTTCTGTCAAACCTCAACTATGATTCTGCAACTGGACCAGACAGCATCAGCCCACGGGTCCTAAAATCCTGCTCTGCCGCTCTATCTCACCCTCTCTCTGTTCTTTTCACCCTCTCTTTTGCTCAAGGTCATCTGCCATCATCTTGGAAATCAGCCAACATTACCGCTTTACACAAAAAAGGTGCAAAAACAGATCCTTGCAACTACAGACCAATCAGCCTGCTCCCAATTATCAGCAAGGTCATGGAATCCATCATCGATTCCGATATTAAATTCTTCCTCTTCTCCAATGGCTTGATCTCTGATCATCAATTTGGATTCAGACCAGGTCATTCTACTCCGGACATGCTGCTTCTGCTGTCTCAACAATGGATGGAGGTCCTCAATGCCAAACAGGAAATCAGAGCTTTCTCCCTTGACATATCTCGTGCCTTTGCTACGGTCTGGCACCCCGATCTGCTCACCAAACTCTCCTCCTATGGTATCCATGGAAACCTCCACACATGGCTTGCGGACTTCCTCTCTGGTCGCAGTTAACGTGTGGCCCTGAATGGATTTCTCTCATCTCCCCTTCCTGTCCAGGCTGGACTTCCTCAAGGCAGTGTTCTGGGCCCTGTGCTTTTTCTGGTCTTCATCAATGATCTCTCCGACTCTCTGGAAAAACCTCTTTCTCTTTGCTGATGACTCCACTCTCTGCCGCTCCATTCCTCATCCCTCAGATCGGCAGACTGCAGCCTCTTCACTCTCTGCAGACCTGGACAAAATCACAAACTGGTCAAACAAGTGGAACATGTCCTTCAATCCTGACAAATCTCACACTCTCACTTTGTCTCTCCGAAAAGACCGACTGGAAAACCCTCCCATCTACTTTCTCAACAATCCTCTCCAAGAAGTTCTGTCACTTAAGCTTTTGGGTCTCACTATCAGCCATGATCTTTCCTGGGAAAACCACATTTCCAAGCTGGCCTCCAAAGCCGGCCCGCCGACTGGGCATCCTCCGTCGTGCGAAGTCCTTTATTGGCACACCTGAGCTCCTCACTATATACAAAGCTTTCATCTGCAGCTTGATGGAATACTGCTCTCCCCTCTGGGCTGGTGCTCCTGCCTCACACCGAGCTCGGCTTCATGCTGTTGAAACCAAAGCTTTCAGGATCATTGGAATCTCCCACGATGAAGCCGATTCTGAGGGTCTTTCACTCACTCACCGCAGGCACGTTGGTGGTCTTTGTCTTCTACCGACTCCTCTCCGGCCTAGCTCCCCCAGTTCTGTCTGTGCTCTGTCCCCCAAATATTCCTTCAGGCCACACAAGATCTGCCAGCAACCCTCTCCTGGTGAAACTACCAAAATCAAGACTCTGCTCACCTTCACTCTTTTGTTCCTCTTTTCTCCCACCTTTGGAACAAACTCCTACACACCTGGAGGGAGGAGTGGGATTGACGAGAGTCTCTGACCCTGGGCGAAACCAGTTTGTTGTCCAGTCCAGTTCTGTCCAGTTTGCAAAATATCAAAGAAGCAAGTTTCTGAGCTGAGCAGAAAAGAAGCAAGAAGCAAGTTTCTGAGCAGAGAAGCAAGTTTCTGTCCAGTTTGCTGCTGCGAACGAGGAAGGCCCTCTTAAACCTGATCTCGGTCATCTTTGAAAGTGTTTCACAAGGTAAGCACTGAAAATGCACAATAACTTGTCAAATATGTGACGTCGGTACTCATCATCTTCCTGTTGAGTTTTAATGCCTGTCAGGGTAGTAATTGTGCTTAGTAATTGTGCATCATCTTCCAAAACATCCAATCAGAAGTCACTGGGTTTACTGTCAGTCAGGTATGCAGAGCTGCTAGTACCATCTGCTAATGATCAACCCATTTGTATCTCCAAGGAAGTATTTGTAATGGTTTCTCCTAATTGTGAATTGTATATTTTGAGAGCTGATGCCCAGACATCAAATATAACTTATACTTTGTTTCATGATGCCTTGAACAGCAGGTATTCATTTAGTATAGGTATCCTCCATGTTCCAGGTTCACTGACAAAACCAAACCGACGATAGCAGAGAAGATTTTATCAAAGGCTGCATCAGCTTTTTCAGCATCACTTCCTGATGATGCATCGATACTCTCTCCGAATGATTTATGAGTGTCGGATCTCCAAATAAGTTGCGGCCTACCTTCCCACCATCCGAGCCGGCTGCCCAGACAAGTGGAAGGAAGAAGTCCTCCATTTTGAGTATCAGAAACATGACAAAAAGCAGCTAAAGGAGAGTATCAACATGTGAATATGAGCCTGGTAAGTAAACTAACATTGATGTGTCACATTATTGGGTCCACACATCATAAAGATCGTTTATTCGTCGTAGAATCCAGAAATGGAATATAATATTGTAATCGTCTTTCCACAGATGCACCCTCTTGCACTGAATATGGCTGATTCGTACATCCTTGATTTTGCAGGTGGCTTGTTATTCAACGTCGTCGAGATTCTTCAAGATGAAAAACTTCTCATGTAAGTTCGAGGGAAAGACATGGTGTCAATCAAAGTGCGTTACCATCGGTCTTATTTGAAGGATTATGAGGCAGGAGGGTTATCCCAGGACAGCAGCACACTTCACCCAGGGTTGTCCCAGGATGGCAGCAAACGTCGCCCAGGGTTAAACAAACAAACACACACACACACACACACACACACACACACACACACACACACACACACACACACGCACACACACACACACATGTAATCAACATACTTGTCAATTTTTTTTTTTTGGCTGAGTAACAAATGGATAGACAGACAAAGACAAACGGATACAAATGTAATCCCCTCTCCTCTGGCAAGAATAACAAACTAATTGCAGTTGCCATGATTCAATTTGCATTCGAGGAAGACCATTGTAATGCCACAACTGGAATGAAACCCTTTAACCAATCACAATTGGATTTCATGTTTATTTGATGGAATCCTCTTCTTCACAATAATTAATAGGGCATGGACAAACAACAACAAAAATAAATACATTATAAGAGTTAAAATAAATTTAAAAATTCAAATTCAATATTAAAGCCACATTATTATTAACTTGCTTGCACACCCCCCCCCCTCTTCACATCGATTACCCCCCCCCCCACACCTCTATTTAAAAGCAAAGCACCCCCACTGCCCCCCTCCCCCAACAACGAGGCAGCTTCCTTTCCCCTCCATATTTACCAGTGAGGCACCCCACTTTAGGTAACGAACCCGAGGTTAAGACCCCCCCTCGTTGATTTTAGCTGCATTCTCGAGAATCTGCCTTTTCCAGGACTCGTAGTCTTGCTCTAGACTCGCTCCACGTTTGTTTCCCGTACTCCTCTTCCGCACATCCTCACTCTCTGAAGCGATTCCTTCACTCTCTCCAACTGCTGAAACAAGTGGAAAATGCCGAGTTGAGGTTAACCCTCCACCAATTATTGTTTTATACTAATTGTGCTGAACATATAAAATAACTTTACGACAATAAGCAGAAAGCAGGTCATTGTGTGTCAGTGCCTGGGAAAAACCTCGATAGTTTGTCCCTATACAAAGGGGAATCTCCATATTGTTACGGTGGTCACGTTGGCCAATCGCCCCAGATTGAGGGCCTAATCTGATCTTTTACCTAGCTCAATTTGCTATGTCCGAGGTTAATGGAGCGACACGATGGAATCCTCCTCCACCTCGAACCACTCAAAATGGCGAATGGAGAGGTTTGTCGCGCCCGATGGGGGTGAACTTTCAAATGGACGCTAAACATCCCACCAAATCGGTCCTTTATCGGAGCGATAAAACTAGAATACTAGATAAATTAATATTGATCATGTTAATTTGAATACTCCATGGGGACCTTGTAAATTAATGCATTTCAGAAACAGGGCAGAAAGAATGTGGAACTCGAGAACATTTTGTACACAATTCTATTTGCAATGAAATGCACGCCCCATACATCGTACAAGCGGGAGGTCCGAGGATTTTAGCCTTATCGGGCCCCAGACACACCACAGGAGGAAGACCAGAAGAAGACACACAACTTAAAATACCCGTTACGGCTCGCTCGGGCTCCGCCAAGTTCTGACCGGAGCCAGCGGCTCCACAGCCCGGCCAGGGGCTCAGCGCACTCCGTACTCATGTAGGCGAGAGGCGGGAACCCCAACTGGAAGGCAAACTGGGCACACCGCATTTGGCCTCTGCTCTACTCCACCTGGACCCAGTCTGACCAACAGCTATGGAATCTGGGAACCCCGACTGAAACAGAGGAACCAGACTGAGCAGGACTGGACTCAACTGTAACCTCACCGACGTGTGCTCAGGCTTTTAAATTGGTCCTCACTATGCCCCACCCCATGATGTCACCCCGCCCGGTCTGCCCTGCACCAATTGGCGGTTTGGCCGTATATAAAGAGGTATCCCTCCCCTGAGCTTCTCGACCCATTCTCGAAAGTTCAGGCCTCACTCTTTGCGTCAAAACCTGCATGTTCTCGGTGTTGCAAGACCGAATTTCCTCCTAAAGCATATTTAGAACAGATTACAAAGGAAAGAACATCATGAGGGGTTTTAGGGAAAAGTGTTTTTAGACACAAACATTAGGGAGGGAAGACAGCTTTCAATACGAATATCAACGTAGAATCCTATATCACAATTAAATTACTTTACCCTTACTCTAAACATATACTATGGAAATAGCTATTTCTAAGCTACACAATCTTAACCCCTAGAAGGCATTTCCACAATAACTTTATGTAAGTAAAGTTGCAAAATTCATTTACAACCCCCTGCACATTTATCATGCATTCCCTTTTACCAATAAACTCTCTCTTTATACTTCCACCCCAACTTCATGTAAGTAAAGTTGCAAAATTCATTTACAACCCCCTGCACATTTATCATGCATTCCCTTTTACCAATAAACTCTCTCTTTATACTTCCACCCCAACACTTCAACCCCAAACCGAAGGTGGCCCCAAACCACAACTCCTCAATCCCTCCATTTAAACACCCCAATTCCCCTTCCCCCCCCTTGCAGTCTCTTGAAACCCATCCTCTCTAACCCCACCCCTCAACCCCTCAATCCCTCCAGTCTCTTGACACCCTCACTCACTCTCCAATCCTCCATCTCTCACCCCACCCCTCAACCCCCACAACCCCTCCATTTTCTCCCATCCCCCCTTTTCCCCCATGCAGTCTCTCGACACCCTCACTCATTCTCCCATCCTCTCACCCCACCACATCCATGCCTTTTATAAATCCCTTTCTTCCCAATCCCTGGAGCCACGAGTCCATTTGATAAGGTGGCCCAAAATACTACTCTTGTAAAAATAAGCAACAAAATCTCACCTTGATCTATACCAGGTGTGTCCTTGTTTAATTTCTGTCGCATCTCATCTACAGGTGATTCTGCAAAATAAGATGGAAAAATAAGAAAAACAAGTACAGATACATTCAAAGTACACAGCCCCCCATGCCAAATAAAAAAATAATATCCTCCAGAACAGCACATAGAGACGGTATTAGGAGGGAGAGGTGTACAATAATTGATTGATTAAATAATTAAAATAAAATAAAAATAATCGTAAAATAATTTATTAATCAATTGGCTAATAGCAAACCTCAACCACCAGTGTTTCATCCGAAGCTGCAACTTTTTGAAAATTGTCATTAATCGAAAAAAAAAAATTAATTTCTTGATTAATTGACTAATCAATAAATGATTAATCGATTAATTGATTAATCAATACATCAAAAATATCCTTTATAGCCACATCACTTGGTCACTGTCATGTCCAAATATCAGCTTCCAAGCTCAAAAGGTGCCCAAGATATTGCCCAGATAAGAAAGAAAATAAATAAGGGATTAACACCAAAAATAAATAAATAATAACCATAAAATAATTATATTATTAATCAACTGGCTAATAGAATACATAAACCACCACTTTTTCATCCAAATCTGTAACTTAAAAAAAATTAAGTCATTAATGAAATAATTAAATAATTAATCGATTAATTAATAAATCAAAAATACCCTTTACAGCCAAACCACTTGGTCATTGTCATGTCCAAATATCAGCTTCCAAGCTCAAAAGGTGCCTGAGATAATGCCCAGAGGAGAAAGGAAATAAATAAGTACTTAATGAACCAATAATAATTCAGTAACTCATCAATTAAATGATTAATCAAAAACATTTCAGCTTCCGAGCTCAAAGGATGGCTGAGATATCACCCAGACAAACAAACAAGAAGACGTCATCCACCCATCCCTCCCAAAAAGGTTTCCATTTATGCAGCAAATTGTCCATTTTAGAAAAGGGACCTCCAGATGACCTTTGACCTCAAAATCAATGGGCTTCTCAATTGTGACGACCTCTCCAACCTGGTGAAGTTTCATGACGATCGGTTTAGAATTGTGACATGTAGGCCAGTGACAAACAGACAGACAAACAGACAGAATAACAAACGCAACCAATCAATCTACTTGAAAATCTTCGATTTTGCAAGTAACAAACAGACAAATGAAAAATCACTCATAGAGCGACACTTGGCAAAAGAGTACAAAGCGGAATTGGCACTCAATAGGGCATATTTTTGACTTCAAAAATAATTGGTGGTTGAATTCAGTTGGCTGATATGAAAATCCTATTCAAATTTCAAGTCAATCGGATGAAAATTGAGGCTTTTAGAAATTTGAAAAAAGTGGTTGACCTTTGGCCTATGTTCACCTTTTGGCCGATGCTGATCTCAAAAATAGTTGTGGGTTGAATTCAGTTAACTGATATGTAAATCCCATTCAAATTTCAAGTGAATGGTATGAAAATTGAGGATTTTAGAAATTTGAAATTGTTGTTGACCTTTTGGCCTATGCCGATCTAAAAAAAAAAAGTTGGTGGTTGAATTCAGTTTGCTGATATGAAAATCCTATTCAAATTTCAAGTGAATTGGATGAAAATTGAGGATTTTAGATATTCAAAAAAAGTGATTGACCTTTGGCCTATGTTGACCTTTTGGCCTATGCTGATCTAAAAAAAAAGTTGGTAGTTGAATTCAGTTTGCCGATATGAAAATCCTATTCAAATTTCAAGTGAATCGGATGAAAATTGAGGATTTTAGAAATTCAAAAAAAGTGATTGACCTTTGGCCTATGTTGACCTTTTGGCCGAAGCTGATCTCAAAAATAGTTGTGGGTTGAATTCAGTTAACTGATATGTAAATCCCATTCAAATTTCAAGTGAATGGTATGAAAATTGAGGATTTTAGAAATTTGAAATTGTTGTTGACCTTTTGGCCTATGCCGATCTAAAAAAAAAAAGTTGGTGGTTGAATTCAGTTTGCTGATATGAAAATCCTATTCAAATGTCAAGTGAATCGGATGAAAATTGAGGATTTTAGAAATTCAAAAAAAGCGGTTGACCTTGGGCCTATGTTGACCTTTTGGCCTATGCTGATCTAAAAAAAAAGTTGGTAGTTGAATTCAGTTTGCTGATATGAAAATCCTATTCAAATTTCAAGTGAATCGGATGAAAATTGAGGATTTTAGAAATTCAAAAAAAGCGGTTGACCTTGGGCCTATGTTGACCTTTTGGCCTATGCTGATCTAAAAAAAAAGTTGGTAGTTGAATTCAGTTTGCTGATACGTAAATTCTATTCAAATTTCAAGTCAATCAGATGAAAATTGAGGATTTTAGAAATTCAAAAAAAGTGATTGACCTATTTTGGATATTGGCCTATGTTGAACTTTTGACCTCAAAAATACATAGGATTTTGTCGGACCACGAACGCTACCATTTGGTGAAGTTTCGTGAAGATCGGTTTCAAACTGTAACCTGTAGGCAAGTACAAGTGAGCGGACACACAAACACACAAAACACAAACCGGAGTGATCAACGGACTTGCAATTTTTTTTTTTTTTTTTGCCAAGTAACAAACAGACAGCGATTTGTTAGCAAACAGATAGAATGAGGATCCATTGGAATCATTAGTCTGGCCTGTTCCAGAAGGGATGGGAGAATAGAGTGTCGGTGAATGAGTCATAGTGAGAGTGTTGTGATCAAGGGCCACACATGTCTCACCTATAAGCGTTCCAGGTTTGTCTTTATGTGAAGGGTTTCTGATAGGTCACAAACATATTAATTTCCCTGCGCTCACGAAGCCAAAAGCTGGGTTAGGCGATCGGTTGCGTACGTGTGGTGTATGTGTATGCATTTTAAAATTGCATTTTCTCGGCAACCGTTGGTCCGATTGACCCGAAATTTTACCATGGGAGCGCCTCCGTATGTATAATTTTTCAATGCATAATTATGGTGGCATAGGTCACGTGGTACGGACGCCATCTTGGAAAAACGTTACATCTCTATATCTCCAAAACCACTCAATGGGAAAAAAATTGAAATATGGCTCATTGTAAAGAACTCCACATAGGGAATAAGTGTTAACAATGACGTCATTGGTGCCTTTAGTATGACGTCATAAATTGACAGGGACAACGCTTAGTCTGATCAGTGTGAAATTTCCTGAGCATGATCTATGCAATAATTATATTAGAGAATATAAATTTATGATGTCATCGCTCACGTGGTCTGGCAGCCATATTGAATTAAAGAACAAACACCCTTCAAAAACAGAAGAGTTGGTTCGCACCTAGTTGACTGCGCAGGGTAAATATTCTATGAATACCATCTAGTTAATTAACAGTAATGATTAGACACGTCAAGTTTTACTAAACAGTATACAAACCGTTACCATGGTATTTTTCATGATCTGAATTGATGTGCGGATTTATTTTGTGAATTATTATCCTGACACGTCCCTCAACACGAAAAGCTATTATGAAGTGCTGTGGATCAGTGAGTAAGTGAGTTCACGCTCTCAGATGTATTATAATCTACATACTCCAGGGAGATTCTGTATTGTTCGATATTACATACAAAGGTAACTGGTACAAGTCAGGAGACGCCGATGGTTCACGAGCGAGCGGTATTCAATGACAAAGAAGAAAGAGAGGAACCACCATTAGAGGCCATTTTTCCCCGCAGAGCAGGGGTTGGCCTTTTTTCGGGCACCGTGGTCCCTTTTTTGAAGCAATGTTTTATGGCCGGATGCCCTTCCTGCCGCCAACCCTGTTAGTCGCCTCTTTCAACACACAGGGAATTACCAGTGAACTGGTACTCAATTTGCCGACCTCAGAAGGATGACAGGCTGAGTCAACCGCCCTGGTGTTAATTCAGCGATCGACCGTGATTCGAACCCAGGATCCTAGGATCCCAAGCCGGCACCCTCACCGCTAAGCCAACACCAGGCTTGACAAAGCCAACACCAGGCTATTCAATGACAAAGGACAGACTATAACCGAAACAGGCCCGGACTGGGGGGTCGGGGGCCCACGTGGCAGGTGTCGGCCCCCGACATGCGGTGTACATGCCTATTTACAAAGGGCCCCAATGCGCTGCATGCGCAGGCCTTTAAGAGCCAGCTGTACGTAATTGTGAGTGGTGCTGGCCTTTTTTCGGGCAATCCAAATGTCATCAGAAGTTCGACGCAAGGCGAATGAAATCGCAAACAGGACATCCTAGCAGGGCAGGGTAGCTCAGTGTTCAGGTCCTAGAATGAATATCGGCATTGTGAGACGTCTATATTAAAAAAAAACACCTTCAGAGGCCATTTCCCCCCGCAAAGCGGGGGTTGGCCTTTTTTGGGCACCGTGGTTGTTGTTGTTTTTGTTGGTCCCCTTTTTGAAGCAATGTTTTACGGCCGGATGCCCTTCCTGCCGCCAACCCTGTTTGTCGCCTTTTACAACAAACAGGGAATTACCAGTGAACTGGTACTCAAAATTAGCCGACCTCGGAAGGATGACAGGCTGAGTCAACCCCCCTGGCGTTAATTCAGCGAGCGACCGGGATTCGAACCCAGGATCCTAGGATCCTAAGCTGGCACACTAGCCGCTAAGCCAACACCAGAGCTTATATTACAGCGTGGTAAATCTGTAATGGAAAAAAGAAACGCGTGAACTTAGAGAAAGTGATGAATTTGTGGCGGCCCGCATCAATTCCGGCAATTTTGACCTTGGAATGCCACGTTTTCGATTGATTAGATGACAGTAGTCTGTTAGATGAGATTAGTTAGGTATAAAATATCGAAAACCCTGTTCGATGAACACCGATCTTGTAATATAAGAAAATATCGAAAACCCTGAGTTCTATTCAGACTACTTTTAAATGGTCAATGGTCAGGTGACCTTTGTGACCTTTAAAGGTCAAAACCGACATTGAAAATATATAAATAGGAATGTATTATCTGTTATGAGACTAGTTAGCTACACAATACCGAAAATTTGGTTTGATTCCGACAACTTTGAAAATTTGACCTTTGTGACCTTGAAATGTCAAAGCGAAGGTTACTGACCTTGAAATGATAGAAAATAATGTATAATCAGTTATGAGGTTAGTTAGCTACACAATACCGAAAATTCGGTTCGATTCCGACAACTTTGACACTTTGACCTTTGTGACCTTCAAAGGTCAAAGGTCGAAGATTCTGAAATTTGTTGGAAAACTTGTATTTCATGATGTATGTGATAATATAAAAACATGGACGACATTTCACCATATCAGGAAGCAAACAATGTAATAAAACCATCAAAAATTGACTTTTCTAAATGTTGTGACCTTGTGACCTTGACCTTTGGGCGAAAATGAAAAATCGAGCTCCGTGGGGCTAGACACATGACATTGGCCTAACCAAATACCGAAACCCCTGTCAGATTCCACCAAACCCCTCGAAAAAGATGTAGCTTGAACTCGATTACCCCCTAAAAAGACATCTTTTTCGGGCGTGGCTCCGCCCACAATGGGCGCAATACGCCCACTCTTGGCAGAACACAACTAGATCATGATATCAACCTCCCACCCAAGTTTCATCAAGATCGGATGATATCATCGGGTAGTTATGCTGCGGACAGACAGACAGACACACAGACAGACACACACACCCATGACGAATATAGTGGTCACTCTGTTTGATAACTCATGAACCAATAATGTATAATTATCGATGTTCCAGTCACAACGAGACCCCACCTATGGTTGCAGGGGAGACTCGGTCCATCTGCGAGCATAGTCGATCGAAGATGGCGGGTCGAACGCCGGCCACCGCTAATAATTGGGTACGAGACACCTTAACCTTCTGCTGCCTGCACACGTGAAAACGACGCTCAATAAACGAACGGTCTGACCAGGTAATAGTCAAATCACATGATGAGGTGGGAAGAGGGAGGAAGGGAAGATGGAGGACGGTGTGTACAGGTATACAGGAGCCTTGGGAGCGCTCACCTGCAGGCCGTGGCCAGGGCAGCGACAAGGAACAAAGGCTGGGACAAGTCGACGCATGCGGCCTGTACTACGGTCAAACTGGTCTCGTACCTAAAAGACCCTCCACAGGGTAAACATCGCATATGAGGGACGATTTTTGACTGAAATGTCAAATGTTGTTTTTGATAATGTATTCTGTAGTCTGAAGGATTTCAAAAAGCAACGTCAACGACATGAGCACCCACTTGAGCAACAATGCGGCAGCACCACGGGTGACATCAACACGGCCAAATCGGGTGGCGAGCTCTTGCAGGGTGGGGAAGGAAGACTGACCCAGCACGGTCTCGAAAGAACGTCGAGATGACGCGTAGACCTTCGGAGATAGGCCTGAAAGGCGAGCAGCCGATGTCTGCGGGTTCAGAGGTCACAGTGAGAAAATGGAAAGTGATGGATGATGGTTTTGTGACGGACCTATAAATTACGTCACAAAATAGAGGAAAATCAATTGTTTATTTTTCTACAAGATGGAAGCTCGTTGAGGAGCAGGCTAATGGGTGTGGGGGGAGGGAGGGATGGTGAGGGAGTGTAAACGACATGACCATGGTGAGTGTAAACGAGGTGACTATAGACATGGAGTGTAAACGAGGTGACCATAGACATGGTGAGTGTAAACGAGGTGACCATAGACATGGTGAGTGTAAACGAGGTGACCATAGATATGGTGAGTGTAAACGAGGTGACCATAGATATGGTGAGTGTAAACGAGGTGACCATAGATATGGTGAGCGTAAACGAGGTGACCATAGATATGGTGAGCGTAAACGAGGTGACCATAGATATGGTGAGTGTAAACGAGGTGACCATAGATATGGTGAGTGTAAACGAGGTGACCATAGATATGGTGAGTGTAAACGAGGTGACCATAGATATGGTGAGCGTAAACGAGGTGACCATAGATATGGTGAGTGTAAACGAGGTGACCATATATATGGTGAGCGTAAACGAGGTGACCATAGATATGGTGAGTGTAAACGAGGTGACCATATATATGGTGAGCGTAAACGAGGTGACCATAGATATGGTGAGTGTAAACGTGGTGATGGTGACCATAGATATGGTGAGTGTAAACGAGGTGACCAAAGACATGGTGAGTGTAAATGAGGTGACCATAGATATGGTGAGTGTAAACGAGGTGACCACAGATATGGTGAGTGTAAACGAGGTGACCACAGATATGGTGAGTGTAAACGAGGTGACCACAGATATGGTGAGTGTAAACGAGGTGACCATAGACATGGTGAGTGTAAACGAGGTGACCACAGATATGGTGAGTGTAAACGAGGTGACCATATACATGGTGAGTATAAACGATGGGACCATAGATATGGTGAGTGTAAACGAGGTGACCATAGATATGGTGAGTGTAAACGAGGTGACCATAGATATGCCGAGTGTAAACGAGGTGACCATAGACATGGTGAGTGTAGACGAGGTGACCATAGATATGGTGAGTGTAAACGGGGTGACCATATACGTGGTGAGTGTAAATGAGGTGACCATAGACATGGTGAGTGTAAACGAGGTGACCATATACATGGTGAGTGTAAACGAGGTGACCATGGTGAATGTAAACAAGGTGACCATAGATATGGTGAGTGTAAACGAGGTGACCATGGTCAGTGTAACCAAGGTGACCATAGACATGGTGAGCATAAACGAGGTGACCATATATATGGTAAGTGTAAACGAGGTGACCATAGACATGGTGAGTGTAAACGAACTGACCGTGGTGAGTGTAAACGAGGTGACCGTGGTGAGTGTAAACGAGGTGACCGTGGTGAGTGTAAACGAGGTGACCGTGGCGAGTGTAAACGAGGTGACCGTGGCGAGTGTAAACGAGGTGACCGTGGCGAGTGTAAACGAGGTGACCGTGGCGAGTGTAAACGAGGTGACCGTGGCGAGTGTAAACGACGTGACCGTGGCGAGTGTAAACGACGTGACCGTGGCGAGTGTAAACGACGTGACCGTGGCGAGTGTAAACGACGTGACCGTGGCGAGTGTAAACGACGTGACCGTGGCGATTGTAAACGAGGTGACCGTGGCGAGTGTAAACGAGGTGCCCGTGGCGAGTGTAAACGAGGTGCCCGTGGCGAGTGTAAACGAGGTGCCCGTGGCGAGTGTAAACGAGGTGCCCGTGGCGAGTGTAAACGAGGTGCCCGTGGTGAGTGTAAACGAGGTGACCGTGGTGACTGTAAACGAGGTGACCGTGGTGAGTGTAAATGAGGTGCCCATGGTGACTGTAAGCGAGGTGACTATGGTAAGTGTAAACGAAGTGACTATGGTAAGTGTAAACAAGGTGACCGTGGTGACTGTAAATGAGGTGACTATGGTGGGTGTAAACGAGGTGACCGTGGCGAGTGTAAACGAGGTGACCGTGGCGAGTGTAAACGAGGTGACCGTGGCGAGTGTAAACGAGGTGACCGTGGCGAGTGTAAACGACGTGACCGTGGCGATTGTAAACGAGGTGACCGTGGCGAGTGTAAACGAGGTGCCCGTGGCGAGTGTAAACGAGGTGCCCGTAGCGAGTGTAAACGAGGTGCCCGTGGCGAGTGTAAACGAGGTGCCCGTGGCGAGTGTAAACGAGGTGCCCGTGGTGAGTGTAAATGAGGTGACTATGGTAAGTGTAAATGAGGTGACCGTGGTGACTGTAAACGAGGTGACCGTGGTGAGTGTAAATGAGGTGCCCATGGTGACTGTAAGCGAGGTGACTATGGTGGGTGTAAACGAGGTGACTATGGTAAGTGCAAACGAGGTGACCATAGACATGGTGAGTGTAAACGAGGCGACCGTGGTGACTGTAAACGAGGTGACCGTGGTGACTGTAAACGAACTGACCGTGGTGACTGTAAACGAACTGACCGTGGTGAGTGTAAACGAACTGACCGTGGTGAGTGTAAACGAACTGACCGTGGTGAGTGTAAACGAACTGACCGTGGTGAGTGTAAACGAACTGACCGTGGTGACTGTAAACGAGGCGACCGTGGTGAGTGTAAACGAACTGACCGTGGTGAGTGTAAACGAACTGACTGTGGTGACTGTAAACGAGGCGACCGTGGTGAGTGTAAACGAACTGACCGTGGTGAGTGGTATTCTGAGAGCTTGTGCCGCCAGGTCGAGACACAGAGCCGCCCGTGCGGAGCCCGTGAGAGCAAGTCCCGCCCCGCGCACACTCACCAGCCGTTCCAGCTCCGAGGCCTTCCTGCCATCGCATTCGCAACACTCACAACTACCCGCACCACACGGAACCTCGACATTTCACCTCAAATAAATAAACCTTCGTACCCGATGAGTCTTGGCGAAGAAATCCCTTGTCTCGCAGCCATGGAGGACAACACGCTCGTCTCCATGTTTATCTTTGCTCAAACCAAATGAGTCGCAGGAGGAGAAATATCGCGTTAGTAACTGCGAACCGACACAATTAATAACACAGATATAATATTATCAGGTAATTACAAATTTACAATACAACATCGTTCAGGTGTCCAGAGTAAAACACATCCACTCCGCGCGACGGCGACAACCTTTCGCTTTTTCCCGCAAAAATTGCGATTCCGGTGGGCGGAGAAAAGTGCGAAGCATATCCTCCAATGAGAAAGCCGTACGTCCATGACGTCACGTATTTGCGTAACGTGAAGGTTCTTTCGGTCACGTCACGTCGTTCGGCCAATGTGCAATCGCAAAAATCACGTGACCAAGTTGCTACGCAACCACGGCGAGGCCAAAGTTACTCAGTTACGATCATTTTGCAACTCTGCACAAGAGGTTCTGAGAGGTTTAAACTAAGTTTGCACACGTGTTTGAGAGATTAAACTAAGTTGGTTGCCCATGGAGACGCACGACGCGGCTGCGTTGCACCTGCTGCTTCGAGCTTGCGAGGAAGGAGACCCGGGTCGTGTCCGCCAGATCCTGGACGCCGAGGACACTCGGATGGGTGCGGACTCGTCCGACCACGAGGGTAACGGGCCGCTCCACGTGGCCGCCGCCGCGGGCCAGGAGGCGACCCTGCGGGCCTTGGTGGCCCGCGGGGCGACGCTCGAAGCCCGGAGCGACCTCGGCTGGACCCCGCTGATGGAGGCGGTGAGGCGCGGCCGGCTGTCCTGCCTGTCGGCCCTGCTGGAGCACGGAGCCAGTGCGACCGCGACGAACCGCTATGGGGTCACGGCCTTAGCCCTGGCAGCAGGAGAGGGGTCCGTGGGGGTCGTGCGGGCCTTGCTCGAGAGAGGTGCTGGGAATTCGGGAATCTCCGGGATGGATCGGGAGACGGGGACCTTCGGGGTGCTCGGGACTCGTCCGGGCAGTGGAGCTTTCTCTCCGTTGGTCATGGCCGCGGGTCGTGGACACGACGAGGTGGTTCGGATTCTGCTCGAATGGGGCTTTGAGGTGAGATCATGTTCACCAGGGGTCTACCTGATGGTCGTCCTGACGTTTAGTTAACCTTTTATTCATTGTCGATGTTCATCCTCCAGGTGTCCAGAGAAAGGTTACAATGCAGTGTGGTCAAAATGTGGTGGTGCATATATGAAGCGTGTACCTGTCGTGTACCTGTCGCGTACCTGTCGCGCATGAAGAAGCGATGGGTAAATCGTGTGATTTGAACCTGGGATCACAGCATCATGCAGGAAGTGCTCAGATATCACGTGATTTGAACCTGGGGGTCACAGCATCACGCAGGAAGTGCTCAGATATCATGTGATTTGAACCTGGGGTCACAGCATCATGCAGGAAGTGCTCAGATATCATGTGATTTGAACCTGGGGTCACAGCATCATGCAGGAAGTGCTCAGATATCATGTGATTTGAACCTGGGGTCACAGCATCATGCAGGAAGTGCTCAGATATCACGTGATCTGAACCTGGGATCACAACATCATGCAGGAAGTGCTCAGATATCAAGTGATTTGAACCTGGGGTCACAACATCATGCAGGAAGTGCTCAGATATCACGTGATCTGAACCTGGGGTCACAGCATCATGCAGGAAGTGCTCAGATATCCCGTGATCTGAACCTGGGGTCACAACATCATGCAGGAAGTGCTCAGATATCAAGTGATTTGAACCTGGGGTCACAACATCATGCAGGAAGTGCTCAGATATCCCGCGATTTGAACCTGGGGGTCACAGCATCATGCAGGAAGTGCTCAGATATCACGTGATCTGAACCTGGGGTCACAACAGCATGCAGGAAGTGCTCAGATATCATGTGATTTGAACCTGGGGTCACAACAGCATGCAGGAAGTGCTCAGATATCATGTGATTTGAACCTGGGGTCACAACAGCATGCAGGAAGTGCTCAGATATCACGTGATTTGAACCTGGGGTCACAGCATCATGCAGGAAGTGCTCAGATATCACGTGATTTGAACCTGGGGTCACAGCATCATGCAGGAAGTGCTCAGATATCATGTGATTTGAACCTGGGGTCACAACAGCATGCAGGAAGTGCTCAGATATCATGTGATTTGAACCTAGGGTCACAACAGCATGCAGGAAGTGCTCAGATATCATGTGATTTGAACCTGGGGTCACAGCAGCATGCAGGAAGTGCTCAGATATCATGTGATTTGAACCTGGGGTCACAACAGCATGCAGGAAGTCCTCAGATATCACGTGATTTGAACCTGGGGGTCGCAGCATCATGCAGGAAGTGCTCAGATATCATGTGATTTGAACCTGGGGTCACAGCATCATGCAGGAAGTGCTCAGATATCACGTGATTTGAACCTGGCGGTCGCAGCATCATGCAGGAAGTGCTCAGATATCACGTGATTTGAACCTGGGGTCACAGCATCACGCAGGAAGTGCTCAGATATCACGTGATTTGAACCTGGGGTCACAACATCATGCAGGAAGTGCTCAGATATCACGTGATTTGAACCTGGGGTCACAGCATCATGTAGGAAGTGCTCAGATATCATGTGATCTGAACCTGGGGTCACAGCATCATGCAGGAAGTGCTCAGATATCACGTGATTTGAACCAGGGGTCACAGCATCATGCAGGAAGTGCTCAGATATCATGTGATTTGAACGTGGGGTCACAGCATCATGCAGGAAGTGCTCAGATATCATGTGATCTGAACCTGGGGTCACAGCATCATGCAGGAAGTGTTCAGATATCACGTGATTTGAACCAGGGGTCACAGCATCATGCAGGAAGTGCTCAGATATCACGTGATTTGAACCAGGGGTCACAGCATCATGTAGGAAGTGCTCAGATATCATGTGATCTGAACCTGGGGTCACAGCATCATGCAGGAAGTGCTCAGATATCACGTGATTTGAACCAGGGGTCACAGCATCATGCAGGAAGTGCTCAGATATCATGTGATTTGAACCTGGGGTCACAGCATCATGCAGGAAGTGCTCAAATATCACGTGATTTGAACCTGGGGTCACAGCATCATGCAGGAAGTGCTCAGATATCACGTGATCTGAACCTGGGGTCACAGCATCATGCAGGAATTGCTCAGATATCACGTGATATGAACCTGGGGTCACAACATCATGCAGGAAGTGCTCAGATATCACATGATTTGAACCCAGGGTCACAGCATCATGCAGGAATTGCTCAGATATCATGTGATTTGAACGTGGGGTCACAGCATCATGCAGGAAGTGCTCAGATATCACGTGATTTGAACCTGGGGTCACAGCATCACGCAGGAAGTGCTCAGATATCACGTGATTTGAACCTGGGGTCACAACATCATGCAGGAAGTGCTCAGGTATCACGTGATTTGAACCTGGGGTCGCAGCATCATGCAGGAAGTGCTCAAATATCACATGATTTGAACCTGGGGTCACAACATCACGCAGGAAGTGCTCAGATATCACGTGATCTGAACCTGGGGTCACAGCATCATGCAGGAAGTGCTCAGATATCACGTGATTTGAACCTGGGGTCACACCATCATGCAGGAATTGCTCAGATATCACGTGATTTGAACCTGGGGTCACAGCATCATGCAGGAATTGCTTAGATATCACGTGATCTGAACCTGGGGTCACAACATCATGCAGGAAGTGCCCAGATATCACGTGATATGAACCTGGGGTCACAACATCATGCAGGAAGTGCTCAGATATCACGTGATTTGAACCCGGGGTCACAGCATCATGCAGGAAATGCTCAGATATCATGTGATTTGAACCTGGGGTCACAGCATCATGCAGGAAGTGCTCAGATATCACGTGATTTTAACTTGGGGTCACAGCATCATGCAGGAATTGCTCAGATATCACGTGATCTGAACCTGGTGTCACAGCATCATGCAGGAAGTGCTCAGATATCACGTGATTTGAACCCGGGGTCACAGCATCATGCAGGAAGTGCTCAGATATCACGTGATTTGAACCTGGGGTCACAGCATCATGCAGGAAGTGCTCAGATATCACGTGATTTTAACCTGGGGTCACAGCATCATGCAGGAATTGCTCAGATATCACGTGATCTGAACCTGGTGTCACAGCATAATGCAGGAAGTGCTCAGATATCATGTGATTTGAACGTGGGCTCACATCATCATGCAGGAAGTGCTCAGATATCACGTGATTTGAACCTGGGGTCACAGCATCATGCAGGAAGTGCTCAGATATCATGTGATTTGAACCTGGCGTCACAGCATCATGCAGGAAGTGCTCAGATAGGAACTTCAACCAGGTCCTGTTATCACACACCCTCACACCAATCTACCTTTTCACTCTCCTCTACCCAGGTGAATGAAAGGGAGGAATTGACCGGATGGACACCTTTGATGGCTGCATGCTTGTATGGACATTCCGACCTGGCCCAGAATTTGGTGGCACATGGAGCAGAGACCAACATCACCAACACGGCCAGGAAAACCGCGTTGGATATCGCACAGAGCCTTGGCCATCGTGGGCTGTCCCGATACCTGCAAGACAAGACCGCAGCGCTACCTGGAGACGCGAACAGCACGCAGGTAAACATCTTTCACGTTATTCAAGTTGGAAACGCCTCTGAGGTTGATAAAGTCTTGGCAGAAGATCCGAGGCTCGCCAATGTTTCTGACGCCGATGGAGCGACTCCCCTAACGATCGCTGCCATAGCGGGTAACGTGGGTGTTGCTCACGTGCTCCTCGACCGAGGGGCGAGGCCGAACCATCGAGACCCCGTAAACGGCTGGACGGCGCTGATGCAGGCGGCGTTCCACGGGCAAACCGCGGTCGTCCGATTGCTGGTCGCTCGAGGAGCCACCGTTGGTCTACGGACGAGCACCGGGCTTGCGGCCTTCGAGCTGTCAACACTGAGTGGCGATTCAGACCCAGAGCTGGTCAGGTTCCTGGGTTCGGTAACGATGACCGGAGTGGAAAAGCGCAGGTGCACGGGATCATTGGAGGTCCACGAGCGACCTTGGTGCGACGTCTTGCCTGATGGTGGCGGCACATTGAGATCTTGGTGGACCAGGATGTCCAACCGGTTTAGGAACCTCAAACCGTCTCGCACGTTGCGACGGGGTCTTCCTGCGGGACACCTCGCACCACCAATGTTCACGGGTGAGGATGGCGAACACGAGAAGACCCATGGGAGTTTAGAGACCCAAAGCACGTCCTCGGCGATGTTGAGGGTGAAGTCGGAAGAGCCGGAGAATAAGGAGGCTCGAGCGACCATGGCCTGGCGAGCAGGTACACAGTTTGACGGTGAGTAAAGTGACTGCTCTGAACTTCCGAGTTTGATTTGTCCATAGTACAAACCTGAGATGCTACCTTAAATGGTAACTGGTCACACCTGCTTTTGATCTAGGTCTTGGAGGAGGAGCTGGACCAATAGATCCAATGATCTCGAACATGGTGCGTTCTCTTTCACTTTTGCCCATTTTGCACTTCACGGACTCACTCACTGGGATGGATCTGGGACTGGGATGGATCTGAGACTGGGATGGATCTGAGACTGGGATGGATCTGGGACTGGGATGGATCTGGGACGGGGATGGATCTGGGACTGGGATGGATCTGGGCCTGGGATGGATCTGGGACGGGGATGGATCTGGGACTGGGATGGATCTGGGTCTGGGATGGATCTGAGACTGGGATGGATGAGACTGGGATGGATCTAGGACTGGGATGGATCTGGGATGGGGATGGATCTGGGACTGGGATGGATCTGGGACTGGGATGGATCTGGGACTGGGATGGATCTGGGACTGGGATGGATCTGGGACTGGGATGGATCTGGGACGGGGATGGATCTGGGACGGGGATGGATCTGGGACGGGGATGGATCTGGGACGGGGATGGATCTGGGACGGGGATGGATCTGGGACGGGGATGGATCTGCGACTGGGATGGATCTGGGACTGGGATGGATCTGGGACGGGGATGGATCTGGGACGGGGATGGATCTGGGACGGGGATGGATCTGGGACGGGGATGGATCTGGGACGGGGATGGATTTGGGACGGGGATGAATCTGGGACTGGGATGGTATTTTCACAAAGCTGAAGATCCTGGTTCCTGGTTGGAGACAAAATGCTCGGCATTTTTGGTTATCCCAGTTAACCTAGTCGGTTAATGCATTGAAATGGGTACGATGTCTGTTTGTGTTATTTGTCTGCATTGTCTTCCAACGTTCTTGTACGTGTACTGTCAGTAGTAGTATTACTACTACTACTACTACTACTACTACTACTACTACTACTACTACTACTATTACTACAACAACTACTACTACAACTACTACTACTACTACCACTACTACTATTACTACTATTACTATTATTACGACTATTACTACTTTTTTCTTCTTCTTTTTTTTGTATACATCATCGAGGCTCGTGAAAGAGCTAACATTTATCACACAAACAAATCAAACAGACAAACAAACAAAGTATATAAAAAGGGGAGCAGTAGACAAGATGGGGAGAGAAGGGGAAGCACATAAACACAACATTTGAGAGCAGGGACATCGGGAATGTGTGGGAGGGAGGGGGCTTGGGGGGAGGCGGCGTGGGAAGGGAGGGGGAGGTGGGAGAAATATAAACACAAGGACACCAAGGAACTTCCAGGAAAGAAGTTGGTATTTCAAAAAAGTGGATTTGGGGTGAAATTAGCAGGGGTAGAAAAGATCAAGGTTTTGGATGGGGGAAGATAAGAGATGGTGGTGAACAGCTGTTTTAAAGACCTGGAGGGAGGAGTGGGATTGAAGAGAGTGAGGGAGTTTGTTCCAGAGGCGGGAGAAAAGAGGAATGAAGGAGTGAAGGACTGAAGGTGAGCAGAGAGTCTTGATTTTGGCGGTTTAACCATAAGAGGGTTGCAGGCAGATCTTGTGCGACCTGTAGGAATATTTGTGGGACAGAGCCCAGAGAGAGCTGGAGGAGCAATGCCGGAGAGGAGTCGGTAGAAGACAGAAAGACCACCAACCTGCCTGCGGTGAGTAAGTGAAAGGCCCTCGGAGGTAGCTTCATCACGGGAGATTCCAATGATTCTGAACGCTTTGGTTTCAACAGCATGAAGACGAGCTAGGTGTGACGCAGGAGCACCAGCCCAAAGGGGAGAGCAGTATTCCATTGAGCTGTGGATGAAAGCCTTGCATGTGGTGAAGAGCTCAGGTGTGCCAAGGAAGGACTTCGCACGATGGAGGATGCCCAGTCAGCGACTGGCTTTGGAGGCCAGATTTGAAATGTGCTTTTCCCAGGAAAGATCATGGCAGATAGTGAGACCCAAAAGCTTGAGTGACAGAACTTCTTGGAGAGAATTATTCAGAAAGTGGATGGGAGGGCTTGTCCAGTCGTTCTTTTCGGAGAGACATCGTAAGAGTGTGAGATTTGTCAGGATTGAAAGACATGTTCCACTTGTTTGCCCAGTCAGTGATTTTGTCCAGGTCTGCAGAGAGTGAGGAGGCTGCAGACTGCCGATCTGAGGGATGAGGAATGGAGCGGCAGAGAGTGGAGTCATCAGCAAAGAGATAGAGAGGATTTTCAAGAGAGTCGGAGAGATCATTGATGAAGACCAGAAAAAGCACAGGGCCCAGAACACTGCCTTGGGGAACTCCAGCCTGAACCGGAAGAGGAGATTAGAGAAACCCATTCAGGGCCACATGCTGACTACGACTAGAGAGGAAGTTCCTCCAGCCATGCGTGGAGATTTCCATGGATACCAAAGGAGGAGAGTTTGGTGCCAGACCGTATCGAAGGCACGTGATATGTCGAGGGAGACAGCTCTAATTTCCTGTTTGGCATTGAGGACCTCCATCCATTGTTGAGACAGCAGAAGCAGCATGTCCAGAGTAGAGTGACCTGGTCTGAAACCAAATTGATGATCAGAGATCAAGCCATTAGAGAAGAGGAAAGATTTCATATCCGAAGCAATGATGGATTCCATGACTTTGCTGATAATTGGGAGAAGGCTGATTGGTCTGTAGTTGCTAGGATCTGTTTTTGCACCTTTTTGTGTAAAGCGGTGATGTTGGCTGATTTCCAAGCAGATGGCAGATGACCTTGAGCAAAAGAGAGGGTGAAGAGAACAGAGAGGGGGAGTGAAAGAGCGGAAGAACAGGATTTTAGGACCCGTGAGCTGATGCCGTCAGGTCCAGTTGCAGAATCAGAGTCGGGGGTTGACAGAAACTTTTCCACCTTGTCAGAAGGAAAGGACACAGAGTCCAGGAGCAGCTGGGTACGACTGGGTACGGTGGGTACAGAGAGGGATGGGTTTGCGACACAAGATTTACAGGCAAACACAGAGTTGAGGCATTCACCTTTTTCACGTGAGGAGTCAGCTGTGTAGCCGTTTGAGGTAAGGGAGGGGATGGAGGGGGAACAAACACCAGAAACAGATTTGATCAGATGTCACCAGGATTTGGAAGAGGGAGACAGATAAGAGAGTTCGGTCTTGAGAACGGAGAGATATTGTTTCCTGGCTCTCCTGAGGGTGGACCCACACTTGTTTCGGGCTTTGTGAAAGGAAATGAGATTTCCTTCCGTTGGATTTGCTTTCCAGGAGACGAAGGCAAGTTGTTTCTGGGCAACAGCCTCACCACAAGATTCCGTGTACCATGGACGGGAGGAAGGGTATGACAACTGAAGACGAGATGGGATAAATCTGTGCATGAGAGAGAGCAATTTAATTTGGAAGAATTCCCAGGATGAGTTGATGTCATAGGTGGTAGAGATGGGAGACCAGTCCAGATGATTGATGGCTGCTTGAAGACCGTGCCAGTTGGCCTGAGTGAAATGCCACACTCGTCGACGCTGAGGAGGCTCCCTGAGAATGGTCAGAGAGATGTCCACTTTAACAAGCACATGATCAGATGAGCTGATTGGAGCAGAAGAAGAGCAGCAGACATTTTCAGGGAAGTTAGTCATAACCAAGTCCAAAAGAGAAGATGCTCCGTTGACTGAGATCCGGGTCGGGAAATTGACAGATTGTGTCAGTCCCAGTGAGTCGCAGAAGTCCTTTGCTGAGGAGCCATGGCTGGTGAGAGAGGTACCCACACCCAGCCAACTGGCATGGTGACAATTGAAATCACCCCATATGAGGAAGATAGAGTTGGGATGAGTAGATAGAAGTTGGTCCATATTATCAGACAGCGAGATGTAGATGGAGTCATCACTGTTTGGTGGACGGTACAACACACAAATGAACAAGAGGTGGGAGCGAAGGGGAAGCCGTAGCCAGAGGTATTCCTGGGGGTGAGGTGGAGAGAGGGCAGTGCAGGGCGAGTGAGAAAGAGAGTTTTTGATAAAGATAGCAACCCCACCTCCAGGACGAGGCTCAGGTCTATCATACCAGAGGAGGGAGTAACCCGGGCGAGATACTAAGGAATCAGAGACATCATGAAGGAGGAAAGTTTCTGTTAAGCAGATCACGTCTGGTTTGTCAGAAGCAACCTGTATGGAGAGATCAGTTAAGTAAACCTCACTACCACTAGTAGTAATAGTCGTACTAGTAATAGGAGTAATAGTAGTACTAACACTACTATTACTACTACTACTTCCAGATGGCATCAAGAAGATGTATTTTCTATTGGAAACCTTTGATCCTGTTTGTCGTTCCACTTTCCTCATCCTTTCCAGATGCTTTCAGGTCAACCGACCTCCAGCTCCACCTGGTTGCATCCCCAGCCGGTGGTACCTCCATTCCTGCCTCCCCGGCGGCTCCAGCTCCCACGTCGAGGTTCGCTCGGTCGAACTGCAAACCTATTGGATCCACCAGAGATGGAGTGTCAGGTGCGGAGGGGGCAGCGTTCCGAAAACAGCGGAGGGTCGGACATTGTGAGCGTCGTGTTTGGTAGCAAATTGGTGCCAGTCATACCTGTTACCTGTTAGCTTAATAATACACCATGTTGTGGTGTATTATTAAGTGATGCCACTGGTGTCGTTTTCTTTCGTTGTTTTTCAAGGTCTCCAGACCTTTATCCTAAAACTAGTTTTGTCATTTCTTTACCACAAGTTGTCCGTTCTATAGATGTAAATCTGAGACACCTGTACAACACACTCACTGCCCCACTCGGTCACACTCGCAGATTTCCGTGAGCCGCGTGAGCTCGGACGGTCGTGGAAAACCATCCGCGTCTTTTCGATCAACCCGAATGATCCCGCATACGGCCATGGGGTCCATGCCCCACCGAGACCCCTCCATGTTCAGCGGGAACAGCATTCTCTCTCAAATGGCTGCTCATCGCCGCCGTGGTGCACCTGAGGGCGGGCGTAGCTCACCGTCTGATTGTGGCGAATCAAGGTCCGGGACGCAACTCACCGTCCGTGCCTCTGCTCACCGCTCGCCATGTTTTACATCTTCAGAAAAGAATAAACCCTCTCAGGTAAGTTGTGCCTCACCTATACACCTCACTCGAATGACTTGTACTCGCACACCTTCCTGACCTCACCACCTTTTTGCCTCATTCTTATGTAGGACGACATGCAGCGAAAAGCTGCGGGAAGGTCCCACAGCACGTCTCCAACGCTCACCCCCGCAGCACCATCCCGATGCACCTCATCAACCTTAACCCCACCACCTTCTCCAACACCCAAGGGTTTCATTGCTGCTTCACGCAGCTCTGGAGCCAGTCAGGGTTGGTTTTGAGGAAATGTCCTCGTCTTGTGGACAATACTGAGTTAAGGTAGTCAGGGTTGGTTTTGAGGAAATGTCCTCGTCTTGTGGACAATACTGAGTTAAGGTAGTCAGGGTTGGTTTTGAGGAAATGTCCTCGTCTTGTGGACAATACTGAGTTAAGGTAGTCAGGGTTGGTTTTGAGGAAATGCCCTCGTCTTTTTTTTTTTTTTTTTTGTATACAAGATCGAGGCTCGTGAAAGAGCGAACATTAATCACACAGAAAGACAAACCGACACATAAAACATATAACATCGGGAGCGGTAGACAAGATGGGGAGAGAGGGGGAAAGGACACAAACACAACATTTGAGAGCAGGGACCGAGAGACATGGAGACATCGAGAGATCTGAGAGAGGGCGAGGGCTTTGGGGGGGGGGGGGCATGGGAAGGGGGCGGTGGGAGAGGTATAAAACATATGGACACTGCCAGGACTTCCAGGAAAGAAGTTGGAATTTCAAACAAGGTGGATCTGGGGTGAATTAGCGGGGGTAGAAAAGATCAAGGTTTTGGATGGGGGAAGATAAGAGATGGTGGTGAACAGCTGTTTTAAAGACCTGGAGGGAGGAGTGGGATTGAAGGGAGTGAGGGAGTTTGTTCCAGAGGCGGGAGAAAAGAGGAATGAAAGAGTGAAGGTGAGCAGAGAGCCGAGATTTCGGCAGTTTAACCATCAGAGGGTTGCTGGCAGATCTTGTGCGACCTGTAGGAATATTTGGGGGACAGAGCACACAGAGAGCTGGGGGTGCAAGGCCGGAGAGGAGTCGGTAGAAGACAGAAAGACCACCTACCTGCCTGCGGTGAGTGAGTGAAAGGCCCTCAGAGATAGCTTCATCGTGGGAGATTCCAATAATTCTGAAAGCTTTGGTTTCAACCGCGTGAAGCCGAGTTAGGTGTGAGGCAGGAGCACCGGCCCATAGGGGAGAACAGTATTCCATTGAGCTGCGGATGAAAGCCTTGTATGTGGTGAGGAGCTCAGGTGTGCCGAGGAAGGACTTCGCACGACGGAGGATGCCCAGTCGGCGACTGGCTTTGGAGGCCAGCTTGGAAATGTGGTTTTCCCAAGAAAGATCATGGCAGATAGTGAGACCCAAAATCTTGAGCGACAGAACTTCTTGGAGAGGATTGTTGAGAAAGTAGATGGGAGGGTTGTCCAGTCGATCTTTTCGGAGAGACATAGTAAGAGTGTGAGATTTGTCAGGATTGAAAGACATGTTCCACTTGTTTGACCAGTCTGTGATTTTGTCCAGGTCTTCAGAGAGTGAGGAGGCAGCAGACTGCCGATCTGAGGGAAGAGGAATGGAGCGGCAGAGAGTGGAGTCATCAGCAAAGAGATAGAGAGGATTTTCGAGAGAGTCAGAGAGATCATTGATGAAGACCAGAAAAAGCACGGGGCCCAGAACACTGCCTTGGGGAACTCCAGCCTGAACAGGAAGAGGAGATGAGAGAAACCCATTCAGGGCCACACGTTGACGACGACTAGAGAGGAAGTCCGCCAGCCATGCGTGGAGATTTCCATGGATACCAAAGGAGGAGAGTTTGGTGAGCAGAGCGGGGTGCCAGACCGTGTCGAAGGCACGTGATATGTCGAGGGAGACAGCTCTAATTTCCTGTTTGGCATTGAGGACCTCCATCCATTGTTGAGACAGCAGAAGCAGCATGTCCAGAGTAGAGTGACCTGGTCTGAAACCAAATTGATGATCAGAGATCAAGCCATTGGAGAAGAGGAAAGATTTCATATCCGAAGCAATGATGGATTCCATGACTTTGCTGATAATTGGGAGAAGGCTGATTGGTCTGTAGTTGCTAGGATCTGTTTTTGCACCTTTTTTGTGCAAAGCGGTGATGTTGGCTGATTTCCAAGCAGATGGCAGTTGACCTTGAGCAAAAGAGAGGGTGAAGAGAACAGAGAGAGGGTGAGATAGAGCAGCAGAGCAGGATTTTAGGACCCGTGGGCTGATGCCGTCGGGTCCAGTTGCAGAATCAGAGACGAGGGTTGACAGAAACTTTTCCACCTTGTCAGGAGGAAAGGACACGGAGTCCAGGAGCAGCAGGGTACGACTGGGTATGGTGGGTACAGAGAGGGATGGGTTTGGGACACAAGATTTAGAGGCAAACACAGAGTTGAGGCATTCAGCTTTTTCACGTGCGGAGTCAGCTGTGTAGCCATTTGAGGTAAGGGAGGGGATGGAGGGGGAACAAACACCAGAAACAGATTTGACCAGACGCCACCAGGATTTGGAAGAGGGAGACAGATAAGAGAGTTCGGTCTTGAGAATGGAGAGATATTGTTTCCTGGCTCTCCTGAGGGTGGACACACACTTGTTTCGGGCTTTGTGAAAGGAAATGAGATTTCCTTCCGTTGGATTTGCTTTCCAGGAGACGAAGGCAAGTTGTTTCTGGGCAACAGCCTCACCACAAGATTCCGTGTACCATGGACGGGAGGAAGGGTATGACAACTGAAGACGAGATGGGATAAATCTGTGCATGAGAGAGAGCAATTTACTTTGGAAGAATTCCCAGGATGAGTTGATGTCAGAGGTGGTAGAGATGGGAGACCAGTCCAGATGATTGATGGCTGCTTGAAGACCGTGCCAGTTGGCCTGAGTGAAATGCCAGACTCGTCGACGCTGAGTAGGCTCCCTGAGGATGGTCAGAGAGATGTCCACTTTAACAAGGACATGATCAGATGATCCGATCGGAGCAGAAGAAGAGCAGCAGACATTTTCAGGGAAGTTAGTCATAACCAAGTCCAGAAGAGAAGATGTTCCGTTGACTGAGATCCGGGTCGGGAAATTGACAGATTGTGTCAGTCCCAGTGAGTCGCAGAAGTCCTTTGCTGAGGAGCCATGGCTGTTGAGAGAGGTACCCACACCCAGCCAACTGGCATGATGACAGTTGAAATCACCACATATGAGGAAGAGAGAGTTGGGATGAGTAGATAGAAGTTGGTCCATATCATCAGACAGCGAGATGTAGATGGAGTCATCACTGTTTGGTGGACGGTACAACACACATATGAACAAGAGGTGGGAGCGAAGGGGAAGCCGTAGCCAGAGGTATTCCTGGGGGTGAGGTGGAGAGAGTGCAGTGCAGGGCGAGTGAGGAAGAGAGTTTTTGATAAAGATAGCAACCCCGCCTCCAGGACGAGGCTCAGGTCTATCATACCGGAGGAGGGAGTAGCCCGGGAGAGATACTATGGAATCAGAGACATCATAAAGGAGGAAAGTTTCTGTTAAGCAGATCACGTCTGGTTTGACAGAAGCAACCTGTATGGAGAGATCAGTTAAGTTTGAACGAAGGCCCCGGATGTTTGAGGTCCATACCGTTAATGAAGAGGAAGGGGGAGCATCAGATACAGAACAGGGGGGAGGAGGGGTAGGGTAAGATGTGGAAGAGGTGGAAGAGGTAGGGAGAGCTGTTGAAGGTGTGTCAGAGATTTCAGAATAGCTCGGAGAAAGGGAAGGATGGGGCGGACAAAAGGTTTGATGGTGATTGGGTGAGCCACAATGAGGTGTTATTTGAGGAGGGGGAAGAGCGAGGCAGAAGGTTGGGGGAGATGGAGGTGAGAGTTTGAAGGGGGAAGAAGCGGGGAGGACGCTTTGAGGAGGGGGAGTGAGAGGGGGGAAATTGAGAAGCAATGAGGGTGGGGAGATTTGAAGGGGAGGGGTGAGGGGGGAGTTTGGGAGGGAAGGGACAAGGGGAGGGATTTGAAAGGGATGGGATATGGGGGAGATTTGGAGGGGAGGGGTGAGGCAGGAGTCTAGGAGGGGAGGGGCGAGGGGGCGTCTTGGCGGGGAGGGGTGAGGGGGTAGTTTAGGAGGGAGGGGGCAAGGGGGGAGATTTGAAAGGGATGGGTGATGGGGAAGATTTGGAGGGGAGGGGTGATGGGGAAGATTTGGAGGGGAGGGGTTATGGGGAAGATTTGGAGGGGAGGGGTGAGATTGGATTTTTGAAAGTGTACGATTTATGGGAAACGAACATTTATTGCAAAATGAGTTTCTTGTGACCTTCGAGTTAAAAATACGTTTAAGGACGCTGGATGGAGGATGGAGTGCAGGAGAGTTTAGGGAATGTAGAAAAAAGGCACTATAGGAGATGGATATTTTTTTTGGGATGAATTGATTTGGTGAGCAAGTCGAAAGCAGCCTGTTAAAGAAGAAGAAGAAAAAGGTGTTATAAAATATGACGGAATACATAACTTGAGGGGAAAGTGTAAACATTGAAGGTTAATGAGTGAAAACTATCTGGGGAAATGGGGGAGAAACACGTGGTCGAAGAACGAACGAACGAATAAGAATGAATAAACGAATGAGAACAGAGAAGGAAATGTTTTTTTTTTTTTGTTTTGTTTTTTTGAGTTGAGATTTACACAAGGAAGTAGGCTATGGGTGAAAAGACTGGGAATACAGAGAACGAAAGTTATTGGATCACAAACGACGGACCGCTGAGAGAAAAACAAAGCCTCAAGGTTGTACAGTGCACACTGTACAAGGCCTCAAGACACAACACGAATTAACACGATTTTCAATACAGGTATGAAAGATTTGCACCGAATAGTAGTAGTCTTGTGGACAATACTGAGTTAAGGTAGTCAGGGTTGGTTTTGAGGAAATGTCCTCGTCTTGTGGACAATACTGAGTTAAGGTAGTCAGGGTTGGTTTTGAAGAAATGTCCTCGTCTTGTGGACAATACTGAGTTAAGGTAGTCAGCGTTGGTTTTGAGGAAATGTCCTCGTCTTGTGGACAATACTCACGTTAAGGCGACACGAGGCCATTGTTTCATGTAGTTAATTCTATTCATTTAATGGAGATGCTTACAGGAGTTGTGGAAATAACACGACGGTTACTACTATTACTACTACTACTACTACTATTAACGATTACTACTACTATTACCACCACTACTACTGCTACTACTATTAACTATTACTACTGCTACTACTATTAACTATTACTACTACTATTACCACCACTACTACTGCTACTACTATTAACTATTACTACTACTACTAGAACTACTATTAACTATTACTATGACTATTACCACCACTACTACTATTACGACTATTAACTATTACTACTTTGACAAGTACTACTATTAACTATTACTACTACTATTACCACCACTACTACTGCTACTATTACCACCACTACTATTACTAGTACTACTATTAACTATTACCACCACTACTACTACTACTATTACCACCACTACTACTGCTACCATTACCACCACCACTATTACTAGTACTACTATTAACTATTATGATGACTATTACCACCACTACTACTACTACTACTGCTGCTATTACCACCACTACTATTAAAAGTTCTACTATTTACTATTACTATTACCACCACTACTACTGCTACTATTACCGCCACTACTATTACTAGTACTACTATTAACTATTACCACTACTACTGCTACTATTACCACCACTACTATTACTAATATTAACTATTACTATGACTATTACCACCACCACTACTACTACTACTACTACTACTACTAGTATTACCACCACTACTATTAATATTACCACCACTACTACTACTATTACCACCACTACTATTAATATTACGACCATTACTACTGCTACTACTACTACTATTACCACCATTCCTACGAATATTACCACCACTAATACTGCTACTATTACTATTACTACTACTAGTACTACTATTAACTATTACTACTACTACTATTACCACCATTGCCACTGCTACTATTACGACTACTATTACCACCATGACTATTAATATTACCACCACTACTACTGCTACTATTACCATGACTACTTGTACTACTATTAACTATTACTACTACTATTACCACCACTACTATTAATATTACCACCACTACCACTGCTACTATTACCATGACTACTTGTACTACTATTAACTATTACTACTACTATTAATATTACCACCACTACTACTGCTACTATTACCATGACTACTTGTACTACTATTAACTATTACTACTACTATTACCACCACTACTATTAATATTACCACCACTACTACTACTACTACTACTACTAGTACTACTATTAACTATTACGACTACTATTACTATTACTACTACTATTACCACCATGACTATTCATATTACCACCACTACTACTACTACTACAACTACTACTATTACCACCACTACTACTATTACTACTACTACGAGTACTACTATTAACTAATACTACTACTATTACTACTGCTACTACTACTAGTATTACCACCACTACTATTAATATTACCACCACTACGACTGCTACTATTACCACCACTACTACTAGTACTACTACTAACTATTACTACTACTACTACTATTACCACCACTACTACTACGACTATTACCACCACTACTACTACTATTACCACCACGACTACTACTACTATGACTACTATTACTACCACTACTACTACTATTACTACCACTACTACTATTATTATTGCAACTATTAAAAATAATTAATGGTGATAACTCGGCGTGCATGCACTTCATTTCACTTCCATCTCATCACTCACCTCATCTCTTACTCCCCCTCCCCCCACCACCACTCACCTCATCTCCCCACCCCTACCACTGCTCACCTCATCACTTCCCCACCTTATCGCTTCCCCACCACTCACCTTATCTCTTCCCCACCAATCACCCTGTCTCTTCCCCTCCTCGACCACCACTCACCTCATCTCGTCCCCTCCTCGACCACCACTCATCTCTTCCCTACCACCACTCAGTCTCCCCACGAAAACTGCCACCACTGCTAGGCCCTCCCCCACCACCATAATTCACCCTTCACCTGATACCATCGTTCACCCAACTTCACATAATCCTTTCACGAAATAACCATCGGAAGAAAATTAACATCACTGAAGGTGTGTTTTGTGTTTCACAGGTGAGCTTTCCACCTTGCTGCAGCAACTCTCACTGCAGACCTACCGGCCAATATTTGAGGAGCACGAGGTTTGTGTGAGTGTGTTTACAGGAGGTTTGTGTGAGTGTGTTTACAGGAGGTTTGTGTGAGTGTGTTTACAGGAGGTTTGTGTGAGTGTGTTTACAGGAGGTTTGTGTGAGTGTGTTTACAGGAGGTTTGTATGAGTGTGTTTACAGGAGGTTTGGGTGAGTGTGTTAACAGGAGGTTTGTGTGAGTGTGTTTACAGGAGGTTTGTGTGAGTGTGTTTACAGGAGGTTTGTGTGAGTGTTTACAGGAGGTTTGTGTGAGTGTGTTTACAGGAGGTTTGTGTGAGTGTGTTTACAGGAGGTTTGTGTGAGTGTTTACAGGAGGTTTGTGTGAGTGTGTTTACAGGAGGTTTGTGTGAGTGTGTTTACACGAGGTTTGTGTGAGTGTGTTTACACGAGGTTTGTGTGAGTGTGTTTACACGAGGTTTGTGTGAGTGTGTTCACACGAGGTTTGTGTGAGTGTGTTTACACGAGGTTTGTGTGAGTGTGTTTACACGAGGTTTGTGTGAGTGTGTTTACAGGAGGTTTGTGTGAGTGTGTTTACACGAGGTTTGTGTGAGTGTGTTTACACGAGGTTTGTGTGAGTGTGTTTACACGAGGTTTGTGTGAGTGTGTTTAAATGAGGTTTGTGTGAGTGTGTTTTCAGGAGGTTTGTGTGAGTGTGTTTACAGGAGGTTTGTGGGAGTGTGTTTACAGGAGATTTGTGCGAGTGTGTTTACAGGAGGTTTGTGTGAGTGTGTTTACAGGAGGTTTGTGTGAGTGTGTTTACAGGTTTGTGTGTGTTTACAGGAGATTTGTGTGAGTGTGTTTACAGGAGATTTGTGTGAGTGTGTTTACAGGAGGTTTGTGTGAGTGTGTTTACACGAGATTCGTGTGAGTGTGTTTACACGAGATTCGTGTGAGTGTGTTTACACGAGATTCGTGTGAGTGTGTTTACAGGAGGCTTGTGTGAGTGTGTTTACAGGAGGTTTGTGTGAGTGTGTTTACAGGAGGTTTGTGTGAGTGTGTTTACAGGAGGTTTGTGTGAGTGTGTTTACAGGAGGTTTGTGTGAGTGTGTTTACGCGAGCTTTGTGTGAGTGTGTTTACACGAGGTTTGTGTGAGTGTGTTTACACGAGGTTTGTGTGAGTGTGTTTACACGAGGTTTGTGTGAGTGTGTTTAAATGAGGTTTGTGTGAGTGTGTTTACAGGAGGTTTGTTTGAGTGTGTTTACAGGAGGTTTGTGTGAGTGTGTTTACACGAGGTTTGTGTGAGTGTGTTTACAGGTTTGTTTGAGTGTGTTTACAGGAGGTTTGTGTGAGTGTGTTTACGCGAGCTTTGTGTGAGTGTGTTTACACGAGGTTTGTGTGAGTGTGTTTACACGAGGTTTGTGTGAGTGTGTTTAAATGAGGTTTGTGTGAGTGTGTTTACAGGAGGTTTGTGTGAGTGTGTTTACACGAGGTTTGTGTGAGTGTGTTTAAATGACGTTTGTGTGAGTGTGTTTACAGGAGGTTTGTGTGAGTGTGTTTATCGGAGGTTTGTGCGAGTGTGTTTACAGGAGGTTTGTGTGAGTGTGTTTACACGAGGTTTGTGTGAGTGTGTTTACACGAGGTTTGTGTGAGTGTGTTTACACGAGGTTTGTGTGAGTGTGTTTATAGGTTTGTTTGAGTGTGTTTACAGGTGGTTTGTGTGAGTGTGTTTACAGGAGGTTTCTGTGAGTGTGTTTACAGGAGGTTTCTGTGAGTGTGTTTACAGGAGGTTTGTGTGAGTGTGTTTACAGGAGGTTTGTGTGAGTGTGTTTACCGGAGGTTTGTGTGAGTGTGTTTACAGGAGGTTTGTGTGAGTGTGTTTACAGGTGGTTTGGGTGAGTGTGTTTACAGGAAGTTTGTTTGAGTGTGTTTACAGGAGCTTTGTGTGAGTGTGTTTACAGGAGCTTTGTGTGAGTGTGTTTACAGGAGGTTTGTGTGAGTGTGTTTACACGAGGTTTGTGTGAGTGTGTTTACAGGAGGTTTGTGTGAGTGTTTACACGAGGTTTGTGTGAGTGTGTTTACAGGAGGTTTGTGTGAGTGTGTTTACAGGTGGTTTGGGTGAGTGTGTTTACAGGAAGTTTGTTTGAGTGTGTTTACAGGAGCTTTTTGTGAGTGTGTTTGCAGGAGCTTTGTGTGAGTGTGTTTACAGGAGGTTTGTGTGAGTGTGTTTACACGAGGTTTGTGTGTGTGTTTATAGGAGGTTTGTTTGAGTGTGTTTAAATGAGTTTTGTGTGAGTGTGTTTACAGGAGGTTTTTGTGAGTGTGTTTGCAGGAGCTTTGTGTGAGTGTGTTTACAGGAGGTTTGTGTGAGTGTGTTTACACGAGGTTTGTGTGTGTGTTTATAGGAGGTTTGTTTGAGTGTGTTTAAATGAGTTTTGTGTGAGTTTGTTTACAGGAGGTTTGTCTGAGCATGTTTGCAGGAGGTTTTGGTGAGTGTGTTTGCAAGTGGTTTGTGTGAGTGTGTTGACAGGAGGTTTCTGTGAGTGTGTTTAAATGAGACTTGTGTGAGTTTGTTTACAGGATGTTTTGGGGAGTGTGTTTTCAAGAGGTTTGTTTGAGTTTGTTTAAATGAGGTTTGTTTGAGTGTGTTTACAGGAGGTGTTTTGAGTGTGTTTAAATTAGGTTTGTATGAGTGTGTTTATAGGAGGTTTGTTTGAGTGTGTTTAAATGAGGTTTGGGTGAGTGTGTTTAAATGAGGTTTGGGTGAGTGTGTTTACAGGAGGTTTGTGTGAGTGTGTTTACAGGAGGTTTGTGTGAGTGTGTTTACAGGAGGTTTGTGTGAGTGTGTTTACAGGAGGTTTGTGTGAGTGTGTTTACAGGAGGTTTGTGTGAGTGTGTTTACAGGAGGTTTGTGTGAGTGTTAACAGGAGGTTTGTGTGAGTGTGTTTACAGGAGGTTTGTGTGAGTGTGTTTACAGGAGGTTTGTGTGAGTGTTTACAGGAGGTTTGTGTGAGTGTGTTTACAGGAGGTTTGTGTGAGTGTGTTTACAGGAGGTTTGTGTGAGTGTTTACAGGAGGTTTGTGTGAGTGTGTTTACAGGAGGTTTGTGTGTGTGTTTTTACACGAGGTTTGTGTGAGTGTGTTTACACGAGGTTTGTGTGAGTGTTTTTACACGAGGTTTGTGTGAGTGTGTTTACACGAGGTTTGTGTGAGTGTGTTTACACGAGGTTTGTGTGAGTGTGTTTACACGAGGTTTGTGTGAGTGTGTTTACACGAGGTTTGTGTGAGTGTGTTTACAGGAGGTTTGTGTGAGTGTGTTTACACGAGGTTTGTGTGAGTGTGTTTACACGAGGTTTGTGTGAGTGTGTTTACACGAGGTTTGTGTGAGTGTGTTTACACGAGGTTTGTGTGAGTGTGTTTAAATGAGGTTTGTGTGAGTGTGTTTTCAGGAGGTTTGTGTGAGTGTGTTTACAGGAGGTTTGTGGGAGTGTGTTTACAGGAGATTTGTGCGAGTGTGTTTACAGGAGGTTTGTGTGAGTGTGTTTACAGGAGGTTTGTGTGAGTGTGTTTACAGGTTTGTGTGTGTTTACAGGAGATTTGTGTGAGTGTGTTTACAGGAGATTTGTGTGAGTGTGTTTACAGGAGGTTCGTGTGAGTGTGTTTACACGAGATTCGTGTGAGTGTGTTTACACGAGATTCGTGTGAGTGTGTTTACACGAGGTTTGTGTGAGTGTGTTTACAGGAGGCTTGTGTGAGTGTGTTTACAGGAGGTTTGTGTGAGTGTGTTTACAGGAGGTTTGTGTGAGTGTGTTTACAGGAGGTTTGTGTGAGTGTGTTTACAGGTGGTTTGCGTGAGTGTGTGTACAGGAGGTTTGTTTGAGTGTGTTTACACGAGGTTTGTGTGAGTGTGTTTACACGAGGTTTGTGCGAGTGTGTTTTTGGTTTGTTTGAGTGTGTTTACAGGTGGTTTGTGTGAGTGTGTTTGCAGGTGGTTTGTGTGAGTGTGTTTACACGAGGTTTGTGTGAGTGTGTTTACACGAGGTTTGTGTGAGTGTGTTTATAGGTTTGTTTGAGTGTGTTTACAGGTGGTTTGTGTGAGTGTGTTTACAGGTGGTTTGTGTGAGTGTGTTTACAGGAGGTTTGTGTGAGTGTGTTTACACGAGGTTTGTGTGAGTGTGTTTACAGGTTTGTTTGAGTGTGTTTACAGGAGGTTTGTGTGAGTGTGTTTACGCGAGCTTTGTGTGAGTGTGTTTACACGAGGTTTGTGTGAGTGTGTTTACACGAGGTTTGTGTGAGTGTGTTTAAATGAGGTTTGTGTGAGTGCGTTTACAGGAGGTTTGTTTGAGTGTGTTTACAGGAGGTTTGTGTGAGTGTGTTTACACGAGGTTTGTGTGAGTGTGTTTACAGGTTTGTTTGAGTGTGTTTACAGGAGGTTTGTGTGAGTGTGTTTACGCGAGCTTTGTGTGAGTGTGTTTACACGAGGTTTGTGTGAGTGTGTTTACACGAGGTTTGTGTGAGTGTGTTTAAATGAGGTTTGTGTGAGGGTGTTTACAGGAGGTTTGTGTGAGTGTGTTTACACGAGGTTTGTGTGAGTGTGTTTAAATGACGTTTGTGTGAGTGTGTTTACAGGAGGTTTGTGTGAGTGTGTTTATCGGAGGTTTGTGCGAGTGTGTTTACAGGAGGTTTGTGTGAGTGTGTTTACACGAGGTTTGTGTGAGTGTGTTTACACGAGGTTTGTGTGAGTGTGTTTACACGAGGTTTGTGTGAGTGTGTTTATAGGTTTGTTTGAGTGTGTTTACAGGTGGTTTGTGTGAGTGTGTTTACAGGAGGTTTCTGTGAGTGTGTTTACAGGAGGTTTGTGTGAGTGTGTTTACAGGAGGTTTGTGTGAGTGTGTTTACCGGAGGTTTGTGTGAGTGTGTTTACAGGAGGTTTGTGTGAGTGTGTTTACAGGTGGTTTGGGTGAGTGTGTTTACAGGAAGTTTGTTTGAGTGTGTTTACAGGAGCTTTGTGTGAGTGTGTTTACAGGAGCTTTGTGTGAGTGTGTTTACAGGAGGTTTGTGTGAGTGTGTTTACACGAGGTTTGTGTGAGTGTGTTTACAGGAGGTTTGTGTGAGTGTGTTTACACGAGGTTTGTGTGAGTGTGTTTACACGAGGTTTGTGTGAGTGTGTTTACACGAGGTTTGTGTGAGTGTGTTTACACGAGGTTTGTGTGAGTGTGTTTACAGGAGGTTTGTGTGAGTGTGTTTACACGAGGTTTGTGTGAGTGTGTTTACACGAGGTTTGTGTGAGTGTGTTTACACGAGGTTTGTGTGAGTGTGTTTGCAGGAGCTTTGTGTGAGTGTGTTTACAGGAGGTTTGTGTGAGTGTGTTTACACGAGGTTTGTGTGAGTGTGTTTACAGGAGGTTTGTGTGAGTGTGTTTACACGAGGTTTGTGTGAGTGTGTTTACACGAGGTTTGTGTGAGTGTGTTTACACGAGGTTTGTGTGAGTGTGTTTGCAGGAGCTTTGTGTGAGTGTGTTTACAGGAGGTTTGTGTGAGTGTGTTTACACGAGGTTTGTGTGAGTGTGTTTACACGAGGTTTGTGTGAGTGTGTTTACAGGAAGTTTGTTTGAGTGTGTTTACAGGAGCTTTGTGTGAGTGTGTTTACAGGAGCTTTGTGTGAGTGTGTTTACAGGAGGTTTGTGTGAGTGTGTTTACACGAGGTTTGTGTGAGTGTGTTTACAGGAGGTTTGTGTGAGTGTGTTTACAGGAGGTTTGTGTGAGTGTGTTTACACGAGGTTTGTGTGTGTGTTTATAGGAGGTTTGTTTGAGTGTGTTTAAATGAGTTTTGTGTGAGTGTGTTTACAGGAGGTTTTTGTGAGTTTGTTTACAGGAGGTTTGTCTGAGCATGTTTGCAGGAGGTTTTGGTGAGTGTGTTTGCAAGTGGTTTGTGTGAGTGTGTTGACAGGAGGTTTCTGTGAGTGTGTTTAAATGAGACTTGTGTGAGTTTGTTTACAGGATGTTTTGGGGAGTGTGTTTTCAAGAGGTTTGTTTGAGTTTGTTTAAATGAGGTTTGTTTGAGTGTGTTTACAGGAGGTGTTTTGAGTGTGTTTAAATTAGGTTTGTATGAGTGTGTTTATAGGAGGTTTGTTTGAGTGTGTTTAAATGAGGTTTGGGTGAGTGTGTTTAAATGAGGTTTGGGTGAGTGTGTTTACAAGAGGTTTTTGAGTGTGCTTAAATGAGGTTTGTGTGTGTTTACAGGGGGTTTGTGTGATTGTTTTTAGAAGGTTTGGGTGAGTGTTTTTGCAGGAGATTTTTGTGAGTTTGTTTACAGGAGGTTTTTGTGAGTTTGTTTACAGGAGGTTTGGGTGAGTGTGTTTACAGGAGGTTTTTGTGAGTGTGTTTAAATGAGGCTTGGGTGAGTGTGTGTACAAGAGGTTTTTTGAGTGTGCTTAAATGAGGTTTGTGTGAGTTTAAATGAGGTTTGTGTGAGTGTGTTGAGATGAGGTTTGTGTGAGTGTGTTTAAATGAGGTTTGTGTGAGTGTGTTCACAGGAGCTTTGTGTGAGTGTGTTCACAGGAGCTTTGTGTGAGTGTGTTTAAATGTGGTTTGTGTGAGTGTGTTTAAATGTGGTTTGTGTGAGTGTGTTTAAATGTGGTTTGTGTGAGTGTGTTTAAATGAGGTTTGTGTGAGCGTGTTCACAGGAGCTTTGTGTGAGTGTGTTTACAGGAGGTTTGTGTGAGTGTGTTTAAATGAGGTTTGTGTGAGTGTGTGTACAGGAGGTTTGTATGAGTGTGCTTAAATGAAGTTTGTGTGAGTGTGTTTAAATGTGGTTTGTGTGAGTGTGTTTACACGAGGTTTGTGTAAGTGTGTTTACAGGAGGTTTGTATGAGTGTGCTTAAATGAAGTTTGTGTGAGTGTGTTTAAATGTGGTTTGTGTGAGTGTGTTTACAGGAGCTTTGTGTGAGTGTGTTTACAGGAGGTTTGGGTGAGTGTGTTTACAGGAGGTTTGTGTGAGTGTGTTTACAGGAGGTTTGGGTGAGTGTGTTTACAGGAGGTTTGTGTGTGTTTACAGGAGGTTTGGGTGAGTGTGTTTACAGGAGGTTTGTGTGAGTGTGTTTATAGGAGGTTTGGGTGAGTGTGTTTACAGGAGGTTTGTGTGAGTGTGCTTAAATGAGGTTTGTGTGAGTGTGTTTAAATGTGGTTTGTGTGAGTGTGTTTACAGGAGGTTTGTGTTAGTGTGTTTACAGGAGGTTTGTGTGAGTGTGCTTAAATGAGGTTTGTGTGAGTGTGTTTAAATGTGGTTTGTGTGAGTGTGTTTAAATGAGGTTTGTGTGAGTGTGTTTACAGGAGGTTTGTATGAGTGTGTTTACAGGAGGTTTGTTTGAGTGTGTTTACACGATGTTTGTGTGTGTGTTTACAGGAGGTTTGTGTGAGTGTGTTTACACGAGGTTTGTGTGAGTGTTTACAGGAGGTTTGTGTGAGTGTGTTTACACGAGGTTTGTGTGAGTGTGTTTACACGAGGTTTGTGTGAGTGTGTTTACAGGAGGTTTGTTTGAGTGTGTTAACAGGAGGTTTGTGTGAGTGTGTTTACAGGAGGTTTGTGTGATTGTTTATGGAAGGTTTGTCTGAGTGTGTTTACAGGAGGTTTGTTTGAGTGTGCTTAAATGAAGTTTGTGTGTGTGTTTAAATGAGGTTTGTGTGAGTGTGTTTACAGAAGGTGTGTCTGAGCATGTGTGCAGGAGGTTTTGGTGAGTGTGTTTGCAAGTGGTTTGTGTGAGTGTGTTGACAGGAGGTTTCTGTGAGTGTGTTTAAATGAGACTTTAAATGGATTCAGACCTGGCTATTCCACCTTGGATGGATTACCCTGAACCAGTTTGGATTCAGACCCGGCTATTCCACCATGGATGGATTACCCTGAAATAGTTTGGATTCAGACCCGGCTATTCCACCTTGGATGGATTACCCTGAACCAGTTTGGATTCAGACCTGGCTATTCCACCTTGGATGGATTACCCTGAACCAGTTTGGATTCAGACCCGGCTATTCCACCTTGGATGGATTACCCTGAACCAGTTTGGATTCAGACCCGGCTATTCCACCTTGGATGGATTACCCTGAACCAGTTTGGATTCAGACCCGGCTATTCCACCATGGATGGATTACCCTGAAATAGTTTGGATTCAGACCCGGCTATTCCACCTTTGATGGATTACCCTGAAATAGTTTGGATTCAGACCCGGCTATTCCACCTTGGATGGATTACCCTGAAATAGTTTGGATTCAGACCCGGCTATTCCACCTTAGATGGATTACCCTGAAATAGTTTGGATTCAGACCCGGCTATTCCACCTTGGATGGATTACCCTGAAATAGTTTGGATTCAGACCCGGCTATTTCACCTTGGATGGATTATCCTGAAGTAGTTTGGATTCAGACCCGGCTATTCCACCTTGGATGGATTATCATGAACCAGTTTGGATTCAGACCTGGCTATTCCACCTTGGATGGATTACCCTGAACCAGTTTGGATTCAGACCTGGCTATTTCACCTTAGATGGATTACCCTGAAGTAGTTTGGATTCAGACCCGGCTATTCCACCTTGGATGGATTACCCTGAAATAGTTTGGATTCAGACCTGGCTATTTCACCTTGGATGGATTACCCTGAAGTAGTTTGGATTCAGACCCGGCTATTCCACCTTGGATGGATTACCATGAACCAGTTTGGATTCAGACCTGGCTATTCCACCTTGGATGGATTACCCTGAACCAGTTTGGATTCAGACCTGGCTATTTCACCTTGGATGGATTACCATGAACCAGTTTGAATTCAGACCTGGCTATTCCACCTTGGATGGATTACCATGAACCAGTTTGGATTCAGACCTGGCTATTTCACCTTGGATGGATTACCCTGAAGTAGTTTGGATTCAGACCTGGCTATTCCACCTTGGCTGGATTACCATGAACCAGTTTGAATTCAGACCTGACTATTCCATCTTGGATGGATTACCATGAACCAGTTTGGATTCAGACCTGACTATTCCATCTTGGATGGATTACCCTGAACCAGTTTGGATTCAGACCTGGCTGTTCCACCTTGGATGGATTACCATGAAGTCCTGAAGCACAAGTACGAGCTGAGGACCATCTTCTCTGGATGTCTCTCAGGCCTTTGACATTTTGACCATCCAGCCTTGATCTACAAGTTATCTTCCTTTGGTATTCAGGACCATGCTCACCTCAGAGTTGTCGAGCCTGGGTTCGAATCCCGACCCAGCTATAAATCATCACCCTGGTGTTTCGCATGCACGCCCAATCGGCCATCCACCAATGTGTCCATCCGATGGCACGTTGGTGCCTCTCCATCTTGTACCAGTTTGCCTGTGGCCTTCCTCCTGCTGCCCCCTCTCCTACCTCTGCCACTCATCAAGCCAACCCAGGTTGCACGTGCTCCTCAAGAAACCATCACCTGCTCACCTTTTCAAAGTTCATGTTGGTTGCCCACCTGTATTAATTCGTCCCCTTATTCTCCCGATTGTGAAATAGTGTTCCTGCGTCCATTGTCTCTTTATCCTCAATTCAGTCTTTCGAATGTGCCGCCCATATCCAACTCACTTAAGGAATCCACATCCCTTCGAATGTGCCACCCATCACTAATTCACTTATGGAATCCACATCCCTTCGAATGTGCTGCCCATCACTAACTCACTTATGGAATCCACATCCCTTCGAATGTGCCACCCATCACTAATTCACTTATAGAATCCACATCCCTTCGAATGTGCCACCCATCACTAATTCACTTATAGAATCCACATCCCTTCGAATGTGCTGCCCATCACTAATTCACTTATAGAATCCACATCCCTTCGAATGTGCTGCCCATCACTAATTCACTTATAGAATCCACATCCCTTCGAATGTGCCGCCCATCACTAATTCACTTATAGAATCCACATCCCTTCGAATGTGCCGCCCATCACTAATTCACTAATAGAATCCACATCCCTTTGAATGTGCCGCCCATCATTAATTCACTTATAGAATCCACATCCCTTCGAATGTGCCGCCCATCACCAATTCACTTATAGAATCCACATCTTTTCGAATGTGCCGCCCATCACTAATTCACTTATAGAATCCACATCCCTTCGAATGTGTCGCCCATCAGTAACTCACTTATGGAATCCACATCCCTTCGAATGTGCCGCCCATCACTAATTCACTTATAGAATCCACATCCCTTCGAATGTGCCGCCCATCACTAATTCACTTATAGAATCCACATCCCTTCAAATGTGCCACCCATCACTAATTCACTTATAGAATCCACATCCCTTCGAATGTGCCGCCCATCACTAATTCACTTATAGAATCCACATCCCTTCGAATGTGCCGCCCATCACTAATTCACTTATAGAATCCACATCCCTTCGAATGTGCCGCCCATCACTAATTCACTTATAGAATCCACATCCCTTCGAATGTGCCGCCCATCACTAACTCACTTATGTACGTCCATGTCTCTTCGAATGTGCCGCCCATCACCAACTCACTTATGGACGTCCACATCTCTTCTACCCTCGCTGATTCTTTCCTCTTCTGTTCCTCTCGGGCCTTGTAGTCCTCGTCCACCTCACCCAGGTAGTTTGTTGGTGAACCTGCTGCCATTTGTTGTTGTGATTCCTTGTATAGAAAAAAAAAAACCCTCACTTGTACAATCTCCATTTTTTTGTTCTGAATGGCACAAACAATGTCCAGGTTTTATCGCCATCAGTCATATCCGCAACATTGAATTTCACACACTAACAGATCACCCAATCGTTAGAGGATTTGAATTTGTTTGTAGCATCGGGCATTGCAACAGGTGTTAAATCCAGGTTAAAACACAAGGTTTTCTTGGAGCACTTCCGGTGCGGCTCATTTCTACAAGCACGTTATGTTCCCTCTCTCTATCGTCATTTCCGCTTGTGACATATTCATCGATTTCGGCTAGTGTAGCTCCATTTTCATGCCAGTGGAGCCTGGGCCGACTTGTATTTGCATGCCAGTGGAGCCTGGGCCCACCTGTATCATGGGGTGAAATGCTGTCGTGTTGTAATTCATAACGAGTCCCGCACCTTCCTAGGACATGCGCTCGAGAAGTTCAGCAGATTGAATTCGTACCGTCGTTCCCCAATCTATGATTTCATGATCATGTCATCCTACAGGTGTGATGAAGTTTTCAAGTTGCCCCATCTCTCACCATCCATTCCAGGTGGACTTGGAAGCGTTCCTCACCCTCAGTGATTTAGATCTGCAAGAACTTGGAGTTTCCAGCAGCGGCTCCAGACTTCAACTCCTCGGTGCCATTTCTCGACTCAACTCCAGTAAGATGCACAAGCAATTTCCACTCAAATCACTTTTTTCTTACGATACATCTCATTTCGTCTCACTGTGCTTAGCCAACCTGCACAAGTTTACCTTTTTCAACAAATAGGCCGCGGCACAGAGAATGCTTCTTGTCATGGCCTGCTGTTGAAGTTTTATTTATTTATTTTAATTTCACAACTCCTTCCTTCCTTCCTTCTCCAATAGCTTTTGATTTCCTCCACTGCCTTCTTATCATCTGTTCTCAGTTATCATCAACACATAATCTCCAAAGATGCAGTTTCATTGTGCACTTCGTTCCGATTCTGACCGGTTGGTCATTCCAGACCCAGATATTACCTTAACCTTGATATAACTAGGTAGGTTTGATGATGAATAACTACCTCTCTCACTTGAACATCATTACGCCAAGTGGTTCGTTCCATTTGAGCAGTGTTCACATATACACGTTGTACACGTTTAAGTGAACCTGCTTATGCACGTTTAAGTTGTATCTGCAATGGAACCCGATGGTGAATTGCCACCATTGTTATGGATATTCATCGCTTGGAACATCGAGATCCGTGCGGTCCCGTTCTTCTCTGATCATTTCTGAAGACGTTGAGAAGGTGGACGTGGTATGGGGAACCTCGTGCCAAGATTCCCTGTGATTACAAGGCAAGATTCCCTGTGATTACAAGCCAAGATTCCCTGTGATTACAAGCCCAGATTCCCTGTGATTACAAGCCCAGATTCCCTGTGATTACAAGCCCAGATTCCCTGTGATTACGAGCCCAGATTCCCTGTGATTACGAGCCCAGATTCCCTGTGATTACGAGCCAAGATTCCCTGTGATTACGAGCCAAGATTCCCTGTGATTACGAGCCAAGGTTCCCTGCGATTACGAGCCAAGATTCCCTGTGATTACGAGCCAAGATTCCCTGTGATTACGAGCCAAGATTCCCTGTGATTACGAGCCAAGATTCCCTGTGATTACGAGCCAAGATTCCCTGTGATTACGAGCCAAGATTCCCTGTGATTACGAGCCAAGATTCCCTGTGATTACGAGCCAAGATTCCCTGTGATTACGAGCCAAGATTCCCTGTGATTACAAGTCAAGATTCCCTGTGATTACAAGCCAAGATTTCCTGTGATTACAAGACAAGATTCCCTGTGATTACAAGCCAAGATTCCCTGTGATTGCAAGCCAAGATTCCCTGTGAATACAAGCCAAGATTCCCTGTGAATACAAGCCAAGATTCCCTGTGATTACAAGGCAAGATTCCCTGTGATTACAAGGCAAGATTCCCTGTGATTACAAGGCAAGATTCCCTGTGATTACAAGGCAAGATTCCCTGTGATTACAAGCGAAGATTCCCTGTGATTACAAGCCAAGATTCCCTGTGATTACAAGCCAAGATTCCCTGTGATTACAAGGCAAGATTCCCTGTGATTACGAGCCAAAATTCCCTGGGATTACGAGCCAAAATTCCCTGCGATTACGAGCCAAGATTCCCTGCGACTACGAGCCAACATTCCCTGCGACTACGAGCCAAGATTCCCTGCGACTACGAGCCAAGATTCCCTGCGACTACGAGCCAAGATTCCCTGCGACTACGAGCCAAGATGCCCTGCGACTACGAGCCAAGATTCCCTGCGACTACGAGCCAAGATTCCCTGCGACTACGAGCCAAGATTCCCTGCGACTACGAGCCAAGATTCCCTGCGACTACGAGCCAAGATTCCCTGCGACTACGAGCCAAGATTCCCTGCGACTACGAGCCAAGATTCCCTGCGACTACGAGCCAAGATTCCCTGCGACTACGAGCCAAGATTCCCTGCGACTACGAGCCAAGATTCCCTGCGATTACGAGCCAAGATTCCCTGTGATTACGAGCCAAGATTCCCTGTGATTACGAGCCAAGATTCCCTGTGATTACAAGCCAAGTTTCCCTGTGATTACAAGCCAAGATCCCCTGTGATTACAAGCCAAGATCCCCTGTGATTACAAGCCATGATTCCCTGCGATTACAAGCCAAGATTCCCTGCGATTACAAGCCAAGATTCCCTGCGATTACAAGCCAAGATTCCCTGGGATTACAAGCCAAGATTCCCTGTGATTACAAGCCAAGATTCCCTGTGATTACAAGCCAAGATTTCCTGTGATTACAAGCCAAGATTCCCTGTGATTACAAGCCAAGATTCCCTGTGATTACAAGCCAAGATTCCCTGTGATTACAAGCCAAGATTCCCTGTGATTACAAGCCAAGATTCCCTGTGATTACAAGCCAAGATTCCCTGTGATTACAAGGCAAGATTCCCTGTGATTACAAGCCAAGATTCCCTGTGATTACAAGCCAAGATTCACTGTGATTACAAGCCAAGATTCCCTGTGATTAAAAGCCAAGATTCCCTGTGATTACGAGCCAAGATTCCCTGTGATTACGAGCCAAGATTCCCTGTGATTACGAGCCAAGATTCCCTGTGATTACAAGCCACGATTCCCTGCGATTACGAGCCAAGATTCCCTGTGATTACAAGCCAAGATTTCCTGTGATTAAAAGCCAAGATTCCATGTGATTACAAGCCAAGATTCCCTGTGATTACAAGCCAAGATTCCCTGTGATTACAAGCCAAGATTCCCTGTGATTACAAGGCAAGATTCCCTGTGATTACAAGCCAAGATTCCCTGTGATTACAAGCCAAGATTCACTGTGATTACAAGCCAAGATTCCCTGTGATTACAAGCCAAGATTCCCTGTGATTACAAGCCAAGATTCCCTGTGATTACAAGGCAAGATTCCCTGTGATTACAAGCCAAGATTCCCTGTGATTACAAGCCAAGATTCCCTGTGATTACAAGCCAAGATTCCCTGTGATTACAAGGCAAGATTCCCTGTGATTACAAGCCAAGATTCCCTATGATTACAAGCCAAGATTCCCTGTGATTACAAGCCAAGATTCCCTGTGATTACAAGCCAATATTTACTGAGCACAAAGATACTCAAAAAATAGACGTGCTGCGTCTGCATCGGTCGGGTCATGGGTCGTGATGTTACCAATGCAGACACAGGGTGCAGAGAACGTGATTGAATGATGAATCTATCTTTGTGCCGATGTCGCGGTGATGGTATCCAGGGCTACTTGTCGAATTTTTGGGAATGATCAATTTTTTTTTATTTCAAAAGCTTGCCACAAATGTATCATGAGGTTTTATTTCCTTTTGAACAGATGTAGTTATTTATTTGTTTTTTCTTTGCTGCCTGCACCTTTCTGCCCGCACCGCATACCTGACCGTGCAGCTGTAGTCGAGGCTCAGGCGGCGTCCCCACAACCGCTGATGTCTGCACACACTATGCTGGGTGTCGCCCGTGGTGCAGAGAACGGGGCATCCTTGACATAGCTGGTGCGGTCCTGCTCGTTTGTACAAGAAAAACCTTTTTCCGCACTTTTTGTTTTTGTTTTTTTTGCATACAATCGAGGCTCGTGAAAGAGCTAACATTAGTTACATAAAAATAAACTGACACATAAAACATAAGATAAAGGGAGCGGGAGACAAGATGGGGAGAGAGGGAAGCACACAAGTACAACAGCAGAGAACAGGGACATTGGGAGGTCTGTGGGAGAGAGAGGGCTTGGGGGGAGGAGGCATGGGAATGGGGGGGGGCGGGGGAGGGAGTGGTGGGAGGTAGAAAAACACATGGACACTGCTGGGACTGCCAGGAAAGAAGTCGGAATTTCAAAAAAGTGGATCTGGGGTGAATTGACGGGGGTAGAAAAGATCAAGGTTTTGGATGGGGGAAGATAAGAGATGGTGGTGAACAGCTGTTTTAAAGACCTGGATGGAGGAGTGGGATTGAAGAGAGTGTGGGAGTTTGTTCCAGAGGCGGGAGAAAAGAGGAATGAAGGAGTGAAGGTGAGCAGAGAGTCTTGAATTTGGCAGTTTCACCATAAGAGGGTTGCTGGCAGATCTTGTGCAACCTGTAGGAATATTTGGGGGACAGAGCACAGACAGAGCTGGGTGTGCAAGGCCGGAGAGGAGTCGGTAGAAGACAGAAAGACCACCAACCTGCCTGCGGTGAGTGAGTGAAAGGCCCTCGGAGTTCGCTTCATCGCGGGAGATTCCAATGATTCTGAAAATGCGCTTTATATGGTTCAAAGATTCTTGTGATGCGCTTTATATGTACATTGCTGTATATAAGGGTCTTGATGAGTCTGTGTGGTGAGGCCTGTTCCTGTATTGCATTTGCACGTTTTCGGATGGTGCACAATATCTGAATGATGACAACTAGTCCTTTCAAAGCACATCATGACGGTTTGTTTACTCCATGTAATCAATTACCCCGAGCCCTGTTTTATTGCAAGACTCCGAAGCAGCTGTTCTGGCCTCGGTAGTTTTGCGATATTTTCAACATCATGTACCTCTTTGCCTTCCCGATAACCTTTCAAATCGAGTGTTCACCGGCTCCTGCATGAGCACGTTCAAAAACTCCCTTCAAAGCTGTACGTGCATTAAATGGCGTGAAATATTATTCTCTCATTCTTCGTAACTTCCTCATTAATTTCTCGATTTACTTTCTCTTTGCTTGGGAAACCATACTGTAATCCCTTCATTCCTTTCTGTGTTTTATCAGGGGTTGTTCGTTGCCCGTGTCATTGGGGGTTTTGCCATTTGTGGAACTTTATTTTCTGCCTCTCACTGCAGGTCTGTGGATCTGTTTTGCATGACCTTTGAACCAAATGTGCCAGGTCAAGGTCGTTGCCAGGTCAAGGTGCTTTATGGAGTTTGTGAATCTCATGGTGGGACGTGAAAGGCATCCTGTGAATCCACTCTGGACGTTCATTCCACGACCCATCTCGGGTGGAAGAAAGAACCTCAGCCTTTGCCATGTTCAATCAAAAAACCTACGCAGAGTGTTCATGTGAGTGGTGTTCGAGTGCAAATTAAGACGTAATGTCGAGTTTCATTTGAGTCATTAATGAGGTGAACAAGCACACTCTCTGCTCCAACTTCCTCTTCCTTTATTCATTATTTGGAATATCAGCGTCGCTCCTCGGCCATGTTCTAATAAAATATACACTTTAACTTTTCTGCATATATGATTCAAGCCTTGTGAAATATTAATAAAAATAACCAATTCATAAACTTTACACAGACAAAAAGATGAGGGAAACATGAGAGAGGGTCATTTGCAAAAAGGGAGGCTTTGGGCCTGGATAACCATGTGGATGACTCTGTACCCAGAAGGTGCATCGGAGGTGCAGTACCCACTGCGTTTCACGAACGATACCCAGCGAGGCGTCTGCACACAGGAGTGATGGAGACGCTGCAGCACTACCAGCCTGAGCCTCGAGCACGGCCGCCTCGACTCGACTACAGCTGCACAGTCGGACATGCGGTGCAGGCAGGAAAGAAAAATCCTAAATTAATAACTCCATCTGTTCAAATACAATTCATCATTAGAAACACTCGTGGCAAACTTTTGAAATTTTATTCAACAATCAACCAATAACGAAGTGGATCCATCAGTTGGGAAGAGTTTGGCACTTGTTTAGATGACAACTCACACTGACTGTCCAGTGTCCATTCAGACCAATTTACACAATAAAAAACAATGAAACCAATCATGTCATAGGCCATAAATAACACAGTAATGTTACACATTAGATGGGTTTCTAACAGATTCATGGATCAATCAACATTGTGGTTTGTAATGAACAGGATTGTTGTGATATTGATAAACTCGATGGTTGTGATGTTGATAAACTCGATGGTTGTGATGTTGATAAACTCGATGGTTGTGATATTGATAAACTCGATGGTTGTGATAATGATAAACTCGATGGTTGTGATGTTGATAAACTCGATGGTTGTGATATTGATAAACTCGATGGTTGTGATGTTGATAAACTCGATGGTTGTGATGTTGATAAACTCGATGGTTGTGATGTTGATAAACTCGATGGTTGTGATGTTGATAAACTCGATGGTTGTGATATTGATAAACTCGATGGTTGTGATAATGATAAAGTCGATGGTTGTGATGTTGATAAACTCGATGGTTGTGATATTGATAAACTCGACGGTTGTGATGTTGATAAACTCGATGGTTGTGATGTTGATAAACTCGATGGTTGTGATATTGATAAACTCGATGGTTGTGATATTGATAAACTCGATGGTTGTGATGTTGATAAACTCGATGGTTGTGATATTGATAAACTCGATGGTTGTGATGTTGATAAACTCGATGGTTGTGATGTTGATAAACTCGATGGTTGTGATGTTGATAAACTCGATGGTTGTGATATTGATAAACTCGATGGTTGCGATATTGATAAACTCGATGGTTGCGATGTTGATAAACTCGATGGTTGTGATGTTGATAAACTCGATGGTTGTGATGTTGATAAACTCGATGGTTGTGATGTTGATAAACTCGATGGTTGTGATGTTGATAAACTCGATGGTTGTGATGTTGATAAACTCGATGGTTGTGATGTTGATAAACTCGATGGTTGTGATATTGATAAACTCGATGGTTGTGATGTTGATAAACTCGATGGTTGTGATGTTGATAAACGCGATGGTTGTGATGTTGATAAACTCGATGGTTGTGATGTTGATAAACTCGATGGTTGTGATGTTGATAAACTCGATGGTTGTGATGTTGATAAACTCGATGGTTGTGATGTTGATAAACTCGATGGTTGTGATATTGATAAACTCGATGGTTGTGATATTGATCAACTCGATGGTTGTGATATTGATAAACTTGATGGTTGTGATGTTGATAAACTCGATGGTTGTGATATTGATAAAGTCGATGGTTGTGATGTTGATAAACAGAATGGTTGGGTTGGGGTTGGAGTTAGAGTTACGAGTTTGAATGACTGAACTTCCTCAAGAGGATTGTTTGTAAAGTAGATGGGAGGGTTTGCCAGATGGTCAGCGTCAAGGGTTGAAAGAACCTTCTCCACCTTCTCAGGTGCAAAAGACAGAGAATCCACTATCAACTCCTTTCTGGTGAAATTACCTAAATCCAGAACCAATGCTCACCTCCACTCATTCATTTCTCTTTTTCTCACCTTTGGAATCAATCAACCAACATTCTCTTCAATCTCATTCTTCTAGTCCAAGCCATTTAGCATTTGACGGGGAAAAAACTGCAACACTACCGATCTCATTAGTATTGATTACCCTCAAGGTACCTTTATAACATACTAAAAGTATAAAGGTCTAAAAATATGGGGTGACTCTCAAATAATGCAATCAAGCTTTCTCCATTTAGCCCCATGTTAAAAGACGTACATATGCCGCATGCTATGATTATTGTCGCTCTCTGAACTTCTATTGCTTATTTTATACACTGGACCTAATCACTAGCACGATATAATAAATAAAGGATATCATACTGTACAATATTGTATATATAAGTGAAGTTTTTACTGTTTTAGTGTCTTATTTAACCACACCCCATTTTACAAAGACTGCTCACTCCACAGCAAGCGACGGTACATCATTATTTGTTTGTGAACCATATATATCTTAGTTTTTAATCCCATCAATGACATGTATTTAGTATGTTTAGGTCTATTGGCAATAACATACAGTAATAGTATATTCAACTTTTCTATATTTGCAGGTAATCCAACCCTGAAGAATGGCGGCCAATTCGTGTGTGTTCTGCAATGAATCCACCAACAACGATAATCCAGTAGTGACACTTCGTGAAAAGGGAAGTCGGACTATTAATGTTGTTAGTGACCAGCGCAGTGACCCAATACAGACTGTTCCAGGTCAAGTTGTTCATCAAGAATGCCGACGTGTATACTGCAATCCAATAAAGGTAGCACAGAGTATCAGAGATACACACAGACCAGGCCCAAGTGTATCGCTCCGATCAGCAGAGGAAGCCTTCAACTTCAAAGCAGATTGCCTCTTCTGTGGTACAAAGGTGAACTTTGATAACAGGAAACAACAAGGAGATGTCCACTCTATCACATTTACAGAATGTAAAGATAGTCTTCTGCAAAAGTGCTCAACAAGGAACGATGCATGGGCCGATACTGTTCGGGCTCGACTGCTCATTGTGTGTGACCTTCCAGCGGCAGATGCCGTGTATCACCAGGTATGCAGTTCAAATTTCCGGACAGGGAAACTGATCCCTCTGAATTTTGTACATAATGAAACAGTACAGAAGAAACAGAAATTGGGTAGACGATACAAATCACCACACGAAGGCGGTCGTCCTGCTCTGGATGACAGATGTCAGGCATTTATAAAGGTGACTGAATTCCTTGAGGAAAATGACGACGAACAAAACACAATCTCTGATCTGGTGGACAAAATGGCCGAGTATCTTGCTGACTCAAATGCCGAGTCCTATTCTCAAAGATATATGAAAGACAGACTGATTGAACACTTTGGCGACAGAGTCATTGTCACAACAGTTAATGGCAAATCGAATGTTGCAACGATGAGGCAAACAGCTGACAGTGTACTTTTGGAGTTTCATGCAAACCAGTCTAAGGATCCTATGATTCAGAAGAAAATAATCCTGGAAGCTGCCGCTAAATTCATACTGGATGACATAAAGCAAGTGGAAACAGGGAATGAAACATACCCAACATCGGAAGACTTTGAGTTCAAAGACGCCAGCCTCAACTTTCTTCCTGATACTCTGAAGATTTTTCTTGGAAAGATCTTGAAGGCAAAAGATGTAGAGCTGAAGATAGCTTCAATTGGTCAGGTTATAATGCAAGCTGCACGACCACGTGTCTTGATTGCTCCACTGCAAATTGCACTAGGGGTGCAGCTGCAGCACCATTTCGCCTCTCGTTTCCTTATTGATTCACTGCATGCACATGGGTATAGCAGCTCATACAAGGAAGTCACACGTTTCAACCAAAATGCAGCTGTATACCAGGGTACGGACATACCCAACCACAAGGGAGAATTTGTTCAATATGCAGCTGACAACGTCGACCACAACATTAGAACCTCAGACGGACACAACACCTTCCATGGCATGGGGATAATAGCCATGATTACCCCTGGAACAACACAAGGACATCCGATTCCTAGAGCTCAGGTCACTGCCAGCGACATAGAAACAACTGGAAGAATCCAGATACAGTACCATAGAGCTGACGACCAGGCACTTGCAACCTTGACTTATGGGAGCGTGCCTATCATGAGAGCCCATGGTCCCACAGCCAACCTTGATGTACTGTGGAAGACGTCACTGCTGTTCAAGATACCAAGACCTGCATGGTCCGGGATGATGCAACTCTTACATCGTGGTGTCCAGCATTCAAAATCGTCTGTCCTGTTTCTCCCAATGATTGATTTGAGCTCGAGCGACACTACATGCATCTACTCCACTCTCAACTACATTGCGCAACATGCTAAACAACATGATGTACCTACCATCATCACCTTTGATCAGCCACTATGGTGGAAGGCATTGTCGATCATTCTCTCGGAGCCAGATGGAAGCCCCATGCGACGTATTGTGGTAAGGCTAGGTGCCTTTCATATGGAAATGAGCTTCCTTGGCAGCATAGGGCACCTCATGGGTGGTTCTGGGTTGAAGGAGCTGCTAGAACTCATATACGCACCAAATGCAGTGGATCACATCCTAACAGGAAAAGCAATTTCCAGGGCTGTACGGGCACACATCCTCCTGGATGCTGTCCTGAATGCACTCCTCCTGTCTGATCCTCTTGGAGGAACACAATACAGAACTGCAGAAGACTTGCCAGTTCGGGATGAAGATGCAATGAGTGGCTTGGCCGATGATGATGTGATTCATCCAGATGTGAGTAAAGCAAGGACCCTGTATGATGCGTTGATGAAAGGCACACGATCTTCCAACGATGTAGCAAGTGATCCAATCCTTGACAAGATCAGCAAAGTCTTTCAAACACAGACAGAATCATTGACCAAAGACCGAACAGCGAAACTGTGGTTACAGTATATGGATATGGTGAAGATCTTAAGAAAATTCATCAAAGCCGAGCGTATGGGAAACCGGTCCCTGCACCTCGAAGCTGTATCTGATATGTTACCATATGTAGCAGCCTCAGGTCATTCACTCTATGCTAAGTCTGCCAGGATTTACCTGCAAATAATGCACAGCTTAGAACAGGACTATCCAGATGTGCACCGTAAGTTTACTCAGGGCTTCCATGTCGCCCGAAGAAGTAGTAGAGCTTGGGCTGGAATTTCCTCAGACCTGATGATTGAGCAAGTACTCATGAGAAGTATGAAGACCAGCGGGGGGTTAACAAGAGGAAGAGGAATGACAGAGCAACAACGGTTAACGTGGCTTTTGTCCATGCCGGCTTGTTCGGAGACGAACAGATCGATGCAAGAGCTCACTGGAGTGAAGTACAGCACAGGTGAACAGAACAAAGAGATGGGCAAAACCAGGCAGCATCGCGACATGCAAGATACAAGTACACTACAGGTCGCTCTAGTTGACAGAAATCCTTTCAAGTGTCATCCATCCCTCAGGAACATAATGACTGGTGTCAACGCTGGCAGTAAGGTTGATGTCGACAATGCCAAGCTCATTGGAGACAAGATCATGCACTCCATGACAAATCAGTCAGTTGTCCACTACACGTTCAAGCGCAAAGACCAAGCCACCACATTTCTGAAGGTCAGATCATCTGTGCGAGTTGGTAAAGACCAGGTACAGATAGACCCAGAACTGCTATTCCAGCGTCTCATCATCATCTCAAAATCTGCTGAAGATAAGGAAGAGATGTTTCGCTTTGAGTTATGCCCTCATCCACCTGCGCTGTTTGATGAAAAGCTGATGATACGTGAAGCCCAGAAGTCCGTACTCGGAGATGCTATCTGGTCTAAACTTGAACCAGGTACCATAGAGTCAATCAGCGAAATCCAGTATGTCTTGGATGGTGGAAGTCTGCTGCACCGTATACCATGGCCACGTGGTTCACCAACATATCGAGAGATCTGCATGCTCCACTGTGACTATGTTACAAGAAAGTACGGAAAGGCCATCGTAATATTTGATGGATATCTTGGTCAATCAACCAAGCACATGACCCACCAGAGGCGAGCAGCAGGTAGAGGTGGACCAGAAGTGACTTTCACTGATGACATGAAGTTGACCATGAAGAAAGACATCTTCCTGGGAAACCTCAACAACAAACAGAACTTCATCAACATGTTGAGCAGATACCTCTGGCTTTCTGGATGCCAGACCCATCATTCCCAGGAAGATGCTGACCTGCTAATCGTCCAGACCGCAGTCAGTTCGGCGAACATGAGGAACACAGCCCTTATAGGAGAAGACACAGATCTGATCGTCCTACTCTGCTTCTACGCAAACCTAGAAGCACACGACTTGTTTATGTATAGTCAGGCAAAATCCACTACAAAACCAAACCACATCTGGAATGTGAAGTCCATGAAACGTCAGCTAGGTGCAGCTGTGTGTGAAAGCATCCTATTCATACACGCAGTATTGGGATGTGACACGACGTCTCGACTGTACGGCCTTGGCAAAGGAGCGTCACTGAAGAAATTCATGATGAGCACACTCTTCCAAACTCAATCCCAACAGTTCTTGGCTGAGGATGCATCACCAGATGTGGTCGAGGCTGCAGGAGAGATAGCACTCGTGTGTCTCTACAAGGGTAAACCTGATGAAAGTTTGGATTCCCTCAGGTACAAGCGGTTTTGTGAACAGGTCGCAGTCAAGACTTCGAAGATACTCCCACAGACCTTACCGCCCACATCTGCTGCAGTGAGATATCACAGCAGACGGGTGTATCTGCAAATACAGCAGTGGAAAAGAAACAACAGCCTACAACCAGTGGATTGGGGCTGGAGAATGAGCGACGGCAATCTTGTTCCAGTTATGACCGACCTCCCTCCAGCACCTCAGGATTTGTTGAATGTTATCCGGTGCAACTGTTCGACCGATTGTGGTTCCGCACGGTGTACATGCCGCAAGAACAACTTGGAGTGTTCTCCTGCTTGTGGTCAGTGCCGTGGATCTGGCTGCACCAACTCCGTCCTGGACAGTTTCAGCGACGACGATGACGAGGAAAATGATGATTAGGTAGTGGACTGTTGTTATAGACTGTTACATGCAGCTGAATTAGTTAATTGTGGACATTTTTTTACTTTTAAGTGAATCCTTGACTTCCGACAGTATTTTATGAGTCAGTATTATTAGTTTCTCTATATGTGATTTTATTATGAGTTTGTGATTTTAATCAACAAAATGTGCCATAATTCTGAAACAGTCATGACAAGTGATTCATGTATTTGCATATCAGTGATCAGTATTTAGCTATTGGGAATTTTGTTTACGTGCTTATTTTTTTGTTCCGTATGGGCCATACTGGGGCTGTAACATGCTGTAATTCCTGATATTAAAAGTATAATTATATACCATGTGCTCGGAATGTATCGCAAAATGTGAACAAATCGTACCGCAAAAGGATGAAAAGGGGGGTCCATGTACCAGTGATTTTGACAGACACCCCATATTTTTAGAGCTTTAGACTTTTGATATGTTATCTGGTATATATTACTGCATACAATTTCGCACTGATATGTAGTGTTGCAATTTTTTCCTATCTGGCCCCATATTTGGGCTAAATGGCTTGGACTATTCCCTCCAGGCGTTCAAAACAGCTGTTCACGACCATCTCGGATCGTCCCCAATCCAAAAGCATGATCTTTTCTACCCTTTTTAACCCCACCCAAATCCCTCCTCCTTCCAATTTTCCAGTTTCCCCTCCTTAGAGTTTCCGTGTGTCCATCTTCTCCACCTCATGCATTCTATCCTGCATGGCATTCCTCCCTACACCCATTGTTTGTCCAAGTTTCCCTCGATCATGGCTTTTAACTGTGCTGTTGGTCTCTCTCTCCTCTCTCTCCACTATTAGATTGGGCCTGTTGTGTCCTGATCCGTTCAATGTACTAATACTAGCTCTTCCATGAGTCTCGACTATGTGTACTAAAAACAAGACCGAAAGTCTAACAGCGGCGTAGCCGGGCTTGTTTTATACTTTAGTTGAAAATAGACGTAATGACGTAGCGTGACACAAAATTGCCGCTACTTTAATGTATAGAAGATATATTTTAACCTCCAGTAACTTTGCAGTCACTACGAAGGGATTAGTGTAACGATTACACTTATCTTACTATAATTCACCAAATGTCTGTCCGTCTGTCCGTTCGAAGGTACTGCAAAAACGGCTCAACCGATCGCAACGATATTTTGGGTGGGTAATCCTGGGACCCCCTGGAGTAAAATAGGCTATTGTGGGAGCTGTGCTCGCACGATAAAGCCAGACAAAATGGACGACACAGGAACGAAGTTTCACCGAGCTATTTATTTAGCTCAAAACCAAAGAACTCAAAAGCACACTGAATCCGCCCCTCGAACGGGCGGCAATTTATAACGCAAACTGAACACACAAAAGCCACGCCTCTCAGGCGGGGCGTGGTATGCAAAATAGGTAAGTCACGCCTCTCGACGGGGCGTGGTATGCAAGGCGAGTGTTCGCCCGAGAGGGCAAGTCTGGATACGCCCGGGCGAGTCCGGACACGTGACCGCTTGCCGGTTGCGTCATCGGCCGGTGCACGGTAATTGTGTCATGCTTCCGGTAACCGCTACATGCGCCCCCCAAGAATTAACCTGCACCGGGAGAGTCAGTTTGAGGGGGGTCCTGATCACCCGGCCGAAACGACCCCTGGCGATTCGTGTGGGGGTGGTCGGCGGTGTGGCGGTGGATGGTCGGGCGGGGGGCTTGGTTGACGGGGGACGGCCCCGTCGTGGAGGAAGGGCCAACCGTGGAGGTTGGTCGAGGTCCAAATGGGCCGGCTTGAGGCGGGTCCACGGAGATGCGGTCCGGCTTGCCGCCGATGTCGACGATGAATGACTTGTCGTCCCTCTGCAGGACCCGGAAAGGCCCATCGTACGGCGGCCGGAGCGGTCCCCGGTGTACGTCGTGCCGGATAAAAACGTACTCCGCAGTGCGAAGTGCTGGGGGGACGTGGGGTTGGGGGGCAGCCGTGGTGGGACGTGGGCACGGGGACAAATCTCCTGGCGGCCTCCTGGAGGTCCGAGCGTTGGCGAGCCGCGGACCAGGGGCCAGTGGCATCAGGGATGAATTCGCAGTCGCAGTGGCTGGCCGTAGACCAGCTCGGCGGTGGAAGCCTGGAGGTCCTCTTTAGGGGCCGTTCGGAGGCCCAATAGGACCCACGGGAGCCTATCGGCCCAACCGTCGTCCTGGAGGCTGGCTCTGAGAGCGGCCTTCATCGAGCGGTGGAACCGCTCGCACAAGCTGTTGGCTTGGGGGTGGTAGGCCATGGTGCGGTGAAGCTTGACCCCCAAGGCCTGGGTGACTGCGCCCCAAAGCTCGGAGGTGAATTGCGGGCCTCTGTCGAAGGACATGTCCGAGGGCGCACCGCAACGGGCAATCCAAGTGCCAATGAAGGCCTGCGCCACGTTGGCGGATGTTGTTGATGCCAGCGGGATGGCCTCCGGCCACCTGGTGGTCCTGTCCACCATCGTGAGGAGGTGGGTGAAGCCCCGCGAGGAGGGAAGGGGTCCCACCAGGTCCACATTGACGTGGTCGAAGCGCCGCGCGGGCACGTCGAATGGTGCCAACGGGGCCTGGGTGTGCCGGTGGACCTTCGCGCACTGGCAGGCGACACAGGCATTGGCCCAGTCGCGGACGTCCTTACGGAGCCCGTGCCAGACGAACTTTGCTGCCACGAGCTTCTGTGATGCTTTCCGGCCCGGGTGGGAAAGGCCGTGGAGGGCGTCAAAAATGTGCCGCTGCCATCCGGTGGGCACGATGGGGCGAGGTTGGCCCAGGGAAACATCGCACAGGAGAACCGTGCCTGTGTCCTTGAAGGGGACGTCGGCCAACCGCAGGCAGGTGTCCGCTGTCCAGAGGGCTTGCACCGTGGGGTCGGCGGTCTGGTCGGCCACCATGCGGGGGAAGTCTACACCCAGGTGGACGGCGTTCGTGCCGGACCGGGAGAGGCAATCGGCCACAGCGTTGCCCTTGCCCGCAACGTGCCGGATGTCCGTCGTAAATTCGGACACGACGGAGAGGTGGCGCTGCTGGCGGGCCGACCACGGCTCCGTAACCTTGGCCATGGCGAAGACCAGGGGTTTGTGGTCCACAAACACCGTGAACGGGCGGCCCTCCAAAAGATGGCAGAAGTGGCGAACGGCCAGGTAAAGGCCGAGGAGCTCGCGGTCGAAAGCGCTATACTTGCGCTCGTTAGGGCGAAGCTGCCGGCTGAAGAAGGCCAGCGGTTGCCAAGCTCCGTTCACCCACTGTTCATACACGGCGCCCACCGCGTAGTCGGAAGCGTCCGTGGTGAGGGCGATGGGTGCGTCGAGCGCCGGGTGTGCCAGCATGGTTGCATTGGCGAGGGCCACCTCTCGCCCATGAACGCCGCGTCCATCTCTGTGGTCCAGGCGACGTCGTGCTTGGCCGGCTTGCCCTGGAGGGCTTCGTACAGGGGGCGCATGAGTTGGGCGGCACGAGGCACGAACCGGTGGTAAAAATTTACCATCCCCAAAAATTCCTGTAGGGCCTTGATGGAGCGGGGGCGCGGGAAACATGTGACTGCCTCCACCTTGGTAGGCAGCGGGACGGCCCCGCGCTTCGTGATGCGGTGCCCCAGGAAGTCGACGGCCGTTACGCCAAACTGGCATTTCGCCGGGTTGATGATGAGGCCGTGCTGGCCGAGGCGCTCAAAAAGCGTGCGCAGGTGGATGAGGTGCTCCGCCCGGGAAGTGCTGGCGATGAGAATGTCATCCAGGTAGACGAACAGAAAGGTGAGATCGCGCAGCACACTGTCCATCAGCCGCTGGAAGGCCTGGGCCGCGTTCTTAAGGCCGAACGGCATTCGGAGGAACTCGAAGAGGCCAAAAGGTGTAATTCCAGCCGTCTTCGGAACGTCGGCCGGCCGGACAGGTACCTGGTGGTAGCCCCGAATAAGGTCGACCTTGGAGAAGATCACCCGCCCCGCCAAACGGGTGGAAAAGTCCTGTATATGTGCTATCGGGTACCGGTCGGGGGTGGTGGCATCGTTGAGGCGGCGGTAATCGCCGCATGGTCGCCATCCGCCACCCGGTTTGGGCACAATGTGCAGGGGCGAGGCCCACGCGCTGTTCGAGCGCCGCACAATGCCCAACCGCTCCAGCGCGTCGAATTCCGCCTTTGCCACGGCGACTTTGGCCGGGTCGAGGCGGCGAGCCCTGGCGTAGACTGGTGGACCTGTGGTCGGGATGTGGTGTTCGACGCTGTGCTTGACGGCGATGGCCGAAAACGTCGGCTGCGTGAGGGCGGGAAACTCGGCGAGTAGGCGGGTGAAATCGTCCACGGCCGGGAGCGCGCAGGCTAGCTTGGTCGGAGCGGAGCCGCTCAATGAGCAAGTGAGCGAGCTGAAGGTCTCCGCGTTGATGAGCCGACGCCGTTTGACGTCGACCAAAAGCCCATGCACACAAAGAAAATCGGCACCCAGCAAGGCCATGGGCACATTCGCCGTGATGAAGTCCCACCTGAAGCGCTGGCCCCCAAAGCAGAATGCGACGCTGCGCGAACCGAAGGTGCGGATGGAGGAGCCGTTTGCGGCGACCAGGGCGGGGCCGCATAGCGCGGCCTGTTTGTCCTCCACCGAGGCGGGTATCACTCTCAGCTGAGCGCCGGTGTCACACAAAAAACGCCGCCCGGACTCCGTGTCCGTGATAAACAGAAGGCTGCCTGAATGGCCGACGTTCATGGCAGGCAGCGAGCGCCGGCCTGGTCATTTCCCGACCAGCCAAAAGTGCACGGTGGGCGGCACGTTCTGGCCTTCTGCCCGAACCTGGCGTGGTAATAGCACATGGGTCCGCTCTGGTGGAGACTCCGGCGGTCGCGTCGGGTTTGGTCGACGGGGCGTCGCGGCGGCCGCAGCCGTCAGTCGCACGGACTCGGCTGGTGGAGGCGCCGGTCGTGGCGCGAGTGTTGCCTCGGTCGGCCCAGGGTCCCAGGCGGCCGCTCCGACGTGTCGCCTGGCCGAGAAAAATTTATTGGTCTCCTTGGCCAGGGCGCGAGGGTCCGTGATGGGCGAGTTAGCCAGAGCTAATCGTACCTGCCCGGGTAGCCACTGGAGGAACAGCTCGCGGAAGAGGAAGTCTGGGCTGTGGTCACCGAGAAGAGCAAGCATGTGGTCCATGCTTTCGGACGGACGGGCCTCGCCCAGCTCCGAGAGGTGTAGTAGTTGTCGTGCGCGTTCGGTCTCCGTGAGTCCAAACGCACCGAGGAGTAGGCCTTTGAGCGCGCCGTATTTGTCGCCGTCCGGCGGGTGCTGTAGGAAGCTCAGGACCCGGGCCGCGGCGGAGGCGTTCAGCGTGGAGACCACATGGTGGTAGCGCGTCGTGTCCTCCATAATGTTCCGCAGGGCGAAGAGAGAATCCGCTTGAGCAAACCAAACGGCCGCGTGAGATTCCCAAAAGCCCGGGAGCTTCAAAGCTACAGCTGACTCCATCGTCGTGTTCGTAGAAAGGGGTCACCAATTGTGGGAGCTGTGCTCGCCCGATAAAGCCAGACAAAATGGACGACACAGGAACGAAGTTTCACCGAGCTCTTTATTTAGCTCAAAACCAAAGAACTCAAAAGAACACTGAATCCGCCCCTCGAACAGGCGGCAATTTATAACGCAAACTGAACACACAAAAGCCACACCTCTCAGGCGGGGCGTGGTATGCAAAATAGGTAAGTCACACCTCTCGACGGGGCGTGGTATGCAAGGCGAGTGTTCGCCCGAGAGGGCAAGTCTGGACACGCCCGGGCGAGTCCGGACACGTGACCGCTCGCGTCATCGGCCAGTGCACGGTAATTGTGTCATGCTTCCGGTAACCGCTGCACTATATTGTTTTTCCAAATTTTCCAATTTTCCAGTTTTTCCAAACACGATGGAATAATATTTACCGATATGAACAGTGATGTGGCTTTTATTGAAATTCTACAAATACTGTTTAGATTTTGATGAGAATTATGAACCTGCAGCAAATCCGGAAGTGGACAGATGACGGCAATGCGCGGGTTTGATAATATCCAAATGCAATCGTCATTCAATCGTAATGTTAAATCGTTAAACGTTAATCGTGTTAATCATTTTGTTAAAGTATCAATTGATGATTGGAATTGAGTGAATACAATTACGATTTTGAATTCGTAATTGTGTTCACCCAACCCAACAAGTTGTTCACCCAACTTCACATCAGGATTTAAATATTTGTTTATGTCACGAATGTTGTTAAAAGTTAATTTTTTTATATTAATGTTATTTAATTTGTGATTGGAGTTCTGCTGTTTGGAATAAAAAAGAGATATCGAGTTCAAGTGAATGACAGAAATGCCATGATGGTTTCTATTTTCTAAACGTGAATTCGCGGATCGCCATATGCAGATTCGCCACGGTCCCACGATCGATGTTTCTATACGTTTTTCATGGAAGTCCTTCTCGAACTTGCTGTCCATGTCTGACGTGCGACTGAAGGTGCTACAGTAATGTGGAATTTATTGGTTTCATGCTTTAGCATTCGCCGTTTCTGCATTGTCTGTTTGCTTCTGGCCTCCCACCTGTGCGTAGCACGGGTACCTCACTAGTAATATTAATGTTACGTTATCATTATTACTAAAATGACGTTAATATAAAAAAAACAGAGGCTAATTCCTTACTTCCGCAGTTACACTGCTTATCATCGATTCATAAACCATACCATTAAGTTTAGTGTGTGTCTTCAATCACAAACTTTCAAACGCAGCCTTCAATCACAATCCAAATTTCAGTGTGTCTTCAATCCATTAAGTTTCCATTCACAACATTGGGATGAAAGTGTTATGGTTATATTTACTCTATTATTATTATTATTACTATTACAAAAACTACACCACTGAAATGATACACTACTGTGTTAAGAAACCTGGGCTTAATTTGTCTGAAGCGGTCTGAAGGTAGGGCATGAAGCCTAAGGCCTATACGTGTGGGGAATTGTGCCATTTAATGATGGCAAGTTGCTTTCGTAGTTAGTTTCACTTTGTATTGAAAACGAAATAATTATCCAGGATCAGCTGAGAACAGCTCTTCTCTGATAAAAGTCTGGAGCCAGGGCTTTGATTAGCAATTCGGGCCGATAGGGGATAAAGCCTGGAGCCTTGTCTCATTTGTAATTCGGGCCGATAAGGACAGGATGGGCGATCCAAATCCTTCATTCCTTTGAAACTGCCTTTGTCTCGCTGGTATATCTGATTCAGGTTTTGTATTTAAACTCAACTCTTAGTATGGTGGAGTTAGATGTTTGGGGATTCTGAAGGTTTCGTGAGTCCTTCTATTCCTGAGCATCTCCGCGATCGTGTACTTGGTGGATTAATAAATTTTGTTACTCTTCTTCTTCAAACGAGGTGGACCTTCGATTCATTCACCAACATACGTACCGTATTGATGGAAGAGCCATAACACCGATGCTTTCGATATTTGATGGTCATTTTAACAATCGGTTTGTTTGTGTTTCACACTGAATGAAAAACGTAAAGGTAGAGAGAGCATGGCGATTGTGATACATGACAGGTTCGACGATATGTTCGGCTTGAACAAAATTGGGATTAAAATGGCGGTGTGCGGAGTCAGCCGCCGTACCTCCGTAATGACATCAGACGTAATCACATCACCCTGTCATGTGACCAGATCCTAAGCTCTGATTGGTATACGTTTGAGAGGACATACATATGGACGGACAAACACTGTTCGAGACGGCTTTGCCCTATGGGCTACGCCATAAAAAGTGTGAGAGAGGCGATTGTGATGCAGTGATGGTGAAGGGGGATTTAAACCACACTTGTTTATTTTAAGACAGTGAACGAGGGCATCTACCCGTTGTCACGGGCATGGACTACGAGGAGGCATATTGGCGACAGTCACATTGCTCGAGTCTTACAACTAAAATGGCTGCCAGTCGGCCGTATTTGAGTGCATTGTGAAACAAAATGATGTGCATATGTATAGCATCATGTTTTGTCTTTATGCCAAGTATGAACAAAATTGGTCCATACATGTCTGAGATATGGTTACAGACACACGCTGAGACGGACGGACAGATGGATGAGATCCAATCCATCAGCCCCTTTTTGGACTAAGTCCAACAGGGCCTAATAATTATCTTGCTGCTTTACACCCATTATATGTTACTCACTGAGATGTTTTGGGTCCTTATTGGTAGAGCCCGCCCGCACAGTGAGCCAACGGCTCTCACCTGTTCATGCAGCAGATGCTGCGTAGCTTGGTTCTGCTCGTACTCGATCTGCTGGAGCTGGAGTTCACCATCCTGGATCTGTCCATTCTGGAGCTGGCAGGGAACAGAAAAACCAGTGTGTTGCAATTCCAAACCATAACCGGAGCCCAACGTGAAAGTTCAGTTTCTGGGTTCTTACCAACTGGAGCTGGTGACCCTCGGGTAGTGCCACGATGTACTCCTGAGGTAGGCCGTCCTGAGAGATCAAGTACTGGACCTGCAAGATGCATGATTAAAGCTTAATCTTTTCCATCCAGATTACCTATTTTGGTTGGTCACCAACATACGTCACCCCTGGTTTGTCATACTATGTCAGACTAGTATCCAATTATCACCAAATCATTGGTGAGAAACCTCCGTAGGGAAGTCTCTGTTGGTCCGTTTTCAAAACGAAATTCAACTCGCACAAACCTGTAATTTTGTACACTGCTTCACACAGCATTTTGAAAGCAAATTTCACTGGGCGGCAAGAGTCAAGGTAAGTGGTGATTTGAAAAAAAAATTATATATATATAAAAAATTAAAGGTGAAATTATATTTTTATGTGATATTTATCACAGGGTTATCCAGAACTAAGAATGATCAATACAGAGACAAATCATCTGAAAAATCGTTAAAAAGTGCCGTCTTCAGTGCTTACAAAATCTCGGTTGTGGTCTTTCTTCTGTAAGACTTTCATCACCACTGCCGGTCGTGGATGAAAGTGTGCTGTCTCAGGACTGTTGAGTGTGATGTACATCTGACTGTTGATGGCCTCTCGACGAGCTAGACTCTTTGGGCCCTTCGGGGTAGTGTGACATGAAACAGCACGTTCAGGTACATTACTGTGAAGAGTCGGTGACAGGTAAGCTTGTACCATCCCTGAAAACACCATTCCAGCCACAGAGATGTTCATCAGGTGGTACAGTTTTCCATTGCAGTCTGCAACATCACATGGTACAGGAAGGTTTGCACAAGCAAAGTGTCCGATGACTTCATCACAGAATTGTGTGACAGAGGTCTCCCTGAAAAGTCCCTCCACCACATCTCCTGTCAAGTCATTCACCTGTTCCATACTTCGTGCCCCGAGAAACAGCGTTTAAAGATTAACTACCTTGTCGCCCAGTCGTTCCAAATCCTACTCACTGGGCGACCAACTGCGTTGACTGGGCGACTATAATGTCGCCCAGTCACTGTTATTAAAATGCACTGCGCTTCAAAGAATGTGAAGAAATGATGATTCGATTTTGGTGCAATTTGACAATTATTTACTAAAAGTCCCTGGGAAAGGTTTACATGGGTCTCGCCCTTCATTGTCCAAGCGACACTTTTCTTATACATCTTTAGAGCGATCGAGGTCCACCTGGCTGGTCCTAAACCTCTGGCAATGTAGGATTGTCCTCTTGCATCACACGGTGAAATCACCGAGGTCTTCAGTTTTCCACATGGCCTGGCTCCTTTCAACCTGAATTTGTGAACACCAACTTCATCAGCGGATCACAGGTAAATCGGCCCTTCAGTCGAGCTGGATATATACTCCACATGGAGAAACCTTCTCCTGAATGACTCAGAAGGGAGTAAAACCAATGGCATGTCGTGCTCTGGCATTGGCGGCATTTACACCTCTGAGGTTACCTGTTGTCGTTGTTGTTTCGTATGCAACCTGCGGCTGCTGGTTGTATCATTTTCTGTAAGCGTGGTAGTTCTGCTGATTGAATGCCCTCTATTACCAATAAGCAGGTACTCATTTTGCCATCCTCGGAAGGATAACAGGCTCAGTGAACCCACCTGGTGTAATTTTAATGGCACGACAGGGGTCAAACTCAACACCTTGAGATCTTAAGGCAGTCATATTAACCATTAAGCCAACACCAGGCTTATAGATTACCTGTGTTATCCTTTAAATTGTGAAAGGAGGTATGGCCTCACACACGATCGTCCACAAACCACTCACATGCCCCATTTCATCGGTGGTGGCAATCACTTGTTGGAAGGTTTCTCCATCGGCCGTCACGTGTTCGATGTATGTTGCTTGTTCCTAAACACAATGTGAAGAGAACAAGTCATTTGTGCAACTCTCCAAACTTGATAAACAATCATCTACAAACCACTCATGTTTACTCATATAACTTCATATGAAACTTCATATGTTGATATGAAATCCTTCCTTTTCTCCAACAACCTCATCTCAGATCACCAATCCAGATTCAGACCAGGTCACTCACCTAATGATGGATGGAGGTCATGAGATCAGGGTCATCTCTCTGGGCACGTGTCATGCTTTTGATACATTCTGGCATCTGGCCTTGTTCTACAAACTCTCTGCCAATGGCATCAAAGACCAACTCCACACATGACTTACTGACTTACTCTGCTCTCGTAGCCAATGTGTGGCTCTCAACGGAATCCTTTCATCTCCTTTCCCTGTCAAGGCTGGTGTGCCCCAAGTCAGTGTTCTGGGTCCAGTCCTATTCCTCATCTTCATCTTCATGAACAATCTCTACTACTCCCTGGAAAATCCTCTGTCTATTTGCTGATGACTCCACCCTCTGCGGTGACATCCCTCATCCTTCAGACAGGCAGACTGCAGCCTCTCTTCAAATATGGAAAAAAAATCATAAACTGCTCAAACACTTCAATATGTCTTTCAATTCTGACAAATCTCACACTATTACTATGTCTCTCTGAAAACACCGTCTGGCAACACCCCCCTCCACCTCCTACTTTCTTAACATTCTTTTGAGGACGTTCAGTCATTCAAACTTTTGGGTCTCACTATCAGCCCTGATCTCTCTTGGGCAAACCACATTGCAAAGTTGGCCTCCAAAGCCAGCCGCAGAGTGGGCATCCTCAGTCATGCAATGTCCTTCCTTGGCACACCTGACTGAACTATCCACCTACAAGGCCTTCATCCTCAGCTTCATGGAGTACTGCTCTCTCCTCTGGGCTGACTCCCCTGCCACACATCTTGCTCAGCGTGACGCCATGGAAACCAAGGCCTTCAAAATCATTGGAATCTGCCACGAAGAAGCTGAGTCTACAGGCTTATCACCACCATCGCAGACAGGTTGGTGATCTCTATGGATTTTACTGCCCCCCTTCTGGTCCTGCACCCTCTGCTGTTTCCATACTTTGATCCCCTCAAGTTACTGCATGACGCACAACATCAACCCCCTTCTTGTGACACTACCTCAATGCAGAATCACAGCTCACCTCCACTCATTCGTTCCTCTTTTTCCCCCCCACCTGTGGAACCAACTTCCACATCCTTTTCAATCTCATTCTTCCATCCAGGTTTTCGAGACAGATGTTCACCACCACCACCTCAGATCATTCCCACACCAAAACCACGATCTTTTCTACACCCATTAACACCACTCCCAACTGTCTCCAAATTCCCAGTTGTCCCTCCTGAGAGGTACATTCTGTATCCATGTTGTCCACCCTATGTGTCCTTTCCTGCCCCCCATCCCTTATTTGTCAAATTCCATCTCTATTTTGTCCTTCAGCCCTTCATTGGCATTTCCCCCTTCTTTGTCTGCTGTTCCTTTCGTTGTGTTGTATCCTGATCCGTTCTGCGTTCTAGCTCCTCCATGAGCCTCGACTCCATATACAAAAAAGGTAGAGTTTATCGATACATTAAAGTTCGAGTTTAACTGATAGTAATACCATGTACCTGATGATAGATGATGTATTAAAGGTAAAGTTTACTTGATGATATGTTAAAGGTAGAGTGTACCTGATGGTAGAGGAAACTTTCACGTTTAAATGTAGCTGATGATAAAATAATAATTAGCTGTAGCAAACTTATTGAGGTGCTCACTTGATCTATGGCTCCAGGAACCAGGCCCAACATGATCTGCTCAGACGTGGGTATCACAAGGTCACCTGGGGTCAGGGAATTGGACACACAGGTCACGAGTCGACAATGGACATAGTTATGGACTCCAGTGCACAAAGGCAAGACAGACCAAAAATAAGACAGGCATAAAGGGGTGAAAGGTAGAAGAGGTTAATACCAGGAAGACAAACAGGTAATTTTACTAAAAGTGGAAATTGGTTCCATTTTCATCACAAACATTTTGAGGGAATTTTATGAAAACCCCAAAAGCCAACAATGAGTTAATGTTGACCAAATGTGAGGTTTCCTCTTCAAGAGCACGTGAAATAACCAAATATGACCATATATCATGCTTCCCTTAATCAGTGCCCAGAGATCAATGATTGAAGGTTCTCGTGATCACTATGGTGAACGAGCATCACGTGACCGCCATGGTCAACGAGCATCACGTGACCGCCATGGTCAACGAACATCACGTGATCACCATGGTTAACGCGCATCACGTGACCACCATGGTCAACAAGCATCACGTGATCACCATGGTCAACGAGCATCACGTGATCACCATGGTCAACGAGCATCACGTGATCACCATGGTCAACGAGCATCACGTGACCACCATGGTCAACGAGCATCACGTGATCACAATGGTGGACGAGCATCACGTGACCACCATGGTCAACGAGCATCATACGCAGCGGCATATCTAATCATTGTCTCTAGTTAACGTCCCCTATCCACGTGATCACAATGGTCAACGAGCATCACGTGACCACCATGGTCAACGAGCATCACGACCACCATGGTCAACGAGCATCACGTGACCACCATGGTCAACGAGCATCACGTGACCACCATAGTCAACGAGCATCACGTGATCACCATAGTCAACGAGCATCACGTGATCACCATGGTCAACGAGCGTCACGTGATCACCATAGTCAACGAGCATCACGTGACCACCATGGTCAACGAGCATCACGTGATCACCATGGTCAACGAGCATCACGTGATCACCATGGTCAATGAGCATCATACGCAGCGACGTATCTAATCATTGTCTCTAGTTAACTTCCCCTATCCCTGTGATATCGACCTCGACCCACATGGAGTACAGAGAAAGGTAAAGTTTCTCTTCCTCAGATGGGCCAGAGAAGACACCTGTAATCAGATTATTCCAATCGTTACGAGAAGCACCTTTTTGTATGCAGATGATCTGGTGTTGATTGCGGAAAGTATGGATGGACTGAAGGAGAAGATGAACAAGTGGAAGGAATGTATGGAGACAAAAGGTCTGAAGGTGAATATCGGAAAAACGAAAGTGATGGCAAGTGGTAAAGCATGTGGTGAGGTGGAAAGAACTGGGAAGTGGCCCTGTGCTGTGTGTAGGAATGGTGTCCGGAGTGAACTCCATTCAGTGTACAATGTGCGCTGAGTGGGTTCATCAAAAATGTAGTGGTTTGAGAGGGTCATTAACCAGTGTGGCAGCTACATTCAAGGGTAAGGTGTGCACAGAGGGAGCTGCAGATGGAGGAAATGTTGAGTTGGATCTTGGAAACGGTGTGAAGCTGGAAGGTGTGAAAACATTTTGCTCCCTTGGAGACATGCTGAATGGAGAAGGTGGATCAGACTCGGCAACGGTTGCTAGAGTGAGATGTGCATGGAAGAGGTTTCGGGAACTGAGTGGCGTGCTGATGAGGAGGAGAGTGTCGTTGAAGCTGAAGGGAAAGGTGTATGCTGCATGTGTGAGAAATGTTATGATTTATGGGAGCGAGACATGGGTAATGAACGTAGAGCAGCAACGAAGGTTGGAAAGGGTGGAAATGCGAATGGTTCGACGGATGTGCGGAGTATCGTTGAGAGAGAGGAAGACAAATGATGAATTGCGAAAGATGATGGGAATAGAGCCTGTGATTGATGCTGTGAAGAGGAACAGGTTGAGATGGTTTGGTCATGTGTTGAGGAAGGATGAAAGTGACTGGTTGAGAAGAGTGATGGAAATGAATGTAGAAGGAAGTAGAGGACGGGGAAGACCGAGAAAGACTTGGCTAAAGATGGTGGAAGAAGAAATGCGGGCAAGGGGGTTAACAAGGAGAGATGCAGAAAATAGGGCAAAATGGAGAAGATTGTCATGGGGACCGCAAGGCTAACCCCCACTCTAGCAGGGAAAATGGCCTTAAAATGCATGTTGTTGTTGTTGTTGTTGTTGTTACTAGAAGCACCTGTTCCCATGGTAATGGATGGGGGGGGAGGGAGGGAGTATTTTGTCCAGGAGTGAATAAAATAGAGTACGGATGGATGCAATTTGGCAAAGTATTTTTTTCGATCCGATAAGGTCTTCATACAGTCAAATTCCCTGGTGTTGGGCTAGCGGCTAGGGTGCCGGCTTAGGATCCTAGGATCCTGGGTTCGAATCCCGGTCAATCGCTGAATTAACGCCAGGGGGGTTGACTCAGCCTGTTCATCCTTCCGAGGTCGGCAAATTGAGTACCAGTTCACTGGTAATTCCCTGCTTGTCGTTAAAGGCGGCAAAAAGGGTTGGCGTCAGGAAGGGCATCCGGCCGTAAAACATTGCTTCAAAAAGGGGACCGAAAAACAACAACAACCACAGTTCCCGAAAAAGGCCAACCCCCGCTTGCGGGGAAAAATGGCCTCTAAAGGTGTTTTTTTTTTTTTTTTAAGGTCTTCATACAGAGATATTATTATAATACTTTAAACCGTTGGGACTTTCAATAAACACTCGCACCTGGAAAAGCACGACACAAGATAAATTCCCACCACTCATCCCCTCTCCAGAACCCCCCCGCAACTGAATTTTTGAAACTAAAAACCAACCCGAGTATACCCCAAGTACAACCACCAAGTATCAACTCATTCTGTCCAGTTTAGGAGTACATACGAGTCAAACAAACACCAAATTATACATAGTGCGATTATAGCGGTCACGTGATCACATGCACAAGGTGAGATAAACAAGGAGTAATGAGGAACAATTATGTGCGCAAAAGAGAGGCACAGCAAGTGAAAGTTCAGGCCTGGTGAATGTTATATTGGCCTGCTGAAATTCATTCATTAATTAATGAATTTTTTGAATTAATTAATTAATAATTTTTGAAATTAACATAACTAGAGAAATACCCGTGCTATGCACGGGTGGGAGGCCAGAAGCAAACAGGCAATGCAGATACGGTGAATGCTAAAGCATGAAACCAATAAATTCCACATTCCTGTAGCACCTTCATTCGCACGTCAGACATGGACAGCAGGTTCGTGAAGGACTTCCATGAAAAACGTACCCGTTCGCAAACAAACGGGTACGTTCACGTATAGAAACATCGATCGTGGGACCGTGGCGAATCTGCATATGGCGATGGGAAAATATCAGAAATTGAAGGGTTTTTTTTATTTTAAACGATTCATATAAACATCCGTTGAATCATATCACACGCAAATCATCAAAATCTAAACAGTATCTTTAGAATTTCAATAAAAGCCACATCACTGTTCATATCGGTAAATATTATTCCATCGTGTTTCAAATCGTGATCGACACACTATGTTCGTGATGATCGTGATGGTGAATCGTGATCGATAATCGTGTTCACAATCGCTATGTCGTATGTACTTCCGATACGTGTACCAAATTCCCGACACGTGTAACTGTACCAAGTCAACAGTGAAAATGATTTTGAGCCGATAGGTGTTACGGCCTTGGCAAGATCGATGGAGACAGCGATCTGTTAGATCTGATCCTCCTTCATGCCGAAGTGCAGATCCTCCTTCATGCCACATCCGATCGATGCAGCTGTGCAGCGATCGGTGCAGCCGTGCAGCGATCGGTGCAGCCGTGCAGCGATCGGTGCAGTCGTTTGTGCGGCACACGGTGTTAACATAATGAATGAATTCTCAATATAATCAGAATGTGTTAACCAGGGATGAACCATTAACTTATCCTGACCATTTCATTCCAACCGAAGACAGAGCCGAATGGAGTTCGCTCTCGGTTCATCCTACCGCTGGGTGACGACGTGCCGTCTGCCTTTGAGGAGAGGGACGTGCTCTCAGTACAATCCTTGTGCGTCTCAGAGCAGTGCAGGCGGTCCATGTGCAACTTGAGATGGCCATTTCTGTTAAACCTGCACAAGGAACAGGAAGAAGTGACAAACGAGCAATGAAATGAAGGTTCTGAAGAACAATAAAAACAGAACGAGCAAAGTGAAGACAGGGGTGGAGGAAGTATAGAAAATTAAAATGACTGACAAATATTCTTGGTTGAAATGAGATAAGATGACGCATTGAGCAAGATTCTGAATTGCAAGTGGAGGGCCACTTTTGCTCCTCTAATTTATCCAGGATGCTCTTCTACCGCCAACCTTTGAGAAAATGTTCAAAATGTAATATTTTCACTCGAGTATCCGCCACCCATGCCGTCCACCATTTTTTGGCTGGTGCCAAGGCTGGTGGATAGTCGGGGGTTGGAAATACAACATACAACAACATGCATTTTAAGGCCATTTTCCCTGCTGGAGCGGGGGTTAGCCTTGCGGTCCCCATGACAATCTTCTCCATTTAGCCCTATTTTCTGCATCTCCCCTTGTTAACCCCCTTGCCCGCATTTCTTCTTCCACCATCTTCAGCCAAGACTTTCTCGGTCTTCCCCATCCTCTACTTCCTTCTACATTCATTTCCATCACTTCTCAACCAGTCACTTTCATCCTTCCTCAACACATGACCAAACCATCTCAACCTGTTTCTCTTCACAGCATCAATCACAGGCTCTATTCCCATCATCTTTCACAATTCATCATTTGTCTTTCTCTCTCTCAATGATACTCCACACATCCACCGAACCATTCGCATTTCCACCCTTTCCAGCCTTCGTTGCTGCTCTGCGTTCATTACCCATGTCTCGCTCCCATAAATCATAACACTTCTCACACATGCAGCATACACCTTTCCCTACAGCTTCAACGACACTCCCCTCCTCATCAGCATGCCACTCAGTTCCCGAATCTTCATCCATGCACATCTCACTCCAGCAACCGTTGCCGAGTCTGATCCACCTTCTCTATTCAGCATGTCTCCAAGGTAGCAAAATGTTTTCCCACATTCCAGGTTCACGCCGTCTCCAAGATCCAACTCAACATTTCCTCCATCTGCAGCCCCCTCTGTGCACACCTTACATTTGAATGCAGCTGCCACACTGGTTAATGACCCTCTCAGACCACTACATTTTTGATGAACCCACTCAGCGCACATTGTACATTGAATGGAATTCACTCCGACACCCTTCCTGCACACGGCCACTTCCCAGTTCTTTCCAACTCACCACATGCTTTACCACTTGCCATCACCTTCGCCTTTCCGATATTCACCTTCAGACCTTTTGTCTCCATACATTCCTTCCACTTGTTCATCTTTTCCTTCAGTCCATCCATACTTTCCGCAATCAACACCAGATCATCTGCATACAACAACTCCCATGGTAAACCCTCCTTTACGTTCTGAGCCAGCACCTCCATCACAGCTACAAATAGTAGTGGACTTAGTACCGACCCCTGATGCACTCCCACCTTCACCTCAAACTCCCCACTGTTCCCGACCTTCGTCCTTACAGCTGTGCGTGCTCTTTTGTACATTCATAATAGTCTATTCATAATTGTACATTCATAATGGTCTCCTCAAATTCATAATTGTTACTTTTTCCACGTGCGAAATTTGCATTTATGTTTATTTAAATTATACAATGGACTGCAAAATAGAAATGTTTCATGATATTTGTTATATTATATCACCTTTATCTATCAATATTGTTGAAATGAAGATCAAATAGCTGTGTGTTGAAATATGTTGAAAAAGTCAAAACTTTACATGGGGTGTAAACAGACTCGGAACAAACTAGAAACAAACAAACAGACTAACAGAAGGTGTAAACAGACTAAAGGAGCGTGAATGCAGAAAAAATGCAGGGGGAGGATTCGAGAATACCACACCACCAGGTGGAACCAGAGATGAGGTAATCATGAGAAAGGGGAAAACTGAAGTGAGTGTGATTAAAGAAGGAAAGAAGGTAAACTCAGACTGGGAGCCAGGTTATACAAGGTTCACACAAATAGAGAGCTTGGAAATCAGCCAACATTACCGCTTTACACATAAAAGGTGCAAAAACAGATCCTGCAACTACAGACCAATCAGCCTGCTCCCAATTATCAGCAAGGTCATGGAATCAATCATCGCTTCTGATATCAAATCCTTCCACTTCTCCAATTTCTGATCATCAATTTGGATTCAGTCCAGGTCAATCTACTCTGGACACGCTGCTTCTGCTGTCTCAACAATGGATGGAGGTCCTCAACGCCAAACAGGAAATCAGAGCGGTCTCCCTTGACATATCACGTGCCTTCGATACAGTCTGGCATGCCGCCCTGCTCACCAAACTCTCCTCTTATGGTATCCATGGAAACCTCCACGCATGGCTTGTGGACTTCCTCTCTGGTCATAGTCAACGTGTGGCCCTGAATGGAATTCTCTCATCTCCCCTTCCTGTCCAGGATGGAGTTCCCCAAGGCAGTGTTCTGGGCCCTGTGCTTTTTCTGGTCCTCATCAATGATCTCTCCAACTCTCTGGAAAATCCTCTCTATCTTTTTGCTGATGACCCCACTCTCTGCTGCTCCATATCTCAACCCTCAGATCGGCAAGCAGCAGCCTCTTCACTCTCTGCAGACCTGGACAAAATCACAAACTGGTCAAACAAGTGGAACATGTCTTTCAATCCTGACAAATCTCACACTCTCACTTTGTCTCTCCGGAAAGACCATCTGGCAACACCCCCTCCACCTCCCACTTTCTCAACAATCCTCTCCAAGAAGTGCTGTCACTCAAGATTTTGGGTCTCACGTTCTGCCATGACCTTTTCTGCTTTCCTGGGAAAAAACACATTTCCAAGCTGGCCTCCAAAGCCATTCGCCGGCTGGGCATCCTCCGTCGTGCAAAGTCCTTTCCTTGGCACGACCGGACTACTCACCACATACAGGGCTTTCATTCGCAGCTTGATGGAGGACTGCTCTCCCCTCTGGGCTGGTGCGCCTGCCTCACACCTAGCTCGGCTTCACGCTGTAGAATCAAAGCATTCAAAATTATTGGAATGTCCCGTGATCAAGCTGATTCTGAGGACCTTTCACTCACTCACTTCAGGCAGGTTGGTGGGCTTTCTGCCATCTACCGACTCTTTTCCGGCTGAGCTCCTCCAGCTCGTCTGTGCTCTATCCCCCAAATATTCCTTCAGGACACACAAGATCTGCCAGCAACCCTCTTCTGGTGAAACTACCAAAATCAAGACTCTCTGCTCACCTTCACTCCTCATTTTCCCGCCTCTGGAACTCACTCCTCCCTCCAGGTCTTTAAAACAGCTGTTGACCACCATCTCGTATCTTCCCCCATTCAAAACCTTGATCTTTTCTACACCCGTTAAAAACACCCCAAATCCACCTTTTTCAAATTTCAACTTCTTTCCTGAAAGTCCTTGTAGTGTCAATTTGTTTCATATCGTGTACCCCTTCCCCCCCCCCCCCAACCGTTAGGGTGCCCCCCCCCCCCCAGCCCTCTCCATTCCACAGATATCCAGATGTCCCTGTTATCTACTGTTGTTGTGCTTCCCTCTCTCCCCTCCTCTTGTCTCCCACTCCCTTATGTTTTATGTATTCACTCTCACACGAGCCTAGACTTTGTATACAAAAACAAAAACCTATCCACTCTCTTTGCTTTTCCCTCTTCCCCATTCGCACGAAGAGAATCCAGTCAATCTCAGCCGGCATTTCACCAATCTCGCCATCAAGCTCATCGACACACCAATCTCCTCCCCCAGTTCATCCATTCTATGTCGATCCACCCTCTTCACTCCCACAGTCCTCCTGACCCAGTTGTTCTCACAAACCTGCAGTCTCTGTAGTTGTCTCTCTGTCAGTACCACCGTCTCCAGACCGTAAATGTAGGCCGAAGTAAAGACAAGTAAAACTGAGGCAACACTCGGTAGAGCGCATACCACCACCAGGCTGATCAGTTAATGTTTTGTATCCCAATGATAGGCCAAATCTGCATCCAAAATCGAATAGCCTTGTTCTTGTCACTCATCCAACTCATCCCCCAAGTTTCGTCTAAATCCGTCCAAATCTTTTTGAGATATTGTGCTCACAGACAAACAGGGGTGAAAACATAACCTTTCCCCACCTTCGATGGCACAGGTATTTATCGTACTATGCTATTTGAATCCGATGCCTGCCAGAAATTTAAATCTATTTCACTGTATTGCAGTCAGTGCGTATCCTAAAATCACTTTTGTACATTGCTAAGAAGTTTAGATGTGATAAATTCAGCCTGATTGCCCATGGCGCCCATTTTGAAATCCAAGATGGCCGTCTTGAAATGAACCCAGAAATATCACCATGAAATCCCTTGACCGTGTAAATTTTGGTTGAATCACCAAAATCAACATTCCATATGGCTTTAAACCAAGCCTGGTGTCAGCTTAGCGGTTAGGGTGCCGGCTTGGGATCCCAGGATCCTGGGTTTGAATCCCGGTCGATCACTGAACTAACACCAGGGGGGTTGACTCAGCCTGTCATCCTTCCGAGGTCGGCAAATTGAGTACCAGATCACTGGTAATTCCCTGTGTGTCGCAAGAGGCGACTAACAGGGTTGGTGGCAGGAAGGGCATCCGGCTGTAAAACATTGCTTCAAAAAGGGGACCACGGTGCCCAAAAAAGGCCAACCCCCACTCTGCAGGGAAAAATGGCCTCTGAAGGTGGCTCATATGGCTTTAAACCCGAGATATGACATACAATTAATTTCATTACATTGGCCATTTTTAAACTAATAAAATTGGCACTTAAAGGGCAAGATCCACAATGTGTCGTGATCTTATATGAAAGCCCATGCCCAAATGTACCAATGGGCCAACGTTGGTGCTTTCATCACAATTTCTTGCTTATCCACTGGATTATAAGGAATGTCTGCACTCCGAAACAAATCCTTGTCCTTTCCCCAAGACAGGTTTGAAGAACATGCCAGGTTGACCTTCTGACGAGTCTTCCTTATCCACGTGTACCAAATAACTGCCCTAACTAGCCTGGGTGAACACTAAACAAGTGTGTGAACGAGATGGTGTGCAGGTATGCCCTTAAATTGGCACAAACTCCACAGCCTTAAACTTCTCCTCCATTAGACAGAAAACCCTTCTTGTAAATTAACACGTAAAGAGTTCATTCAGAGTCTATTACATTTTTACCACACAGCACGACACACATGAAACATGTCTCCACATGAAGCGAACAGAGCCATAACCCAAGTGCTGGATCATTTTTCCATAGTTATTGATTTCACATTTACAAAGTTTTATAAACAATTTAAACCCTCATACCCTGTACCCCTTCTTTCATGTTTTCTTTCATGTAAAACATTTCTTTCATGTTTTCATCAAGGCCCTCACTCAGTATGGGTCAGCAATGCTCACAGGTGGGGATGATAGTGGGTGGGGCCCACATCTACAGTGCCTAAGGGTGGGGTTTGACTTTTTTCACATTTTGTTGTTAAAGCCTGAATTTAAAATGGATTAAATTGAGATTTTCTGTCATTGATCTACACATAATACCCCATAATGTCAAAGTGGAATTTTGTTTTGTTTTTTTAAAGATATTTTTTACAAATTAATTAAAAATGAAAAGCTGAAATATCTTGAGTCAATAAGTATTCAACCCCTTTGCTACATCACTCCAACTTGAGCTCAGGTGCATCCAATTTCCTTTGGGCATCCTTGAGATGTTTCTACAACTTGATTGGAGTCCACCTGTGGCCAATTCAATTGATTGGACATGATTTATAAAGAAATACACCTTTCTATGTAAGGTCCTACAGTTGACAGTGAATGTCAGAGCAGAAACTCTACCATGAAGTCCAATGAACTATCCGTAGAACTCCCAAGTAGAATTGTGAGGAGGCCTAGATCTACGGAAGGGTAAAAAACAATTTCTAGAGTGTTGAAAGTTACCAAGAGCACGGTAAGCTCCATCATTAGGAAATGGAAAGAATATGGAACTACCCAGACTCTTCCTGGAGCTGGCTGTCTGACCACAGTGAGCAACCGGGCAAGAAGGACCTTGGTCAGGGAGGTAACGAAGAACCCAATGACCACTCTGACGGAAATACAGAGTTCCAAAAAAATCTCAATGAATACTTCTGGAAATTAGATATTTCTGTATTTTATTTTTAATTATTTTGTAATTATTTCTTCAAAAAAAAATTCACTTTGACATTATGGGGTATTATGTGTAGATCGGTGACCTCTGGCCACAGATGTGACAGGAGAGTTGAATACTTCTGGAAATTAGATATTTCTGTATTTTATTTCGAATTACTTTGTAATTTTTTTATTTTTTTATTCCCCTTTGACATTATGGGGTATTATGTGTAGAACGGTGAGAAAAAAAATCTCAATTTAATCCATTTTGAATTCAGACTAACAGAAAAATGTGGAAAAAGTCAAGGGTGTGAATACTTCCTGAAGGCACTGTACTCACAGCATGGGGGTGAGAGGCAGCACTCGCTTGCAGCAATGGGGAGAGGCGGTGATATTCCAGTCTCATTAAAATGTGAAACCAGTTTTAATATAGCATGTGCCATGTGAGTGTGTGATTCAGTGTGAACTGGTGAAAACGTATGGACAGGTTTGTAAATGCGGGTGGAGATGAACCTCTGGCCACAGATGTGACAGGAAAATGGCTTCTCGTTGGTGTGGGTAAGGAGATGCCTCCGCAGATCTTTCTTGTTCTTGGAGGCAAAGCTGCACTGAGAACACTTATGTGGCCGTAAGCCAGCATGCTGGCCCATGTGCTCCTGCACCACACACCACAATGCACAACCACCACCTTCAGTGACACGTACCACCTGACGACTCGTAACCCAAAGGGAAATTAGTGGACTAGGATAGTTCAGTGGTAGCATGAGTGCCCCTAGTTAACTAGTTTGGGTTCAATTTATTAGCAAAATAGGATCTGATTAAGGAATTCACTAAAATTCTCAAAACACTTAATAGGCCCTCAATACACCAACGGACATATCTCCTGATAAGCTCTCCTAACAACACAACATAACAGAAATAGGTTCCTGTGTACATGTGTGACAAACACACGTTACACCCCGACAACAATGCCACGGTCTAACGATAGCAATCTTGTGGTAGTTCCTTGCGCTCCGATGAAGACTTTTGGTGATCAAACATCCTTCAGGTTTGATCTTCCACTATGGATCTCTTTACTTTTGAAAAGTCTGACAACCCATTGGATTAACATTTTAAAATGTTTCCCAAAGTTGCATATTTTTGCCACTGCCTTTTCTCAATCCCTACTTGTCTTACCTTTTGTTTCCTTGTAAAGTGCATTGGGGATTTTACTTGTAAATAAAAAGTCAAAATAGTCTAGTAGGAAGACTAGGTCCCCCTGCACCCCCCGGAGATATACTTCTAATCAGTGTTTCTAGATTGGAAAAAATGTGTAGAAAATGACTAGCTATGGCCCCAAGCTGAAAAAATGTCCCACATACCATTTTTATGCAAATTACTGCTGCAAATTTTATGCAAAATTATGCAAATTTTATGCAAATTTTTGATGAGGAGTAGAGTTGAGGGGTCTTTGAGGGCTTCATCGAGGTGCTCTCGGTTGCAAGACTGGGTCATTCTGAGAAGCACAGCAGGGTCAGAGATCATGATGTTCTCCTCCTCAGTGAATCTCTCCATCAACAGCCTCTCCATTGCCTCACACACTGTTTTGAGGCAAAAGAGGGACTTTGCGTAGGCCTTTCCACTGAGAACACCTTTGAGAGATCCACTTGTTACTAGTTGTGCCTCAAAGAGAATCTCTGCATATCCAGAACCACGCATCTTGTGTCCAGTGAGCATCCCGATGTAGTTCATGGATGTGTGGAAGGGTCCAATCGTTACTACATGACTAGCAAATTCATTTGGCCAGCGCCAGATGATGGGAAGGGCTTTCATGCAGACACCCAGATCAAATGTATTCAGGACCCATCTCTGACCCACCTCAGCAGTTGCTGCCTCGGAACGCTTCAGTAGCTCACGAACAACTGCGTTGTCTGTGATCGGTCTGTGCCTGGTGCCTGCATGGCATGGCAATGGCCTGCAGCCTGTGCCTGGGCTAGGGGGTTTCACCTCTGCAACTGGTTCTCCCCCACCCAGCAAATCAACAGTCGACTACTGCACGCCTATCCACCAACCGATCACAGACAACGCAGTTGTTCGTGAGCTACTGAAGCGTTCCGAGGCAGCAACTGCTGAGGTGGGTCAGAGATGGGTCCTGAATACATTTGATCTGGGTGTCTGCATGAAAGCCCTTCCCATCATCTGGCGCTGGCCAAATGAATTTGCTAGTCATGTAGTAACGATTGGACCCTTCCACACATCCATGAACTACATCGGGATGCTCACTGGACACAAGATGCGTGGTTCTGGATATGCAGAGATTCTCTTTGAGGCACAACTAGTAACAAGTGGATCTCTCAAAGGTGTTCTCAGTGGAAAGGCCTACGCAAAGTCCCTCTTTTGCCTCAAAACAGTGTGTGAGGCAATGGAGAGGCTGTTGATGGAGAGATTCACTGAGGAGGAGAACATCATGATCTCTGACCCTGCTGTGCTTCTCAGAATGACCCAGTCTTGCAACCGAGAGCACCTCGATGAAGCCCTCAAAGACCCCTCAACTCTACTCCTCATCAAAAATTTGCATAAAATTTGCATAATTTTGCATAAAATTTGCAGCAGTAATTTGCATAAAAATGGTATGTGGGACATTTTTTCAGCTTGGGGCCATAGCTAGTCATTTTCTACACATTTTTTCCAATCTAGAAACACTGATTAGAAGTATATCTCCGGGGGGTGCAGAGGGACCTAGTCTTCCTACTAGACTAAAAGAATAAAGCTATTGATGAATAAAGCTAAAGAATAAAGATTGATAGTTTGAGTTGGAGGTCCCATTTGGAAGCACATGCTCGTGGATGTTAAAGGATCGCACACGGCCTTCCTTTTGTTGTGTAGTCGGCCATTGTATAGCACGGCCAAGCTCCTAATTTGTGCCCCGACTGACTCAGGGAACACAATTATGGCAAATCACTCAATAGTATTGTCTGCCTATAAATGCCCCAGCAGCTTGTTAACCTCAAACAAAGGATGGGCAAGATCATCAAACAGTTAAATTCAGGGTTTGGTTCAAAATACAACAAAGTACACAACGACGTACCCCCACGCCCAAACAAATGCATTGCTCATCAGGAACTGCATACCCGCACCGCAAACCATGTTGAGGCTGAGAAATTGCAATCGAGACAGCGGAAACCAAGATCGCCGTCGTGTGAGCGTTTGTGGGACTCCAACTCAGCTCGACCAGAGAATGCTGTACTGCAGAACTTGCAGGAGAACCTTCGAAGGGAGGCAAGGCCTGGAAGTGAACCTGATGACACGAAGGTGTTGCTCACCTTTTCTTCAGCCACCTACAGTAAAAGGAAAGCAGAGCAATCAACATCAATGTGATCATGAGATGAGAATAGAGTATATGTGAAAATATGATGGGAAATGGGTGAAATACTGACGTTGTGGAGGTGTGAGAGATAATGGGCACAGACGTTGATTTAATGATGGCACAAGAGGATAAGGTATGGAAGGTTTATGGAGGATAAAAGGAACACACATTAATTATTTTAAAGCGAAATCTGTAAAACATTATGAGATGGTGACGACAAGGTCCAACAGCTGATTATTTGTGCCTGGATTTGTGGTTGCAGTGCCATGACCAAGGCTCCATTGTTCTTGTTCGCAGATCTTGAGAACTTGCCTCCAGCCAATGTTGAAGACACGTCTCTCACGCCAACTGGATGGCTGAAGGATAATGGGCACGAGGTAGGAATACAGAACCATAGGAGAAAACAAAATAAACAAGAAAGAGCAATCAGAGATCGCAAACCCTCGCCAGGATGTATTTTCAGTGGTTTTTTAAGGCTTTTGTGTTAAAACAAACTAGAGAAATACCCGTGCGTAGCACGGGTGGGAGGCCAGAAGCAAACAGGCAATGCAGATATGGCGAATGCTAAAGCATGAAACCAATAAATTCCACAGTCCTGCAGCACCTTCAGTCGCACGTCAGACATGGACAGCAAGTTCGTGAAGGACTTCCATGAAAAACGTACCTGTTCGCAAACAAACGGGTACGTTCACGTAGAAAAACATCGATCGTGGGTCTGTGGCGAATCTGCATATGGCGATGGCAAAATATCAGAAATTGAAGTGTTTTTTTTATTTTAAACGATTCATATAAACATCCGTCACGCGTCACAATGAACGTCATGCAAACGCGAATGTTATGCGGGAGTCCAAACCTGAGAATGCTGGAGACTAAAGCTGAAATTGGGAAAACTAAATAGCCTATTTTACTCCTGGGGATCCCAGGATTACCCACCGAAAATATCTTTGCGATCGGTTCAGCAGTTTTTATGGTACCTTCGAACGGACAGACAGACGGACATTTGGTGAATTATAGTAAGATATGGCGGCTGAACCACGTGACCGATGACGTCATCAGTAGATATAAAAGGAGATATCCAGAACAGCCCCAGACCACCTCCACCTCAGACCATATTCCCCACACCCCACTTACCCCCCAAACCAAAACTGCCTCAACCTAAAACAGGAAGTGACTCACCGCAAACCGGAAGTGACCAATTAGTTAATTATTTTTCAGATTTTCACGATTTTCTCGAATTTTCTAAAATTTCCCAAAATTCCCCAAAATTTCCCAAAATTTCCCAAATATCCAATTTTTATATTAAAAATATTATCTTTGAAGAACCAAAATATTACAACAACAGAACGAACTATTACTGTATTATGATTAAATATAATTACGATCATACTCACCCACAAGGTGACATTAGAAAACTGTTCATCAAAACACCAACGTTGTTTTCATGGGGTATTAATGAAAATAAAAATAGTGCTAAAGGGGCAATGGTTGAATCATATTCGTTGCCCCTTGTTATGTATAATTTTCGAGGACCCATGACGACGGCAGAAACAAAAACAATAGAAATGTTTGAAGAAATTCTTAATGCCATTAAAGCACATCTGATGAAAGCCGATGTTATTGAAAAGATGAAAAAGGAACAGAACAAGTTTGGAGCCCTTGTTAACGGGGTTGATATATTCTGGCGAAAACGCGATGGAGGAGTTTGCATTGAAGGATACCCACCAACAATGTACCCAAAACTTTTGACTAAATATGAATGGCATAGGGAAGTGGATAAACCTCTCGAAATTATAACTTCGTTTTACAACAACACAGACAGCGAAGAATCATGCCCCGTAGGTCATTGTATTAACCCAGAGGAATTGGTGTACAAGAGATGTAAAGTTGTTTGTTCTATTGAAATATCAAACGTTTTTATTGGTGATGCGAAACCATCCATTCAAATGAAAGTAAATGATGTTATTGTTCAAGAACTATTTTTGAAAACAGACAGGTTGATGATTAATATGGGTAATCTTACGACAGCAAATAAAATTATGGGAACAGCGGCGACGTGTATGTTTAATGATGTTAATACTGGGGTAACACACAGGTAAATTTACACGATGAGTTGTGGGTAAGTTGTAGTTAAAATTATAGAAATATAACATTTATGTTATACTTCTTTTAAAATATTTAAGAAAAACTTTTTTGATAAAGTATATAAAATGGACGAACCTATTTTCAAAATATTTCAAGATACATTTAACACAATTAGATGGTTGGTTGAATCGCTTCTAATATGTATACATAATTATAATAGGGATAACAACACACAGGATGAATAATTAACCGTTATATATATTTTCAACCCGATATAAAATGGATGATTTTTTACCTGTGTGGGAAAGTAAGATAAAATTTAATAATCATAAGAACATCCCAAATTCGTTAAGATGTCTAATAGTCGGTTCAAGTGGATGTGGGAAAACCTGTTTACTTTTAAAGATGCTCCTTACTCCAAAAATTTTAGATTATGAACATTTAATTTTCACAAAGTCAAGTTTTCAACCAGAGTACCAACTACTATCACAAGGTTTTAATGCGGGCCTTCAAAAATAAGATATAGTCGGGCTATTTAAGCTTCAACACGAACTAAATAAGCTTAACATTGAAGATGTAATACAACTATTTTGTGATACTCCACAAAAATGGAAAAATAAATCAAAACCCCCATCACCTACAACCATAACTTGTACTCTTAGCGATAATACGGATGATATACCCTTACCCCAAGATTTAGATGAAACAAAAAAGAACCTCGTTATCTTTGATGATTGTGTTAATGAGAGAAATCAAACGGTTATGGACAGCTACTATACAAGGGGACGACATTCTTCTTGTAATTGTATTTATCTCAGTCAATCATACTGTCAGCTTCCTCGTCGCTCAATAAGAAACAACGCCAATACTTTTATTTTATTCAAACTAAATGCAATAGATATAACTTTGGAGGGATAATTGTTCTACATTATGTAGTAAAAAGGAATTTGAGGGTCATATCAAACATACGACTGAAAAATATAAATATATCGTTGTTAAAGAAGATGATATAATAACTAATAATTTATTTGCATAAATAAAATGAATGCTGAAGAAAGAGCAAGAAAATTTAAGGAATATAATCAATTACTTTCAAAAGTTGTTAAACAAGAAGAGATAAAGAAGAAACGGAGACAGAAACTATCGGGTGAAGAAGTATTTGAAAGAAAGCAAAATAAGTTTTTTAAACCTCTCTTAAAATCTGCCGAACAAAAGGTGGTTTCGTTTCAACGTCCTGCGATAGAATATACTCCGAAAAAACTTCAAATGATAAAAGATTTTAGTCAAATGACAGAGCAAGAGCTTAGAGATACAGGAGCATTAAAATCTGATAATGAAGACTCATACCAACAACTTGAGGAGAGAAATCATCCTGATTATGTTGTGCAAGCTCTTCAAAACAATGAATATATAACCACCTTTAGAGGCCATTTTTCCCCGCAAAGCGGGGGTTGGCCTTTTTCGGGAACCGTGGTTGTTGTTGTTTTTTGGTCCCCTTTTTGAAGCAATGTTTTACGGCCGGATGCCCTTCCTGCCGCCAACCCTTTTTGCCGCCTTTTACGACAAACAGGGAATTACCAGTGAACTGGTACTCAATTAGCCGACCTCGAAAGGATGACAGGCTGAGTCAACCCCCCTGGCGTTAATTCAGCGATTCAGCGTTAATTCAGCGATATTCTTAATGCTTCAAAACAATGAATATTCGGCGGATTCAAAAACCAAAGCGGGTCTCACTCCAACAGAAGAACCAGCAACGTTTTATCTTGTTCGAGAAAAGGTATATATAATTAATGATAATTTGTTATTCTTAAATTCTAACCTATCACCTATTACATTAACCCCCAGATTAATGTTTCTTCTCACAAAAGATGGATATACTAATTCAAAATATTTTGATGAACCGCTTGATATGGAAAATGTGGAAGATAAGGTATATATTGATGTACTACACTCGCTTGATTATTGTGTTTCTGTTGCCGGCAAAAGTAAGAAGAATGAGAAGGAAAAAGATATTCTTAATGCTTTAAGTAAGCTTGGTTCAGGCGTGAGTTTTCTTCCAAGTGACTCATCACAATTAGTTAATAGACTATTACTGTTGTTGGGTAGTAAGGGGGCGGGAAACAACAATTGTTTCAATGAAATATCAGCCATTCTAGATCAGTTGATGAATATGAAAATAATTAATAAATGTCAATACAAAGATCTTTTATCTCACATACAATAAAATGAGAAGCTATCTTCTTAGATTTGATTTTACAACGAGTGATCACACGGAGCCATTCCAATACCCGAAACAACTTGATCCCACAAAAGAATATGAAGCGGCGTTATTGTCTATGGAAACCTATAATACGTTGTTTAATATCACAGAAAAGAATAACAAGTTTAGTTATAATCCGGGAAGTGGTTATAAAACTATAGAAGTACCCCCCGGAGCTTACGAGATACCTGTACTATGTTCAGAAATTTCTCGTGTTATGGAAGAAAAAGGTGATGAACCAAAAAATATCGAAATAGATACTCAAAAACAAACATCAAAATCAACTATTAACCTTAAAAATAATTATAAAATAGATTTCACGATTACTAATTCATTCCGAGAGATGTTAGGTTTCTCCGCAAAAAAGCTTGAGGATAATAATACTGTTGAGGTTTTGAGAATTGTACATATAACATCATTAAAGGTTAAAGGTTTGCCCCCCATAGTTAGTCCACAAGCAACACGTAGGCCCATTAGAATTAGTTATGGCATAGTATGTGTAAGAGTAGGCCATTTCACTAGTGACATCTGCGTTGTGTAAATAAATAATAAGCTTAGGTCCTTTTCATTTTGCGGCCACCCTCCAATTTCCATCATGGGCGTAATCGATACCGCGCCCCATTTGGCATCCCTCAATTTGGTACGCTTTGGGCTACCCGCGGCAGTTTGTTACGCTTTGGCCGCCAGCAGCGTTCGCTGCCCTTGGTTTCGCTCGAAACTAGTCCAATGACACGAGGTAGGCCTGGAAAGAGGGAGGAGCATGAGGACGAGGTGTGGCCGCGTCAAGCAGCACGTCAGAAGGCGGTGACGGTAAGGGCAACAACCAACCAGGGCTCGGTGGGCATGGCTTGAGAGGGCGTGGTAAGGGCGCATCTAGCAAGTGCTGGAAGGTTCGCTGAGCAAGGCTATATAAGTCTTTGCACAAAGCCCTTGAACAGGACTGGAGGACTGCCCGTATGAGGACTTATTGGAGAGAGCTTGCTTACAAAGGACTTGATGAGAACGGAGTCACGCATCGCAAGCGAATTGTATTGAAGGAGCGCATTGAGAACGCATTGAGAGACTGAAGAGCACATTGTTCGCGGTTATTGGAACTGGTCGCTTATTACGTACACGGCTGAGCCGTGAGTGTAACCGCCACAGCCAGCCTACCGTTGCCCTGTGATAATCCCGCACGCACCAAACGACACGCGGAGAGCTCCTGCCGTCTGGTTCATCTGCTTCGCGGTGCGAGTTGGGGACCGGAGAACGAGCTGCCTGGACGCATCCCTGGACCATCGACCTGGTCAACTACAACCCCGTGCGAGTGTGTCTGTGTGTGACGGGCCCGTTTGTCCAGGGATAAGTTAAGACTGTATAAGGCTGCACTGTGTATTCTTCTTCTTCGTTATTGTACAAAGTGTAAATAAAATCTGTTATTCCTTTTCTTCCCAAATTCGACCGTTTCAGTCATTTCTTCATTGGGTAAGCGTGGCACGATTACGAACCACTTGGATCGGGTTAGTCATTGCTAACGGCTCGGGTCACGGGTCGCTACTGCTCGGCGTTTCCACTAACACCCGTGATTCGGGCGGGGCTTATTTCCTCGTTTCTGGGCGGCGTTAGTACTTAGGTAATAGCGAATCCCTAGTCCTAAAACCCTACCTAACGCTGTCCGGGAAGGACGTCATAGGTCCCGGGTCCCATCGGCTAGTTAAGACAAGGGGACTAATCCCCCCTTGGTAAGGGGAACGGCCGGCGCTGAGATCCGCAACAATACATTTGTCAGTGATAACGTCGTTGACATATCCTCAGGTATAAATTCGGTGTTGATTAACTGTGATTTGGTTGATGGTGCTTTTGACAATGGAGTAAAAACAAATACAATATTTTCATTCAGCGCTTACTCGACTCCACCGGGATATAAATTCATTATGGAGCCAAAGAATCTCACCTATTTACCCGTGTCAGGAAAAGCCATTTCTAAAGTAAATTTTAAGATAACCGATCAGGATCATTGTATGGTTTCTTTCAATAACGAAATTATATCCATCAGAATTCACCTACGTGAAGTTGTTCAACAATAATTGCAGATCAGCTACGTGAAGTTCTTCAACAAATAATTGGAAAAATTATATAATAAATATAAAGTAATTAATAATTGAACATCAAGCTGTTTTTTCTAGAATGTAGTTTTAACACGAGTGATAAAGATAAAAAGAAAACCTTCCAAGAGTTAGCGTTTGGAAAAATAGGCCTTGTATTTACTCGGGAAAGAGGAGAGGTTATGTTAACGTCGAGGGGGGAATTTTAAATTCCGTCAAAATTTTCAATGAAAGATTAATTATGTTTTGAAAAAATGTTTTTGCCACCACACACTAATTATTCACAACTAGAACGAAAAATCAAAGCGGATAAATTGAAAAATTAAAACTAAAATGTTAAACGTTTTTATTCTACTTAGAATAAAAACACGATGGTTGTTGTGAGAAAACATGAGTTAAGAAAATATATAATTATTACTAAAGATACGAAAGGTGCTAGTAAAACAGCTGGGAATGGGATTGGGGAAGGTATGTATCTTTCACTGTACTATAAGGGCCAAGGTATGTATCTTTCACCATACTATAAGGGTGAAGGTATGTTTCTTGGGAGAGGATACTATAAACCTATGAGAGAACGTGGTGTAGGAGATCAATTTAGAAATAAAGGAGATGGGATAATTGATACTCTAATGGGCATCGGTTCAACTATTCTTAAACATAAAGACCTAATTGGTTCAACCGCTTCTGCCGTGGGCAATGTAGCGGGTGCTGTAAAGAGTATAAAAGACGCAAAAAAGGAGTCTCATAAATTACAAGCGATCAAAGAAATTGAAAACGGTAAAACTGAACTAACTCCACAAGAACGACGAAGAATAATTGAAATACTTGGGTCAGGTTTTCAAAAGTTTTAAATATTTTATTAGTATTATGTGTAAATATAATAAATTTATTTATTCTATTTTTGGTATTATATATATATATTGTTTTTTTTTTGTTAATATATAAAGATGGAGGCCATCAACAGTATTTATGATTTGGATGATACGATTATAATTTCCAACTCAACTAAAAAAGAAGGTTATTATAAGGTAAATGCCGTAACAGGAACAGATTGGAATAAGACTGGAACAAATAATTTTGAGATAAATAATCAACAAACTTACTTGAACCTAGCCGATAGTTTATTGTGTAAATTTAAATACACTAAGGGTGAAGCTACCAAAAACGTTACACTCGTAAATGATTTCTTCTGGAAAATGTTTGATAGTATTCGTTTGTATATTGGAACGCAAGAAGTAGAAGCGGTTGATTATGTCTCTGCTACATCTGAAATGATGAAATTCACATTATATTCGCATAGTGATAGATGGGGTAAGGGAACTGCCGAAGGTTTTATCCCCAATATGTCAAAGGGAACAACCGAAGATCACGGTTATACTCAAAGGAGGTTAATGTATAATGATGAGACAAAAACAGAGAATAGTTTTACCATAGCTGCACCCCTTAAAGGTATATTTGGATTTTGTGATTATGATAAAGTTCTGTACGGTCTTAAAATTAGATTTCAACTACACAGGAATGTTAATGAAAATAGATTGTTTTTGGGGGTTGCTAATGCTCTCGCTGATGATAATAAATTTGTTATTAATGATCTGTGTTGGTATATCAGCGAATATACTCCTAGTCTTAAAACGGAAGAGATGTTGAATGAAAGACTTAACTCAAACACCCCGCTAAATGTATCGTACCTTAAAAGAAGATGTCAACACGTTAAACTTATCCAAACCACTTACACGTGGAATTTGGGTGTTCTCGAAGGAAAACCTCGGTACCTGTGGCTCATTTTTAAGAAAACCGATGGAGATACTGCTATTGATAAGAATAATGCGTTGTGTGATAATGCTAAGGTAAAACAACTTCGGGTTTCTCCAGACGGTACATTTTACCCACGAGATCGATTGGAGATAGATTGGAAATTAATTGGGAAAATAGGTTATGCCGAAGCCTACAAGTCTTACCAAAAGGCGTGTGAAAGCAACGGTAATATGGATCCCATTTTGGATATGGCGGGGTTTAAAAGTCTATATACAATCTGTGCGATTGACCTGAGCGCTCAAAAGGAAACTATAAAGTCTAATAGAGTGGATACTTCCCTATACATTGAAAGAGGAGAGAGTGAAGAACTTGATGCATATTGTTTGCTCTTGGAAGAAACAGAACTGCAGATTAATACGGATAATGGTGTTATGACTAATATCACATAAGTAATAAATAGAAAATTTATTTTCGCAATAAATAGAAAATTTGTATGTTATGGGGATATTGTAGATTTTTTTCTCATATAACTAGGGAAAAAAATCTTTTCATTATAAAATGAGTAAAGTAACAACTGACGCATATATTAATCAAATCAATCGTGATAAACTATTGTCTTGTATCCAAAATAAAAAACCTTGTACGATTAATGTTCGTACAATTCAAAGAAAGGGTGATATGAGAATTAGTGTTTTGCTCACAAAAGTGCAGGAGGAAAAACTAAATAGTATTGGTTCACTTAGTTTAAAAATGTCAAAACCTATGTTGAAGAAATATTCACTAAAGGAAATAAATGGAGGATTTCTTCCACTTCTAGCCCTAATCCCCCTAATTACCAGAGCTATAGGTGCAGCGGGGGCGGCGACGAGTGGTATTTCAGCAGCGGTAAAAGCTGCTAACGAAAGGAAAGCTCAACTAGCAGCCCAAAAGGAAAAGGAAAGGCATAACAAGGCGTTGGAGAAAGAAGTTAGTGGAAGTGGGGTAATTGTAGATTTTGCTGAAAGGCTTGAACGTCTACCTAATAGGGCGAGATCGTTAGTCGGAGATATGCTTTCTTCTATCGCACAGGCGGGTGTAAAACTAACTAAAATGGGTAATGGGTTATATCTTTCTCCTAAATAAAAAGAAAATGTATTTTCGAAAATAAAATGGAGGAGTGGTTTAAACATTTTGGAAAGAATACAAGGTCAAATATAGAACTCGGTAAATATTGTAAACAGCTAAAACTCGATAACGTAAGTATTTGTATGAGGGATGAATTACCAAAGTTGCCTGAAAATACAAAGAATATTATAATGAATTTAGAAGATAATAGTGGGAATGGTACTCATTGGATTTGCATTCATAATAGCCGGGATAAATATTATTTCGATAGTTATGGGCTTCCACCACCTCTTGAAGTAAAAGACTTCTTGCAGCATGGTGGTTATCAAACATTTCAGGTCCAAGAAGTAAATTCTAAATGTTGTGGGCAATTATGTTTATACATATTATTTCACCTCAACAATAATCAAAATTTTTCTGATATTATTTTTACTCTTATTTAAAATGACCTACGTTGGAAAAGACGGTTCTATCTTTAAGGGATCTCAAGAGACGACTGTTGATTTATCAAATTATTATACAAAACCACAGGTTGAACGACAGAAATATGATACAACTAAATATCTTAATATGAGAAATAGCAATAAATTAATCAATTACCCGAGTCCCACGGGTAACAATGACTTTTCTTTTCTTTTTTGTATACAAGATCGAGGCTCGTGAAAGAGCTAACATTAATCACACAAAAAGTCAAACCGACACAAACCAACACATAAAACACAAAATAAGGGGAGCGGTAGACAAGATGGGGAGAGAGGGCGAAGGACACAAACACAACATTTGAGAGCAGCGACATCGAGAGAACTGTGGGAGGGAGAGGGCTTGGGGGGAGGTGGGAGAGGTATAAAACATATGGACACTGCAAGGACTTCCAGGAAAGAAGTTGGAATTTCGAAAAAGTGTATCTGGGGTGAATTAGCGGGGTAGAAAAGATCAAGGTTTTGGATGGGGGAAGATAAAAGAGATGGTGGTGAACAGCTGTTTCAAAGACCTGGAGGGTGGAGTGGGATTGAAGGGAGTGGGGGAGTTTGTTCCAGAGGTGGGAAAAAAGGGGAATAAAAGAGTGAAGGTGAGCAGAGAGCCTAGATTTTGGCAGTTTAACCATAAGAGGGTAGCTGGCAGATCTTGTGTGACCTGCAGGAATATTTGGGGGGCAGAGCACAGAGAGAGAGCTGGGGGAGCAAGGCCGGAGAGGAGTCGGTAGAAGACAGAAAGACCACCAACCTGCCTGCGGTGAGTGAGTGAAAGGCCCTCGGAGTTAGCTTCATCGCAGGAGATTCCAATGATTCTGAAAGCTTTGGTTTCAACAGCGTGAAGTCGAGCTAGGTGTGAGGCAGGAGCACCGGCCCAGAGGGGGGAACAGTATTCCATTGAGCTGCGGATGAAAGCCTTGTATGTGGTGAGGAGCTCAGGTGTGCCAAGGAAGGACTTCGCACGACGGAAGATGCCCAGTCGGCGACTGGCTTTGGAGGCCAGCTTGGAAATGTGGTTTTCCCAAGAAAGATCATGGCAGATAGTGAGACCCAAAAGCTTGAGCGACAAATATGTCACGAATACCCTCCGCAACATCAGGACTTGGTGAGATTAGGTGATGTATTACAATATATACACAAAGAATTAAGTTAAGCACCCCTACACAAAGAATTAAGTTAAGCACCCCCTAATATATATTCTTTGTGTATATGTATACATTGGCATATATTCTAAGGTTGCGAAGATGGTCCCTCCAATAGCCAATCTGGATGAATTGGAACGTGCATTACATCGGGAATGGAACAACCTGCCACAGCAACGCATACGACGGCTTACAGGGTCTATGAGACGTAGGGTTGAGTCAGTGATCCGATCACGTGGGTCCTACACACGTTATTGACGCAAAGATCGCTAGAGGTCTTCTCAGAACAATGACTGTACGTTAGAAAACATAAACGTCATCCACACTGTCCGTGATGGACCTATAGCTCCATACTTAAATTGAGGTGAAAATATGCCTAAAATTCCCAAAAAATTTCACCTTAAATTATTCAGAATAAAATATTGAAAACGGCATGATTGTTATGTTTTTATGTGACCATAATATCACTTCTCCAGAAAATATAGCAATATCATGGGTATATTACACTGTTTTGACGACAACAAACTTGTAATGTGCGAGGTTGTAAAAAAACGGGGGGGGTGCTTAACTTAATTCTTTGTGTATATATCCCAAGAGAAAACAGCGCGTTTAGATAAACAAGTAGAATTTACCGCCACAACGCCCAGTTCTCCAGACCATACACCTTTTCGTATTAAATTTAACATGTCACTTACAATTAAATTTTATAAAGAGGGGATATTGTTAATATGGTAATTGATAAATGGGGGTATGATATGCCTGATTTAGGGTACAATTGGTTCTTTTCAATAAATTTGGAAGACCTACAAGATTTTATTTGGTCCCATAAAGAAGACTATTAACCCCTTGGTGACCATAATGTGGTATGTGGAAACACAATTAGTAATCAGCTAATACATGAGTTAGGAAGTAAAAAATTATATGATAGCATAGCGATGGTTTGTATGACAAAGAGTCAAGACAACTGGGTAACCATACAAAGTCAGGGAATACAAACAGATTTGGTGGTGGGAAGATGGAATGGTATTACCTGTCATAGTATTAATCTCATGTATATTTGAAAAACATCAATAGTTATTTAATTTGAAATTATTTAATTTCAAATTAGTTTTATCAATTCTATGTATTCACTCCTCTTCCCTTGCTGCCCTTACCACCTCTTCGATTGTTGCCTCTACTTCCTCCTCTTCCTTTGTTGACCTTGCTATCCTTGTCCCTGCTTCCTTTGCAACCTTTGCTGTCTTTGTTAACCTTGATAACCTTGTTTCCTCCTCTACCCTTGCCAACCCTTCCCCTACTCCCTCCTCCACTACACCTGCTATCCTTGCTGTCATTTCCTTCTCATGCTCTATTGTCACTTCTTTCCACTTCTCTTCTTCTGCTTCCCTCGCTTCTGTTTCCATTGCTACCCTTATTACCCGAGCTTTCTTTGTTTCCTCCTCCTTTATCTTCTCCAAGTCCTCCTTCATCTTCTCCAATTCCTCCTTCATCATCTTCCATTCCTCCCTGTCCTTTTCCTCCTTCTCCTCCTTCTCCCTCTAACTCTCTTCCTTCTCCTTTTCCTCCCTTCTCCCTCTCTTCCTCATCCCTTTTTACCCTTAAAGCATCTCCCCAGAGTACATTATACATATATTCATCTGGGTTTTGAGCTAATCTTAAATTTATAATTATTTTTCTCACAATAGGGTACCAATAGGATTTATTGACGTTTTCTAAAAGACTTTTATATTTCATAACTTTGAGAAGTTCATTTTTATTTAATATTTTAAGCAAGTCTCTATTTGTGGGCTTTACAATATCTGTATATGACCAATCCTTGATTACAAACTTTCCCTGTTTATGTTCCAATTCATAAGGAATTTAAAATGTTGCTCCCTTTTCTTGCAAGTATCCTTGGATACAAAAATTATAATTCTCCTGAAGTAGTTTTCTTGCCATTTTAATATAAAAAAAAAATTAATTATCTTCAATTGGGTCAATAAACATTTTTACCGTGCCTATAACGCTAATACAACTAAAAAAATAACGGTTTGGGGATATTATTCTCATCCATTTCTGCATGTATTGCAATAGGATTACTTGAAATAGAACCAAGTTTCCCAATACACGTAAATTGTTCTGATTTAAAATAACCGTGATAATCTAATTCATTAGTTAACCACTCCTCATCCTCCTCTATTTCTGTTTCTGAATTAGTGAAAGAAACAATCTTTTTTACCATATGTGCCATCTCAAAAATAAAAGAGTATTATTACTACATTTTATTTCGACGGTTGGTGTTTTAAACGATCGACAAGGTGAATTAAAACTTGATGGTGAAATAGGGGTTGGAACCGTTTGATACGTTTGAATATTTGCGGGAATTATATTTTGAACAGATTCTATATTAATCCCAAGCCACATGCTGGAATTATCGACCAACGACTTTACATCAACGATAAATTCAAAAGGTGTTTCCATTTTAAAAACGAGCTCTGCTTTACTTTTGATACATTTGAAAAACTGTTTTATGTGTAATCCAAGTCCAATGTAAAACATATCCGTATGGTTGTAATAATATTCCTCGAAACAATCACGGGGTAATATAACTTTGATCAGTATGTTTTGCGTCGTATACGTTTCAAGATGTAAACCTTCGGCAGTTATTGTGACAACAACAACAACAACATGCATTTTAAGGCCATTTTCCCTGCTAGAGCGGGGGTTAGCCTTGCGGTCCCCATGACAATCTTCTCCATCTTGCTCTATTTTCTGCATCTCTCCTTGTTAACCCCCTTGCCCGCATTTCTTCTTCCACCATCTTTGGCCAAGTCTTTCTCGGTCTTCCCCGTCCTCTACTTCCTTCGACATTCATTTCCATCACTCTTCTCAACCAGTCACTTTCATCCTTCCTCAACACATGACCAAACCATCTCAACCTGTTCCTCTTCACAACATCAATCACAGGCTCTATTCCCATCATTTTTCGCAATTCATCATTTGTCTTCCTCTCTCTCAACAATACTCTGCACATCCATCGAACCATTCGCATTTCCACCCTTTCCAACCTTCGTTGCTGCTCTACGTTCATTACCCATGTCTCGCTCACATAAATCGTAACACTTCTCACACATGCAGCATACACCTTTCCCTTCAGCTTCAACGACACTCCCCTCTTCATCAGCACGCCACTCAGTTCCCGAAACTTCTTCCATGCACATCTCACTCTAGCAACCGTTGCCGAGTCTGATCCACCTTCTCCATTCAGCATGTCTCCGAGGTAGCAAAATGTTTTCACACCTTCCAGCTTCACGCCATCTCCAAGATCCAACTCAACATTTCCTCCATCTGCAGCTCCCTCTGTGCACACCTTACATTTGAATGTAGCTGCCACACTGGTTAATGACCCTCTCAGACCACTACATTTTTGATGAACCCACTCAGCGCACATTGTACATTGAATGGAGTTCACTCCGACACCCTTCCTGCACACAGCACAGGGCCACTTCCCAGTTCTTTCCACCTCACCACATGCTTTACCACTTGCCATCACCTTCGTCTTTCCGATATTCACCTTCAGACCTTTTGTCTCCATACATTCCTTCCACTTGTTCATCTTTTCCTTCAGTCCATCCATACTTTCTGCAATCAACACCAGATCATGTGCATACAACAACTCCCATGGTAAACCCTCCTTTACGTTCTGAGCCAGCACCTCCATCACAGCTACAAATAGTAGTGGACTTAGTACCGACCCCTGATGCACTCCCACCTTCACCTCAAACTCACCACTGTTCCCGTCCTTCGTCCTTACAGCTGTGCGCGCTCTTTTGTACATTGCCATCACTACTCTGATCAACCATTCCTCCACTCCTAACTTCCTCATTACCCATGTCAATACTTTGCGTGGAACCCTATCGAATGCTTTCTCCAGATCAACAAACCCAGGAAACAACTTCTTCCTCTTCTCCATCTTCTCCATCTTTCTCTTCCTCTTCCTCAACTTCTTCTCCTCTTCGGCAGTTATTGTGAAACAAACGGTATTCATGTTATTCTATAATAATTCAAACAGGGCTTTAAACTTGTTTGAATTTTTGATCGAGCGTAAAAAAGCATTACTTATTTTAATAACGCAATGTTTCTTTATACTAAAGATCAATTTTTAAAATAATTTATTCGCCAAGTTTTGTCTTTTGTAATTCTTGTGAATAAAATGACCCCAAGATTTCTTCTCCATGTAAATCATATAACTTATAAGTCCAAGGTACTGCATCCGTTACCTCAACGATTTTAAAAAGTTCATTAGTCCATCTTTGTATAACCCTTCTCAAAATGACTTTTCCATCTGTATATTCTTACAACATCGTCAACTTTGAACTTTGGTTTTCTCAAATTAACCTTCTTTTCATATTCTAATTTTGTAACTGTTTCTGACGGTTTTTCTTTAGGAGATGAATGTACCACATTGTTATAATTATCAACATTATCCTGAATTTCCGATACCCATTGTTGAGAACCGACTTGTGTGAATTTTTTATATAACCTCTCTTTCAAAGTGCGATTGAAACGCTCAATAACAACTGCTTTTCCTTCATTAAATGTACTGTATAATGTAATGCCATGCTCTTTAAGAAATTTCATGAATATGCTGTTGTAGAACTCCGTCCCTCGTCGGTCCATAGCTTCTTAGGTGTTCTCTTGCTTTTATTAAATATCTGTTGGAAGGCTAACATCGGAGGATTACCTCTCTTGTTTTTCAGGGGAACAACCCAGGCAAATCTACTCCTCAAATCAATAATGGTTAAAGCATACTTGTACCCTTTATCGTTATTTAGTTCAATGAAATCAGCAGACCAGATGTAATCTACACCTTTGGAATAAACCTTCCTTCGTTTAAACTTTGTGATCATAGGTTTGTGCAACTCATTCGCTAAAATGGTTCGTTCCTTAGGTTTAATATCACTCTTGGAGTTTAGTAGTTTTTTTGAAGGGCAGCCCCCATCCCAAATCTCAATTTAAGAGCTATCACCTTCTTCATGAGAGGCCTAACAAGTTTCTCTCTCAACGTTGGATTTCGTATCAAAGACAAATAATACAGCATTTCTCTATCGGCTTCATGTTTTCCGGCTAATGTATTGGTGTTACGATAAGCAATGTCGTTCTTCATACACGTCTCATCAACCCTGTCTATGGGTTTAGACCACAGTTTAGGATTGTCATTTTCATCTAATCTTTTTTTCCAAGTTTGTTCCAGGGCCACAGAAGGAATACCCCGTTAGATGTAGTTCCCTTGGAATCCCCGTTGTTGTAAACCTACTACCTGATAGAAATTTTTGTATATCACCCCCACTTTTAGATGAGATGAATCGACACTTTTTAGTCCCGCATATTACACATTCTCCCTTTTCATAAACTCTATTCTTTTTATTTATATCGTACGATATATTTTTAGTTTTGGTTTTCTTTTTACACTTGATACAATAACTCATTTTATTATTAGATTAATTTATTTTTTAATTATGTACATGTTTCCATTAGAGCGACAATCAATTCCATTGTTTAAAATAAACCTTTTATCATCATAAGCTTCCAGGCCTTCTTGTTCACCTCCTCCGTATATAATTTATGTGCATAACTTCTTATAGTATTCATTTTTCTAAACTCCTCTTTCTTTAAAATTAAACAATTATAATAATGTTCAAACTCTATTTCTTCTTTGATAACACCTTTCTATATTCCTTTTAACTTCTTATCACATCTTTCAATATTATTATCAATGTATTTATAAGCATAAGCCTTAGCTCTCAATCCAACATATTCAGTCATTACCTTTCCTCCTAATTCATCCTTAAACTTTCCAATAACCTTTTTATTCTTTGAGGAAAACAACTTATCAGTTGACTTATAATTACTCGTATCATATGAGTCACTATCCTCAAGCATATCTGAATAAACATCTTCCGTCTTAATTTCTAAAATAAAACTATCCGTATCTATATAAAGTAGAGAAATATTATCTTGATATTTCTTCTTCAAGTTATTGTAAAGGTAATCATACATGAGTAATTTTGATAAATCAAGAACCATCCCATCGTTCCTATATAAATAGGTTTATCCATTTTAATACTCTCTTTTTGCAAATGAATAGCAACAACGTTCTCTGAAAACACCACTTCTCTTTGAAAACTAGGTTTATTAATTAATTTTGATGCTTGCTCTAAAGATGTCGTAAGTCTTATGTTTTCTATATTCCTAAGATTTTCCATCGTCTTTCCAAATACAGAATTATTCATCAATTTATAAAAGTCTTTCTCAAAATCGGTTTTTGCTTCGGTTTTCCTTTGAGTATTAAAATCAATATACTCCTTCATCCAATGACTTTGGTTAAACTGTATAACTCTATGGACTTTCTTTACTATAAATCCTGCCCATACATATTGCTTCACGTTCCTTTGGTGTAAAACATAATTTTCTTTATCATATAATGTAGTAAGTAATTTTTCTGTTGGTTTACCTTTTATATAAAATGTTCGTTGATAATCACTTAGCCATTCTTCTTTCGGACATTCTTTGGTTGGGGCATATGGTAGGTTGTCGTGTTTATTATGGAGTTTTCAGGATATTTCAAATCAACCTCAAAATAATATCCAACTTCCGAATCGTCCAATTCTTTTTGTGAGGATGTAACGATGTTTTGTAAAACCTTTTCGTAATCTTTCTCTTCAACCCATTTGAGTCCTCCATAAAGGAGAGCTTGAGACAGAGCCCATCCATACAAATTATTAGCATCATAGTACATCAGATAAGAACTATCTTTCATATCATCATAATTAAGAAGATACTTATTGTTAGCCTTAGCATATCTCTTAGAACATACTTGTGATATTCCTCCTCTTTTAGCCTCTTCTATCATCAAAAGCATATCTACATCACTGATTAAATCCAACTTCTGTTTCGTCATTTTTAACATGGCACTCCAAGCTAATCCGGGAGCAGTGTAGTCGTGGATGGGATCTAACCTATATGATTGTTTATTATGACAAACTGTTCTAAAGGTTTCAAAGACGTCGGCTTGTAGTAAGACGTCGGTTTTAAGATACAAATCATGATACTCTCCAAGGTTCTTTACGTTAAACGTTTTCCAAATATTTTGTGCTTGAGTATATTCTTTATCAGTTATATGACATTTATTTAACTTGTTATAGAAACATTCTTTTGGGGGAAGTTGTGTTTCTTTAAATCTCTCAAATGAATCCATGTAATCGTACAGGTATATTCCCTTTTGTGATAAAAGTTCAATTTCTTTTTTATCTACGATATACATTACTCTGAAAGACACGGAAAGTTTTTAATATTTGATGCCAAGGTAGATAATGGACTTACCATACATTTAAATGAGTCAAGAAACCTGATGTGAGTCGTATCATATATAGCTTTGTCGTTTTTATAGTCATATCCTATTTTTGTGTGGAAGAAGGACTTACTACTTACTTTTTAACTTTAACTTAACTTTTACTTTAACTTACTGTACTTTTTTTATACTTACTTTTACTACTTACTACTTACTTACGACTTACTTACTACTTACTAATGTACTTACTTTTTCCACATGCGAAACTCGCGTTTATGTTTATTTAAATTATACAATGGACTACAAAATGTATATGTTTCATGACATTTGTTATATTATATTGAAGAGCCGGGCTCTTGCTTGAGACGGACGAAGTGACGGGCAAGACACAAACTCATCTGAGAAGATGTTTATTGTAAGAACCAACTCGGGAAATCTCTAAAAGCCCGTTTATCGGGCTGCATATATATCCAAAACCCGAAAGCATAACCGAAACCGAAAGCCACGCCTCTCAGGCGAGGCGTGTTTTGGTGGTCACGTGACCGACAGGTGCAAAGGATTATAACCGCACGCGCGGCACGCTTTGGTGGTCACGTGACCAGCCACCCCGGTACCGAGGTTGTCCGCCGGTGACGTCTGCTGCTGGTCTCGCTTGGGGGACCCATGGGTCGCTACACACGCCCCCCCAGAATGGACTTGATCCAGGAAGGTCAACCCGAGGGGGGTCCGGATGACCCGACCGAAACGACCCCTGGCCAGTCGTGGGCGGGGGTTGGGGGGGGTCCGGTGTGGTGGCGGGTGGTCGGACGGGGGGTGCAGGCAGGGGGGGGTCCGGTGTGGTGGCGGGTGGTCGGACGGGGGGTGCAGGACGGGAGGCGGCCGAGGGGCCGGGCAAGTCCTCGGGGGAGGCTGCCGAGGTTCCTCGCGGGCCTCCCGAGGTTGCAGTTCGCGGGTACGGTGCCGAGAAGCCTCGAGCGGCGCACGCGAAAAGCGGGTGAGCCAACCGAGGGGCTGGTCAAGGCCTCGGGGGAGGCTGCCGAGGTTCCTCGCGGGCCTCCCGAGGATGCAGGGCTGGTCAAGGCCTCGGGGGATGCAGTGGACGGGGGGCGGCCGAGGGGCCGGGCAAGTCCTCGGGGGAGGCTGCCGAGGTTCCTCGCGGGCCTCCCGAGGTTGCAGTTCGTGGGTGCAGTGCCGAGAAGGCTCGAGCGGTGCACGCGAAAAGCGGGTGAGCCAACCGAGGGGCTGGTCCAGGCCTCGGGGGAGGCTGCCGAGGTTCCTCGCGGGCCTCCCGAGGATGCAGGGTCGGAGAAGTAGTTGCGGTTGTAGTTGTAGGTGCGCGAGGGTGACGAAGCGGCCGTGCCGCGAACGTCAGTGCGTGCGAAGGTGACGAAGCAGCCGTTCCGCCAACGTCAGTGCGCGCGAAGGTGACGAAGCAGCCGTGCCTTCGGAGGGTCTTGGAATAGGTTCGCCCCTCCGGTCGTAGAGGAGGAGCCGAGCGCGGTGCGCGAACCTCATAGTCATGGCCGTCGTCGTTACCGAAACTCCGGCATGTCGAAACCGCGGTCGAAACTGCGCCCGAAGCCATGCGGGAGAAGCCGGCGTCACCAGCCTAGGTGGCTTCCCTGGCAAGGGCGCACTTGCCGTGTCCGTTCGCAGCCCCCGCATCCGTGCGGGGGCAATCAGAAGGTTGCGTGTTCAAATCACGTCGGGGTCACCAGTGAAGAGCCGGGCTCTTGCTTGAGACGGACGAAGTGACGGGCAAGACACAAACTCGTCCGAGAAGATGTTTATTGTAAAACCAACTCGGGAAATCTCTAAAAGCCCGTTTATCGGGCTGCATATATATCCAAAACCCGAAAGCATAACCAAAACCGAAAGCCACGCCTCTCAGGCGAGGCGTGTTTCGGTGGTCACGTGACCGACAGGTGCAAAGGATTATAACCGCACGCGCGGCACGCTTTGGTGGTCACGTGACCAGCCACCCCGGCGCCGAGGTTGTCCGCCGGTGACGTCACCGGCTGGAGCAAGGAGATTCTGCTGCTGGTCTCGCTTGGGGGACCCATGGGTCGCTACAATATCACCTTTATCTATCAATATTGTTGAAATGAAGATCAAATAGCTGTATGTTGAAATATGTTGAAAAAGTCAAAACTTTACATGGGGTGTACTTACTTTTTCACGTGACTGTATATCAAAGAAAAGTATTCTAGTAATAGTAAATCCACTAACTGCAAGCGAATGATCTACCTGTTCTTCTTCTTCTATAAGTTTATCATAAACATCCGTTAATAAGAACCCCTGGAGTGATGCGATAAAGTAAGGTTTTGTTCTCATATAACGTTTTGTAATAAGATCCCCTATTTCAGTAGTCGATTTTTTCAATTCCATTTTTACCCCCATATAAAATTTAAGGGGTTTAATCTCAGCCAATGTATTCTTTACATAGCTTTCAACAGCGGGTTTGATTGTTTCAATCGCCTCAGCTATTGATTTTGGTTCTGGGGGTGGTAAATAAAAAATCCTTATTTTAATATGTCCATTAAATGCCCCATCAGTGTCCTTAATAGTGTATCCCCATTAAATGCCCCATCAGTGTCCTTAATAGTGTATCCCCTCAACGTTTTGTGTTTTTGTGATTTAAGATGAGTAGGAAAGCTCCTCTTCAAGACCATCTTATCACAAACGCGACAATATTTTGTTTCTCGTTCGGGTGGAGCTACCATATGTAAAAGTTTGAGTGTGTGTTTGCGTGATTTAAGATGTCTTTTATGTTCACTTTTATAATCACGTTTACAAACATCACAATACCATGTTTTGGTTTTTCTTGTTCAAGTGGAGCCATCATCTGTGAAAGTTTGGCTTTGTGTTTGTTGGATTGAAGGTGTTGTTTATAACACTGGGCTGCATTTGAAATATTTTTTTCAGAGGTCTAGGTTATCTCAACGTTTCTTATATGTTTTTTGCATGCTGAATTCAGAAATGTATCTAATTTCGCTCAATCAGGTCAACTTTTTAAATTTTATCTCAATGCTATCTCAATTTTAAGGAAAAAAATAATCAAAATTTTTGTTTTTTTAATTAGCATTTTTAAAATTCAAAATCAGACTTACATTGACAGAAAATGTACAAACTATACATATAATGACACAAGTACACTTAATGTGGAAGAAAGTGCTTTCTCAATTACTTTCATTTCAATTTCAGAAAAATATAGATAAATCGTTGTTTCTGGCAACACCCAACTTCAGTCGCTCCAGCGGCTACGTGGCTCAGTCTGGTGTCTCCTGTCCACTTAGGTGCATGTGAGCGGCAGTACGTCCTGCGTAGTGTCCTCTTTACTATAACATTACTGTGATTCACGATGAATCGAAAGTGCAAGAATGACCCAAACAAGTTCTGCTATATCTGTGGTAAAGTGACCATGCCAGACCGGCAGTCTAACATCACACGTTTTGTAAGGAAAAGCTATCACGCATACTTTGGAATGAAACTTGGTGACCAGGACAAAGCCTTTGCCCCTCACATATGCTGCAAAACTTGCGTTGAGAGTCTGTGGCGCTGGAGCCACAAGAAGATTGAGTGTCTGCCTTTTGGTATCCCAATGGTGTGGAGGGAGGGAAGAGATCATACTAATGACTGTTATTTCTGTATGACAAACCTACAAGGTGAGTTTATCAATTTTGTTTGAGTTTAACTTTATGTTTAATAAATTCCCAAACATTCTAAATTGTTTAACTTTATATATCATGTCACCCCCTTGACGGTATGTCTATCTCTTTCATTTTAGGCATAAATCGAAAAAACAAGCAACACTTAAAGTATCCAGACGTGCCATCTGCCATTAAACCAGTGCCTCATGGACCAGGAATTCCAATTCCAGCACCGCCCAAAAATTGCAGACATTCGGCGTCCGATTCCGATGAACAAATGGAAGATGGTGACATATCGCACAAGATCGATATTACAGGTCGCACAAGATCTGCCAGCAACCCTCTGATGGTTAAACTGCCGAAATCTCGGCTCTCTGCTCACCTTCACTCTTTCATTCCTCTTTTCTCCCGCCTCTGGAACAAACTCCCTCACTCCCTTCAATCCCACTCGTCCCTCCAGGTCTTTAAAACAGCTGTTCACCACCATCTCTTATCTTCCCCCATCCAAAACCTTGATCTTTTCTACCCCCGCTAATTCACCCCAGATCCACCTTGTTTGAAATTCCAACTTCTTTCCTGGAAGTCCTGGCAGTGTCCATATGTTTTATACCTCTCCCACCCACCCCCCCTCTTCCCATGCCCCCCCCCCTAATGCCCTCTCCCTCTCACAGATCTCTCGATGTCTCCATGTCTCTCGGTCCCTGCTCTCAAAATAATGTTGTGTTTGTGTCCTTTCTCCTCTCTCCCCATCTTGTCTACCGCTCCCGATGTTATATGTTTGATGTGTCAGTTTGTCTTTCTGTGTGATTAATGTTCGCTCTTTCACGAGCCTCGATCTTGTATACAAAAAAAAAATATATATATATATATATATATATATATATATATATATATATATATATATATATATATATCTGGTACATATCAGCCTACAGGCGAGCCAAGTCAACCCAAACTCTTTAGCCAAGCGGAGTTGAACGATTTGACACGAGATTTGTGTTTGTCCAAAGAATCTGCTCAGTTGCTAGGGTCATGACTTCGTGAAAATCGTTTCTTAGCTCCTGAAACTACATTCTCCTGGTACCACAGCCGTGAAGAAGAGTTTCGAGAATATTTTAGTTCGGACGATGAAGTTTCTCTGGTTTACTGTGGCAACATCACCGGCCTCATTGCAGCTATGGGTTTAGCGTATGATCCTACAGAATGGCGGCTCTTCATCGACTCCTCAAGTAGAAGCTTGAAAGCAGTACTACTCTTCAATGGCAACAAGATCGCATCTGTTCCGGTGGGTCACTCGGTACAGATGACTGAGAACTATAGTAACATGGAGCATTTGCTAACTGCTTTGAAGTACAAAGATCACAATTGGATGATTTGCGGAGACCTAAAGGTATGTTGGTGTCAACCTAGTTACATATATTTTTCTACTTTATTTATTGAAATATTCTTAACATGGATTAAAATATATATTTTTAATAAACTGGAATAACAAATTTTAAAACAAATATGTGTGTTCTTTATTTTTATTTATAGGTTGTGTCCATGGTGCTGGGTCTACAAGGCGGCTACACCAAATACCCCTGCTTTCTCTGTCTGTGGGACAGCCGAGCAGACAAGCAGCACTATGTACAATGCAACTGGCCAGAAAGATCTGGCCTGGAACCAGATTCCCACAACGTTGTGTCACACGCTCTTGTGAATCCTCAGAAGATTCTACTTCCGCCACTGCACATCAAGCTCGGACTTATGAAGAATTTTGTCAAAGCACTGAACAAAGAAGGTCGAGCTTTCGCTTTCCTGAACAAGAAATTTCCTCGCATAAGTGAGGCCAAGCAGGCATTTTTGATGGCCCTCAGATCAGGGAGCTTATGAAAGATCCTAAATTCGACGAAAGTATGGAGAGCAATGAGAGGAATGCCTGGCTCTCATTCAAATCCATTGTGACGAACTTTCTGGGCAATCACCGAAGTCCAGAGTATGAATGTGTTGTGGAAGGGCTCCTGCAGAGCTTCCAGGCTCTTGGTGCACGCATGTCCATTAAAATGCATTTTCTCAGCTCGCATTTAGACTACTTTCCGGAAAACTGTGGTGATGTCAGCGAGGAGCAAGGAGAACGGTTTCACCAGGATATTCGAGTGATGGAAGAGAGGTACCAGGGCCGATGGGATGTCAACATGCTTGCAGACTACTGTTGGTGCCTCAAGAGAGATGTTACAGATGCGACACACAGACAAAAATCTTTGCGAAAGCCATTTATTCCACATTAATTGTTTTCCTTCGTCTTTTTAATGTTGAATTTCACATTAACGGTACTTGTGCGTCATTTTATATATAGTTTGTACATTTTCTGTCAATGTAAGTCTGATTTTGAATTTTAAAAATGCTAATTAAAAAAACAAAAATTTTGATTATTTTTTTCCTTAAAATTGAGATAGCGAATAAAAACTTGACATGATTGAGCGAAATCAGACATTTCTAAATTCAGCATGCAAAAAGCATATAAGGACCATTGAGAAAACCTAGACCTCTGAAATGACGCAGACCAGTGTAATTGTTTTTATAATCGTGATCACAAACATTACAATATGTTGTGACCCGCTTTTTATATGTCCTCATATTGTTCATTTTAAATACGAGAAAATTCTTTAAACTAAAAATCAATTTTTTCCCCACAATGTAAAATGAATAAAATTAAAATGTTGGTGTAAATGTCCACCCCAATGTGTTGAATAAGTTATGACAAATCTTATCATGAAATTGTTTACACTCAATTGTTTTTAAACCAGTAAAATCTTCAAGATTACATTTATGTTTATGTTTATGCAATAACTGAAATAATAAATATTGCATATTCAGAATTTTTTTTCTATCTAGTGATTCAACCTTATCTCTGCCATGTTTTTCATAGTATAGGTTTAATAATGTTTTAGAATCGGTAATTAACGCTTGTTCTAAATGAGAAATATCATCCAATTTCTTCTTGGTTAATGTTACATATATTAGATTAATATTACCATAATGTTTCGTATATTTTAATTCTTTTAGAAACATGGTGATATGAGTTTTCGTAAAATTGGAATATTTTATAACCTCGTCTTCATGGTTGATCAAAAGTCTATATGCTTTAAACTTTTCATTCAGATCGTTATTAACCTTTTCTGGTATTTTACAATATTGTTTACCTTGATATTGAGTAATACATTTTTGAAAATGAGAAACTCTATTGTAAATATTTTTCCCTATTATATTTACTCTCTTATTAATCATTATGTCATATTAGTGTTAAAACTGAATTGTTGGTTATTATTGCAGGTTACTGGTTGCAGGTTATTACACCGCAAACACGTTTTAATATTTGTGTTAGTTATTTCAAAATCAGAAAAGTTTTGATTTTTACAAAATGTACAAGTAATATTAGCGATGGGTTTAATTTCATATAAAATGGGTATATTCCATAATTTTGACCTTATTATTTCTCTAACAATATCTAAAAACTCATTTATAATTATAGATACTTTCTTTTTAAAGATTGGATTATGTGTATTCATCAGTGATAATGGTTTAGATAAAATTGATTTATATTCATGTATCAATAATCCTGTCCTCACAATGTAGAACATTTTATCCTGATTAATATTCTGTAATGTTTGTTCAATATTTGCAATATTTGTTTTAATATCAACTGATGTTTCATTATAAGTTACAATAAAATCTTTTATCCGATTTAATTTTTCATGAAGTACATCAAATTCATATTAAATTTATTAATTATTTCATTATCAATGTTAATAATATCTATTTTTTCATTTAGGTTATTCATTTGTATTATAATTCTTATCCTGTTAAATAAAAAATTCAATATTTTGATTTTTTTTTTTTTTTTGTGAAAATCGGAAATTTTGGAAATTTTTAGAAAATTCAATTAAATCGTGAAAATGTGAAAAAATAAATAATTAATTGGTCATTTCCGGTTTGTGGTGAGTCACTTCCTGTTTTGGGTTGAGGTAGTTTCGGTTTGGGGGGCAAGAGTGTGTGGGGAATGTGGGGAATGTGGGGAATGTGGGGAATGTGGGGAATGTGGTCTGAGGTGGAGGTGGTCTGGGGCTGTTCTGGATATCTCCTTTTATATCTACTGTCATTATTTTTTTCTCCACTAATTTATTCCAAGATTATGCTCAAGAAATTTCATCTTGATAGGTTGAAGTTTTGTACTTGCCAAATTATGACGTCATAATGGAGGCACCCATGACATCATTAACATATTTTATTCCCCATGGAAAGTTCTTTTCAATGAGCCATGTCTCAATTTTTTCTATGCAGCACTTTCAGAGATATAGAGGTGCAAATCTTTTCGGTTTTTCCAAGATGGCAGCCGAACCACGTGACCTATGACGTCATAATTATCATTTAAAAATTATACAGGTGGAGTTGCACCTATGGTGAAAATTTCCTGTCAATTGGACCAATGGTTGCAGAGAAAATCATATTTATTCTGTGTGGACAAACAGACAGGCAAACAGACAGACATCATCATCATGTCGCCCCGCCGTTACGGCGTTGGTGTTCAAATCTTGTGAACGCGCTTGTGGCTATACAGTCCGAGTGCCGATTTGCATCGGCATCCACAAGTTGTACAAATCCATTTAGATTCAGCAGGCACCGGTTGCCGCTCGCGTTCCTTCTGCTTTCTGCGGGCTTCTTTGGCGGCATCTATACGACCCTTTTCCGCGGAGTCGCATCGTGTATGGATTAAGCTATGCCATTTCGGTCGATCACTGGACAGAGCTTGTAAATTGTCGAGCGGGATGTCACATTCTTTCAAATGTGCACGCAGTGTATCCTTGAAACGCAGTTTGGGCCGGCCCACTGATCTCTATCCTTCGTGCAGTTCTCCCATAAAAATAAAACGTGGGATCCTGTCTGCGTCCATCCTCAACACGTGGCCGACCCAACGGAGCTGGGCCTTTTGCAGGGTGTATGTGATTGATTGCATTTCAGCTCGCTCGAGTACTTCTGTATCCGGCACGAGATCGGACCAATGGATGCCTAGAATTTGTCGTAGGCATCGGGAGTGAAAGCCATTCAGTCTGCGAAGGTGGCGTGCATAGCAATTCCAAGATTTGGCTCCGTACAGGAGAGAGGGGATGACAACTGCTTTGTACACGGCCAATTTTGTGTTCACTTTGAGCCCACGTTCTTTCCAGACTCTGCTGTGGAGTCGGGCAAATGAAACACTCGCTTTGCGGATTCTTTGGTCGATTTCCTTGTCCATGGTTGCGGTATTCGATAAGCACGTGCCCAGGTACGTGAATTCTTTTGTGACTGAAAATAAGTGACCCCCGATCGTAATTGCTGGTTCAACGTACGGGCTTCCCGGCGCTGGTTGATAAAAAACCACGGTCTTTTGCAAACTGATAACCAGACCAAACGCCTCCATGGCCTCAGCAAAACGGTCAACGATATGCTGCATTTCCTCTTGTGTGTGGGCAATCAAGGCTGCATCAGCGGCAAACAGCAGGTCACGTATTACCATGGTCTTGGTCTTTGTGTAGGCTTTTAGACGTCGGAGGTTGTAGAGGTTTCCGTCAGCACGAGAACGGATGTGTACGCCAGGCTCCAGATCGTTTGAGGCACGCTCGATAGCTGCCGCTAGATAGACCCCAAACATGGTTGGCGCAAGCACACAGCCTTGTTTTACTCCCGTCGTGATGCTGAATACGTCAGTCTCATCCCCGTCTACCGCCACTTTGCCTCTCATTTTGTCGTGAAAACTCCGCAGCAACTTGATGAAGTGGTCTGGACATCCATAGCAAGCAAGAAGTTTCCAGAGTGCATCTCTGTTCACCGTGTCGAAGGCCTTCGTCAGGTCGACAAAGACCATGTACAAATCCTGGTTTTGTTCCATTGCTTTTTCCTGGACTTGCCTCGCTGCGAACACCATATCAATTGTGCTGATATTTGAACGGAAACCGGACTGTGATTCCGGAAGCGTTGCCTCACTGATATTGTCCACCAGTCGATTGAGCAGCAGTTTCGCGAAGACCTTGCCTGTTATGCTCAACAACGAGATTCCGCGGTGGTTTCCACAATCTGAGCGATCGCCCTTTCCTTTGAACAGTGATTAATTTTGTGTCACGTCATTCTTGAGGAACATCCCCGGCCTTCTAAATTTCAATGAACAACACCGACAACGCTGTAACCAGATCGTGGCCTCCATACTTCAACAGCTCGATCGGAATACCGTCCGAACCAGGGGCTTTTCCACATTTGACCTGTTTCACAGCTTTTGCGATTTCGTCTGTTGTTGGTGGATGTGCCAGGTGGTTCTGAATTGGACGCTGATCGATTTTGTTGATCACCGAATCATGAACTATCGATGATCTGTTCAGAAGGTCGGAGAAGTGGCTTTGCCAGCATGCGAGGATTAGCGATTTGTCAGTAAGTAGTTCACCGTCCAGTGTCTTCATCGGGAAAGTACCGTTTCGTTTGGGTCCGTAAACCGTTTTCAGACCGGAGAAAAAGTTGTGGTACTCCTTTCGCTCTGCGTAGCCTTGGATCTCATTTGCTTTCTCGGCCCACCAAATATGTTTCAGCTTACGGATGCATTTGGTTGCATCACTACGAAGAGTTCGGAACTGCTCTCTCTCATGCACAGATTTATCCCATCTCGTCTTCAGTTGTCATACCGTTGCTCCCGTCCATGGTACACGGAATCTTGTGGTGAGGCTATTGCCCAGAAACAACTTGCTTTCGTCTCCTGGAAAGCAAATCCAACGGGGGGATATCGCATTTCCTTTCACAAAGCCCGAAACAAGTGTGTGTCCACCCTCAGGAGAGCCAGGAAACAATATCTCTCCGTTCTCAGGACCGAACTCTCTTATCTGTCTCCCTCTTCCAAATCCTGGTGGCGTCTGGTCAAATCTGTTTCTGGTGTTTGTTCCCCCTCCATCCCCTCCCTCACCTCAAACGGCCGCACGGCTGACTCCGCACGTGAAAAAGCTGAATGCCTCAACTCTGCGTTTGCCTCTAAATCTTGTGTCCCAAACCAATCCCTCTCTGTACCCACCGTACCCAGTCGTACCCAGCTGCTCCTGGACTCTGTGTCCTTCTCTCCTGACAAGGTGGAGGAGTTTTTGTCAAACCTCGACTCTGATTCTGCAACTGGTGCAACTGGACCAGACGGCATCAGCCCACGGGTCCTAAAATCCTGTTCTTCCGCTCTTTCACTCCCTCTCTCTGTTCTCTTCACCCTCTCTTTTGCTCAAGGTCATCTGCCATCTGCTTGGAAATCTGCCAACATCACCGCTTTGCACAAAAAAGGTGCAAAAACAGATCCCAGCAACTACGGACCAATCAGCCTTCTCCCAATTATCAGCAAAGTCATGGAATCCATCATTGCTTCAGAAATGAAATCTTTCCTCTTCTCCAATGGCTTGATCTCTGATCATCAATTTGGTTTCAGACCTGGTCACTCTACTCTGGACATGCTGCTTCTGCTTTCTCAACAATGGATGGAGGTCCTCAATGCCAAACAGGAAATTAGAGCCGTCTCCCTTGACATATCACGTGCCTTCGATACGGTCTGGCACCCCGCTCTGCTCACCAAACTCTCCTCTTTTGGTATCCATGGAAATTTCCACGCATGGCTGGCGGACTTCCTCTCTAGTCGTAGTCAACGTGTGGCCCTGAATGGGTTTCTCTCATCTCCTCTTCCTGTTCAGGCTGGAGTTCCCCAAGGCAGTGTTCTGGGCCCTGTGCTTTTTCTGGTCTTCATCAATGATCTCTCTGACTCTCTTGAAAATCCTCTCTATCTCTTTGCTGATGACTCTACCCTCTGTCGCTCCATTCTTCATCCCTCAGATCGGCAGTCTGCAGCCTCCTCACTCTCTGCAGACCTGGACAAAATCACAGACTGGGCAAACAAGTGGAACATGTCTTTCAATCCTGACAAATCTCACACTCTTACAATGTCTCTCCGAAAAGACCGACTGGACAACCCTCCCATCCACTTTCTGAATAATCCTCTCCAAGAAGTTCTGTCACTCAAGATTTTGGGTCTCACTATCTGCCATGATCTTTCCTGGGAAAACCACATTTCAAATCTGGCCTCCAAAGCCAGTCGCCGACTGGGCATCCTCCGTCGTGCAAAGTCCTTCCTTGGCACACCTGAGCTCCTCACCACATACAAGGCTTTCATCCGCAGCTCAATGGATTACTGCTCTCCCCTCTGGGCTGGTGCTCCTGCCTCACACCTAGCTAGACTTCACGCTGTTGAAACCAAAGCATTCAGAATCAATGGAATCTCCCGCGATGAAGCTAACTCCAAGGGCCTCTCACTCACTCACCGCAGACAGGTTGGTGGTCTTTCCGTCTTCTACCGACTCCTCTCTGGCCTTGCCCCCCCAGCTCTCTCTGGGATCTGTCCCGCAAATATTCCTACAGGTCGCGCAAGATCTGTCTGCAACCCTCTTATGGTTAAACTGCCAAAATCAAGACTCTCTGCTCACCTTCACTCCTTCATTCCTCTTTTCTCCCGCCTCTGGAACAAACTCCCTCACTCTCTTCAATCCCACTCCACCCTCCAGGTCTTTAAAACAGCTGTTCACCACCATCTCTTATCTTCCCCCAGTCCAAAACCTTGATCTTTTCTACCCCCGCTAATTTCACCCCAATTCTACTTTTTTGAAATACCAACTTCTGTCCTGGAAGTCCTTGGTGTCCTTGTGTTTTATCCTTCTCCCACCCCCCCCCCCACCCCCCAACCCCTTCCCACACCTCCTCCCCCCAAGCCCTCTCCCTCCCACACATCTCCCTGCTCTCAAATGTTGTGGTTGTGTGCTTCCCCTTCTCTCCCCATCTTGTCTTCTGCTCCCTCTTTTTATATATTTTGTTTGTCTGGTTGATTTGTTTGTGAAGTAAATGTTAGCTCTTTCACGAGCCTCGATTCAGTATACAAAAAAACAAACAAAAAAAAAAAAACTGCTGTCTATCAGCGCGACTGCCGGTCGACAGTGCTTTCTGGAGGGCAGCGTTTTTCATGTCCAGGAGCTCATGTAACGATTCATTAGATTCGTCAAACCAGTCATTGCATGTCCTCGTTTTTGATGGAATTGTGTCGGGCGCAGCCTTCAGGACAGCCTGCTTGAAACTTGACCATGACGAGTCTACCATTTGAGACATTTCCGTTGAGACTTTGTCTCCATACTCAACGCGGAGAGATTCGCTTGTCACCAGTTGACGCACATCGATTCTCGGCTGACGCTTTTGACCAGCAGAACGATGTTGCCGAGCGATTCAAAGCCGTAACTTGCTCCTAACCAGCAGGTGATCTGTCCAGCATTCGGCTCCACGCATAACGCGTGTTAACTTGGTGTACCGCAGATGCTTTTGGCGCACGATCACATTGTCGATCATGTGGGAGTGTTTTGACCGAGGATGCTTCCAAGTTCCTTTGTACTTGTCAGGTTGCTGAAACATGTTCGTGCAGACAAACAGACAGACAGATGAAAAATCGGTAAGAGATCGAGGACTTGCCGGAATGTACTTTTTTTTATCGGCCATTTTGGATCAAAATGGCGGGAAATCTATACATGTATATACGCTAAGCAATGGAAGGTAACCGAGTAAGTGAATGCATATCTCTTGTCCTTTCAGAGTTATAGTGGTTTGAAATATATTTTCAATGAAAACTTGGCCCCCTGACCTTTGACCCCAAAAAATAATTAAAACTAAGCATTTTTGACAATTTTATGCCACATGTTATTTTTCGGGAAATGAATAATGAACATTTTGGTGTTGGTTAGAAGGGAATCGGATAATGTTTGACAGAGTTATTAATAAAAAAAACAATTGTTGACCTTGACTGACCTTTCAAGGTCACTCAAGGTCAAAGGTCATGGTGCCAAATGAAATGTCATATGTGTCTTCCTATATGTCAGTAACAGTAAGTGTATGCATATCTCTTGTACTTTTAGAGTTATAGTGGTTTGAAATATATTTTAAATGAAAACTCGACCCCCATGATTTCACGTTTTGGGTGACCTTGAGCTTGACCTTGGGCCTAGAGAGTTAAAAATTGGGCACAGTCTATTCCAGGGCAAGGCAAATATGTGTGTAAAGTATGGCGATGCTAGGTGCAATGATGTAGACGTAGTACTGTGCACAAACAGACAGACGGCGAGACAAACAAACAGACAGACAAACCAACCAACCAACATACTTGCCGGAATCTATTCCGGCAAGTAACAAACGGACTCAAATGCAATACCCTCTCCTCAGGCGAGGGTAACTAGACCCATGCGGCCGAGCGTTTCCGAAAACTACACCTCACCCCATCCCTCCACCCTCCCGCCAAAAAAACAATCGCCATTCCCACCAGTTATGGATGGTGTAGATACTCGGCGTCGGTGCACCATCAGCAAAGTCAGAAGCAGCAGCCATTCTTCCAGCTGAGTTTCCATCATTTGCACCTGGATCGTTGACCTCATTTTCTTGGTAAACCGTTTCCCAGTGTTCATTCACGTGGAGCATCACCACTTTGCTTAGTGCAGACGATGAGGCCTCTGCATCAGTGTCATTTTCCATGGTGGGCTAAAGGGGGAGAAAAACCCAGCTGTGGTCATCTTCAGAGACAAAGTCTGTGCCATGATCGACACTATGGTGAGTCAATAAATAAAGCCACCTTGCTCTTCCATGAGCCTAAATTTTGTGTACCGTGTAAAAAAAATAATTAATAAAGGCCCTGTCAAGTTGCAATGTTCACCGCAAGCATACAGTATGACTTGTATTTATACATAACAAGGCATTTTTACCCATCACTTCGCTGATGGATTTAAAAGAAAAGACAACATGTTGCACTTCAAACATTCTGCTATTTTCACTGCATCATTTGCCCAAGGTAATCTTCCATGTGCTTGGAAGTCGGCTAACATCACCTTCCTTTATGATCCTTGCTGATTCTACACAGTTCCGATAGAAAGTCTACGCCCCCTTTCAAAACTTTTACCTTTTGTTACCTTATAACCTGGAATTAAATTGCATTAAATCAGAATTTTTTCACCATTATTTACACATCATAATCCACAACTTCCAAGTGAAAAACAAATTCTTCAAATTTCAAAAAAAATAAACAAAAATGCAAAACTCGAATATATTGGTTGGATACACCTGCGAGTCTGTTGGGATAGGTCTCCACCAACTTTGCACACCTTGATTGGGCAATATTTTCCCATTCTTCTGAACAAAACTGTTCAAGCTCAGTCAAGTTGCATAGGGAGCATTGATGGACAACAATCTTCAATCATGGCACAGATTTTCAATTAGATTTGGGTCGGGGTTCTGACTGGGCCACTCAAGGACATTTATATTTTTGTTCCTTAACCACTCTAGTGTAGCCTTGGCTGTGTGCTTGAGGACGCTGTCATGCCGAAAGGTGAACCTCCGTCCCAATTTCAGTTTTGTTTTGTTTTTTTTTGTTTTTTTTTGTTTGTTTGTTTGTTTGTTTGTTTTTTGTATACAAGATCGAGGCTCGTGAAAGAGCGAACATTAATCACACAGAAAGACAAACTGACACATAAAACATATAACATCGGGAGCGGTAGACAAGATGGGGAGAGAGGGGGAAGGACACAAACACAACATTTGAGAGCAGGGACCGAGAGATATGGAGACATCGAGAGATCTGAGAGAGGGCGAGGGCTTTGGGGGGGGGCATGGGAAGGGGGCGGTGGGAGAGGTATAAAACATATTAGGCTAGTGGCCAAATTTAAAAAGGGGCCTAAAATGTGAGAAACCCCTACCCACGGTAGAACAAGTCACAACCTATTTTTTCTTGAAGAGGGATGTTTGGGGAGTTAGAAAATCATGGTTGTGAACCTGAGATCATTGCACAACATTTTGAAAATCACGTTTACATATGTACCACTGCAGACTGCAAAAATGGATTTAATCGCCACAGATTTTGGCTCATATTGGCTCATATATTTGTTAATACTGGTGCTACAAACACAAATTTGGTACCAAAATGTGCGGAATGATGACATATATATATATATATATATCTGTAAAAACCATTTGTGATGTAACAAAGGCTTTTGTGTGACCTACAGGCAAAAATAGTGGAATTTTGCGCAATAAATCAGCTTCGGGTTTACCAATAAATATCAACTAAACAATTAATTTCTTCATAAGTATTTGAGTTGTATTACAACATATTACATCAAAATAACCCTCTATCATTCTCCTTTTTAGAAATATAACTCATAAAGATAAATCAGTTGAATTAATAGAGTTATTACCGAAACCATATGTCACCCCCCATAAAAGTAACCGACATTGATTAATTTATAATACATGTATATGCATTAACCAAACAAGAATTATTTTAAATCCAGTTGCAGAAAATCAATTTTGAGCTTGATTGCCTTTTTCTAAAACTACTGATATATACTTATCTTTAATTATTTCATTTCAGATGCTTGTGCTGACAATTGATCTGCAATTATGGATCTGGAACCACCTGTTGTGAAGCATCGTAAAATTGACACTGACCACTGCATCATATGCTTTAAACCCCTCAACCCTAAAAAGCAAGAAGTTGTAAAGAACCCAACATTTAATGGTTTGAGTGCAATCTTCAAAGCAAGTCAAATCAGAAAAGATGACGTTTATGAAAGTATCTGGCCTTTGCAACAAGACATATTGAGTCTTGATTTGAAAGTATCATTCCACAAATCGTGTCGGGCCAAGTATACCAGCAAGTCAAATATCTCCACATCCAACCCCAGTGAGAGTGACCAGCAACCATGCACGTCTGCGGCAACAGAACACACAAGAATCAGCAGAAATAAAACAGCTGGGTTTGACATCAGGACTAACTGCTTCATTTGTGGAAAATCCAACACTTCCAGAAACAAGCTTACACCGGTATCTACAGGAATTGGACAGTCCACCAGAGAAAAAGTTCTGGCAGCAGCTGACAAAAGACAAAAAAAAAAAAAAAACCACCTTTAGAGGCCATTTTTCCCCGCAAAGCGGGGGTTGGCCTTTTTCGGGCACCGTGGTTGTTGTTGTTTTTCGGTCCCCTATTTGAAGCAATGTTTTACGGCCGGATGCCCTTCCTGACGCCAACCCTTTTTGCCGCCTTTTACGACAAGCAGGGAATTACCAGTGAACTGGTACTCAATTAGCCGACCTCGGAAGGATGACAGGCTGAGTCAACCCCCCTGGCGTTAATTCAGCGATCGACCGGGATTCGAACCCAGGATCCTTGGATCCTAAGCCGGCACCCTAGCCGCTAGCCCAACACCAGGGTTTTGCTGACATGCTGACAAAGCTGACAAAAGACAAGACAATAAAATACACATGCGCATGCTTGCCTTTCCAGATTTGTTCGCCTATGATGCCAAGTACCACAGGTTATGCTATTCACACTATATTTCAGAACGGAACATCACTGCTGCAATTCGTAAATCAGGAGAGGAAACAATGGGCACATTACATGATGAAGCTTTTGATGAACTGAAATGTTATCTGGAACAAACTGTGTTCTCCAAAACTAAGACAGTGACACCCCTCGTTCATCTGAAAGATGAATACGTTGGATATTTGGTTTCACTGGGTACCACGAATGCAGAACAGTATAAAACTTGGAAGTTGAAGGAGCGATTAACTAAATATTATGGTGACCAAATCGTCTGTGTAACATTTGATGGCCACACTGACATCATATGCTCTTCTTCTGTGAACTTAGGTGATGCCCTGAGAAAAGCCACGATTCTGCAGAGCATGACTGGTGAACCATAATATGAAGACATCCCGTCTGATGTACCATCAGCCATAGATAGTGAAATGCATACTTTGCATGCTGCAGCTGGTATCCTGAGGAAGCACATGGCTGATATCGAGCATGTTGGAAATATGTATGCACCTGTCGAGGAAACAGATATTCAGCACTGTGCAGAATTCGTTCCTAATACACTCTACGACTTTATTCAGTGGTGCATCAGTGAGAAATCACACACGAATGTAACCAGCTGTAGTGATGAAGGTGTTATGAAGAACAACCTGAGGACGATCGCCATTTGTCAACCTGAGGACGGCTTTTAAAGAACTCTGTGATGGGGACACTGAAGTAGCTTCCACAAACCACGCTGAGCATGGAAAGACAAGGATGGTAAGGGATGAACAAGATGTTACCAAGATCACGGAATTTGTATCAAACGCACAAAATCCGTTTGACCTACGTACTGTACCTGACGAATTGGTCAACATCGCCACAGGCCAGGTTGCTTCACAAGAAGTATCAAACGGACTTGGACATTTCTTAACAGACGCCCAGAAATGCAACAAAAGTTTTATCGAAAAGCGACTTCTTGCTGACCAAACCAAGAGTTTCTGGGAAACAGACTCACGAACAAAGACACCAACGTTTGCGGACATGTCAAAACCCATGAAAACCAACAAACGAGATAAATTGATGGTGGATTCAGAAGTACTTTTCCGGCGGCTGCTTGCTGTCAAAGAAACGCAATGTCAGTCTGGAACAAGTCCTGACACATGAACTGGCTCCTGTGCCACCGTCCCGCTTCAACAATGATGGGACAATGCGAAAAACCAACAAGGCGGATCTGGCAAAGAAGTTAGAAGCTAATTGCGAGGAAGTCCAGGTGCTCGAACCCTCTGACCAACATGATACTGCTTATGTCATTGATGGGATGGCACTACTTCAGGCACTTGATGAAGCCCAGTTTGACACATTTGACGATCTCGGACGTACCATAATGCAGAAGATTCAGTCACTGCTTGCTAGTAACTAAGGTGTGACATCAGTTACATTGGTTTTTGACAGGTATGATGTACCACTCTCTATCAAGCAGCTGGAAAGAGAACGTCGCACTGGTGGAGAGTCAACACCCAGATATGTCATCGATGGACAACGCACAGTTCCAAACTACAGGAAGTTCCTGAAGAACACCACAAACAAATCAGCGCTTGCCGATTTCCTCTGCAGTTACTTGACAGTAGCCGCCCAATTGCAGCTTGAGGAAAACCAATCTGTCACACTGGCAGGAGGCTTTAACGATGGCCTGCTAGTTAAAGTTGTGGATCATAGAGGCATCCGGGAACTACCTGAATTGTTCAGCACACATGAGGAGGCTGACACACGGCTCCTGCTACATGCTATCCATCTCGCCAGAGCACACTCAAGGGTCATTGTACGATGTGATGACACTGACGTGTTGGTCCTACTCATCTATTACTGTGGGAAAGGCATGTTTGGGGACACCAAAGTGTACATGAATGCGGGTCACTGTACAAAAACAACGAATCGTCAGAGATTCATTCCTGTCAACAGAATAACGGACGACATCGGTCAGGATACGTCAAGTTGCTTGCCAGCATCACATGCTATAAGTGGCTGTGACACAACCTCCTCGCTGTTCAAAGTCGGGAAACGCACTGCATATTCGAAACTCAAGCAAAACATTGCACACTTGGCACCACTGTCACGGTTAGGCCAAACCAGAGATACAACCAATGTCGTCAGCACTGCCACAAAATATGCTCTGTTATGGTTCAAAGTCAAGTCACACACTCGACCAACTTCGTTATGTTTATGCCTGCACAAGTGACAAACCAGCATCTCTCTTCCCACCAACAGACGATGCTTTCGAACAACATCTGAAGTGAGCAAATTACCAGGTGGCGATATGGACCCACAGCCATGTAGCGAAGCCTGTACTTTGGAACCCCGATGGTAATGGATGGCAGGTCAGAGACAACAAACTTGAGCCTGTCATGTTCCAAAAGGATGCATCCCCAAGGGAGGTTCGAGATCTCACGCATCTCTACTGCACCGACGATGACTGTAGGCAGAGCAGAACATGTCATTGTATCTCTGCAGGACTGACCTGCACTGAATTCTGCTCGTGTGGTGCAGACGATTGTCCAAATGTTGATGATTCTGTTGTCTTTGACGACAGCACTGATGAAGAGCGTGACTGAACTTTTAAATGTATTACATGTATTACTTCATGTAATAGATGTACATAAGTTACAGTGCATGTTATGAATTCATTATCGTCATATGTGAAATAGCTTATATCAACATGATGTCTATAAAAGTCACTTTCACAATTGTGTCAGAATCTTAAGTCAATTCTTCATGTTGCATATCTGCTTCGGGATTTCTATCGGTCAGCATTAGTGGGGCGACATATGATTTCAGTTATAACGATATCATTTCAGTGACAATTATATCATTAGATATATTTTTCAAAGGGTAAATAAACTTGGATTATGTTGATGTAACAAGTATGACTGCAAGTCCAATATTTTTGAAGTAATTAAGGTTTTTGTTGATATTTATTGGTAAACCCGAAGCTGATTTGTTGAGTAGAATTCCACTATTTTTGCCTGTAGGTCACACAAAAGCCTTTGTTACATCACAAATGGTTTTTACAGATATATATGTCATCATTCCGCATATTTTGGTACCAAATTTGTGTTTGTAGCACCAGTATTAACAAATATATGAGCCAATATGAGCCAAAATCTGTGGTGATTAAATCCATTTTTGCAGTCTGCAGTGGTACATATGTAAACGTGATTTTCAAAATGTTGTGCAATGATCTCAGGTTCACAACCATGATTTTCTAACTCCCCAAACATCCCTCCTCAAGAAAAAATAGGTTGCGACTTGTTCTACCTTGGGTAGGGGTATGCCACCCAAAACCTCATTTGGCCACTAGCCTATATGGACACTGCCAGGACTTCCAGGAAAGAAGTTGGAATTTCAAACAAGGTGGATCTGGGGTGAATTAGCGGGGGTAGAAAAGATCAAGGTTTTGGATGGGGGAAGATAAGAGATGGTGGTGAACAGCTGTTTTAAAGACCTGGAGGGAGGAGTGGGATTGAAGGGAGTGAGGGAGTTTGTTCCAGAGGCGGGAGAAAAGAGGAATGAAAGAGTGAAGGTGAGCAGAGAGCCGAGATTTCGGCAGTTTAACCATCAGAGGGTTGCTGGCAGATCTTGTGCGACCTGTAGGAATATTTGGGGGACAGAGCACAGAGAGAGCTGGGGGTGCAAGGCCGGAGAGGAGTCGGTAGAAGACAGAAAGACCACCTACCTGCCTGCGGTGAGTGAGTGAAAGGCCCTCAGAGATAGCTTCATCGCGGGAGATTCCAATAATTCTGAAAGCTTTGGTTTCAACAGCGTGAAGCCGAGCTAGGTGTGAGGCAGGAGCACCGGCCCATAGGGGAGAACAGTATTCCATTGAGCTGCGGATGAAAGCCTTGTATGTGGTGAGGAGCTCAGGTGTGCCGAGGAAGGACTTCGCACGACGGAGGATGCCCAGTCGGCGACTGGCTTTGGAGGCCAGCTTGGAAATGTGGTTTTCCCAAGAAAGATCATGGCAGATAGTGAGACCCAAAAGCTTGAGCGACAGAACTTCTTGGAGAGGATTGTTGAGAAAGTAGATGGGAGGGTTGTCCAGTCGATCTTTTCGGAGAGACATAGTAAGAGTGTGAGATTTGTCAGGATTGAAAGACATGTTCCACTTGTTTGACCAGTCTGTGATTTTGTCCAAGTCTTCAGAGAGTGAGGAGGCTGCAGACTGCCGATCTGAGGGAAGAGGAATGGAGCGGCAGAGAGTGGAGTCATCAGCAAAGAGATAGAGAGGATTTTCAAGAGAGTCAGAGAGATCATTGATGAAGACCAGAAAAAGCACGGGGCCCAGAACACTGCCTTGGGGAACTCCAGCCTGAACAGGAAGAGGAGATGAGAGAAACCCATTCAGGGCCACACGTTGACGACGACTAGAGAGGAAGTCCGCCAGCCATGCGTGGAGATTTCCATGGATACCAAAGGAGGAGAGTTTGGTGAGCAGAGCGGGGTGCCAGACCGTGTCGAAGGCACGTGATATGTCGAGGGAGACAGCTCTAATTTCCTGTTTGGCATTGAGGACCTCCATCCATTGTTTAGACAGCAGAAGCAGCATGTCCAGAGTAGAGTGACCTGGTCTGAAACCAAATTGATGATCAGAGATCAAGCCATTGGAGAAGAGGAAAGATTTCATATCCGAAGCAATGATGGATTCCATGACTTTGCTGATAATTGGGAGAAGGCTGATTGGTCTGTAGTTGCTAGGATCTGTTTTTGCACCTTTTTTGTGCAAAGCGGTGATGTTGGCTGATTTCCAAGCAGATGGCAGTTGACCTTGAGCAAAAGAGAGGGTGAAGAGAACAGAGAGAGGGTGAGATAGAGCAGCAGAGCAGGATTTTAGGACCCGTGGGCTGATGCCGTCGGGTCCAGTTGCAGAATCAGAGTCGAGGGTTGACAGAAACTTTTCCACCTTGTCAGGAGGAAAGGCCACGGAGTCCAGGAGCAGCAGGGTACGACTGGGTATGGTGGGTACAGAGAGGGATGGGTTTGGGACACAAGATTTAGAGGCAAACACAGAGTTGAGGCATTCAGCTTTTTCACGTGCGGAGTCAGCTGTGTAGCCGTTTGAGGTAAGGGAGGGGATGGAGGGGGAACAAACACCAGAAACGGATTTGACCAGACGCCACCAGGATTTGGAAGAGGGAGACAGATAAGAGAGTTCGGTCTTGAGAACGGAGAGATAGTTTCCTGGCTCTCCTTAGGGTGGACACACACTTGTTTCGGGCTTTGTGAAAGGAAATGAGATTTCCTTCCGTTGGATTTGCTTTCCAGGAGACGAAGGCAAGTTGTTTCTGGGCAACAGCCTCACCACAAGATTCCGTGTACCATGGACGGGAGGAAGGGTATGACAACTGAAGACGAGATGGGATAAATCTGTGCATGAGAGAGAGCAATTTACTTTGGAAGAATTCCCAGGATGAGTTGATGTCAGAGGTGGTAGAGATGGGAGACCAGTCCAGATGATTGATGGCTGCTTGAAGACCGTGCCAGTTGGCCTGAGTGAAATGCCAGACTCGTCGACGCTGAGCAGGCTCCCTGAGGATGGTCAGAGAGATGTCCACTTTAACAAGGACATGATCAGATGATCCGATTGGAGCAGAAGAAGAGCAGCAGACATTTTCAGGGAATTTAGTCATAACCAAGTCCAGAAGAGAAGATGTTCCGTTGACTGAGATCCGGGTCGGGAAATTGACAGATTGTGTCAGTCCCAGTGAGTCGCAGAAGTCCTTTGCTGAGGAGCCATGGCTGGTGAGAGAGGTACCCACACCCAGCCAACTGGCATGGTGACAATTGAAATCACCACATATGAGGAAGATAGAGTTGGGATGAGTAGATAGAAGTTGGTCCATATTATCAGACAGCGAGATGTAGATGGAGTCATCACTGTTTGGTGGACGGTACAACACACATATGAACAAGAGGTGGGAGCGAAGGGGAAGCCGTAGCCAGAGGTATTCCTGGGGGTGAGGTGGAGAGAGTGCAGTGCAGGGCGAGTGAGGAAGAGAGTTTTTGATAAAGATAGCAACCCCGCCTCCAGGACGAGGCTCAGGTCTATCATACTGGAGGAGGGAGTAGCCCGGGAGAGATACTAAGGAATCAGAGACATCATAAAGGAGGAAAGTTTCTGTTGAGCAGATCACGTCTGGTTTGACAGAAGCAACCTGTATGGAGAGATCAGTTAAGTTTGAACGAAGGCCCCGGATGTTTGAGGTCCATACCGTTAATGAAGAGGAAGGGGGAGCATCAGATACAGAACAGGGGGGAGGAGGGGTAGGGTAAGATGTGGAAGAGGTGGAAGAGGTAGGGAGAGCTGTTGAAGGTGTGTCAGAGATTTCAGAATAGCTCGGAGAAAGGGAAGGATGGGGCGGACAAAAGGTTTGATGGTGATTGGGTGAGGCACAATGAGGTGTTATTTGAGGAGGGGGAAGAGCGAGGCAGAAGGTTGGGGGAGATGGAGGTGAGAGTTGGAAGGGGGAAGAAGCGGGGAGGACGCTTTGAGGAGGGGGAGTGAGAGGGGGGGAATTGAGAAGCAATGAGGGTGGGGAGATTTGAAGGGGAGGGGTGAGGGGGGAGTTTGGGAGGGAAGGGACAAGGGGAGGGATTTGAAAGGGATGGGATATGGGGGAGATTTGGAGGGGAGGGGTGAGGCAGGAGTCTAGGAGGGGAGGGGCGAGGGGGCGTCTTGGCGGGGAGGGGTGAGGGGGTAGTTAAGGAGGGAGGGGGCAAGGGGGGAGATTTGAAAGGGATGGGTGATGGGGAAGATTTGGAGGGGAGGGGTGATGGGGAAGATTTGGAGGGGAGGGGTTATGGGGAAGATTTGGAGGGGAGGGGTGAGATTGGATTTTAGAAAGTGTACGATTTATGGGAAACGAACATTTATTGCAAAATGTGTTTCTTGTGACCTTCGAGTTAAAAATACGTTTAAGGACGCTGGATGGAGGATGGAGTGCAGGAGAGTTTCGGGAATGTAGAAAAAAGGCACTATAGGAGATGGATATTTTTTTTGGGATGAATTGATTTGGTGAGCAAGTCGAAAGCAGCCTTTTAAAGAAGAAGAAGAAAAAGGTGTTATAAAATATGACGGAATACATAACTTGAGGGGAAAGTGTAAACATTGAAGGTTAATAACAGTGAAAACTATCTGGGGAAATGGGGGAGAAACACGTGGTCGAAGAACGAACGAACGAATAAGAATGAATAAACGAATGAGAACAGAGAAGGAAATGTTTTTTTTTTTTTTTTTTTTTTGAGTTGAGATTTACACAAGGAAGTAGGCTATGGGTGAAAAGACTGGGAATACAGAGAACGAAAGTGATTGGATCACAAACGACGGACCGCTGAGAGAAAAACAAAGCCTCAAGGTTGTACAGTGTACACTGTACAAGGCCTCAAGACACGAAACGAATTAACACGATTTTCAATACAGGTATGAAAGATTTGCACCGAAAAATCTTCGTCGGGACACAATATACATACAACACCAGAAATAAATAGTTTTAACGAAAATACAAATGGGAACAATCACTTAACTTCGATTTCAAATCGTTCGCGACGCGGCAAAGGCCTTGCTCGCGACACGGCAAACAAACAGACTTGGCTTTCTTGCGGAGGGCAGCAGGTTTTCTTCTAGGATTTTTCTGTATTTTGATCCATCCTTTTTCCCTTCTATTCTGACAAGTGCCCCAGTCCCTGCTGATGAGAAACATCCCCATAACATGATGCTGCCACCACCATGCTTCACAGTCGGGATGGTGTTCTTTGTGGGATGTGATGTGTTGGGTCCATGCCAAATGTAACGTTTTGCATTTAGGACAAAAAGTTCCATCTTGGTTTCGTCAGACCACAAAACTTTTTGCCACATGGTTTCAGAATCTACAGAGTGGTTTTTTTCATACCTCAAATGGGACTCAAGGTGGGCTTTTTCAGTAATGGCTTTTTTCTTGATACCCTACCGTACAGGCCAAACTTGTGAAGTGCTTGGGATGTTGTTGTCACATGCACACAGTGACCAGTCTTTACCATAAAGGCCTGTAGCTCTTTCAAAGTTGATTCAAACTCAAAGTTTGTTGATCAAAGTGATTCAAACTCAAAGTTGATTCAAAGTCTACTTCATAATGATTGCCTTCACTGTGCTCCAAGGGATATTTAAGGCCTTTGAAATATTTTTATATGCATCCCCTGATCTGTGCCTTTCCACAACTTTATCCCGGAGGTCTTTTGAAAGGTCCTTGGTGCTCATGGTTGACTTTTTGCTGTGAAATGCACTACCCAGCAGAGGAAACCTACATGAACAGCTGATTTTATTTTGAAATAATCAGCATCACTACAATTTAACACAGGTGGCGGTCAATTAAAACGGTGTGTGATTTTGAAGGTGATTGGTTACACCTGAGCTAATTTATAATTGCTATTATAAGGGAGGCGGACATTTATCTAACCAAGATATTCTGGTTTTGTATTTTTAATTAATTTTCTGAAATTTGTCGAATTTGTTTTTCACTTGGAAGTTCTGGGTTACGGTGTGTAAATAAAGGTGGAAAATTATGATTGAATGCAATTAAATTCCAGGGTGTTTTTAAAAAAAATTTGTAGGCAACATCGAGGCTCTTGAGCTGGCACATTAAACACAAAAATCATAAACGGACACATCAAAACAGATAATAAAGGGAGTGGGAGACAAGATGGGGAGAGAGAGGGAAGCACACAAGCACAACAAAAGAGAACAGGGATGTCGGTAGATCTGTGGGAGGGAGAGGGCTTTGGGGGAGTGGGGGGGGGGCAGAGGGAGGAGAAAGGGATACATGGTATAAAACAAATTGACACTACCAGGAATTTCGGGAAGAAGTCGGAGATTGAAAGAGATGGATTTGGGGTGTATTAACGGGGATAGAAAAGATCAAGTTTTTGGATGAGGGAAGATTAGAGATGGTGGTGAACAGCTGTTTTAAATACCCGGAGTGAGGAGAGGGATTTAAGAGAGTGTGGGGGTTTGTTCCAAAGGCGGGAGAAAAGAGGAATGAAGGAGTGAAGGTGAATAGAGTCTTGATTTTGGCAGTTTCACCACAAGAGGGTTGCTGGCAGATCTTGTGCATCCTGAAGGAATATGTGGCGGACAGAGCACAGAGAGAGCTGGGGGAGCAAGGGCGGAGAGGAGTCGGTAGAAGACAGAAAGCCCACCACCCTGCCTGCGGTGAGTGAGTGAAAGGCCCTCAGAATCAGCTTCATCACAGGAAATTCCAATGATTCTGAAAGCTTTGGTTTCAACAGCGTGAAGCCGAGCTAGGTGTGAGGTCGGAGCACCAGCCCAGAGAGGAGAGCAGTACTCCATCAAGCTGCGGATGAAAGCTTTGTATATGGTGAGGACCTCAGAAGTACCAAGGAAGAACTTTGCACGATGGACGATAACCAGTGGGCGACTGGCTTTGGAGGCCAGCTTGGAAATGTGGTTTTTTCCCCCAGGAAAGATCATGGCAGATAGTGAGACCCAAAAGCTTGAGTGGCAGAACTTCTTGGAGAGGATTGTTGAGAAAGTAGATGGGAGGGTTGTCCAGTCGGTCTTTTCGGAGAGACAAAGTGAGAGTGTGAGATTTGTCAGGATTGAAAGACATGTTCCACTTGTTTGACCAGTTTGTGATTTTGTCCAGGTCTGCAGAGAGTGAGGAGGCTGCAGACTGCCAATCTGAGAGTTGAGATATGCAGCTGCAGAGAGTGGGGTCATCAGCAAAGAGATATAGAGGATTTTCCAGAGTCGAAGAGATCATTAATGAAGACCAGAAAAAGCACAGGGCCCAGAACACTGCCTTGAGAAACTCCACCCTGATCAGGAAGGGGAGATGAGAGAAATCCATTCATGGCCACACGTTGACTGCGACTGGAGAAGAAGTCCGCAAGCCTTGCGTGGAGGTTACCATGGATACCATAAGAAGAGAGTTTGGTGAGCAAAGCTGGGTGCCAGACCGTATCGAAGGCACATGATATGTCAAGGGAGACAGCTCTGATTTCCTGTTTGGCATTGAGGACCTCCATCCATTATTGAGACAGCAAAAGCAGCATTCCCGGAGTAGAATGACCTGGTATGAATCCAAATTGATGATCAGAGATCAAGCCATTGGCGAAGAGGAAGAATTTAATATCGGAAGCGATGATGGATTCCATGACCTTGCTGATAATTGGGAGCAGGCTGATTGGTCTGTAGTTGCAAGGATGTTTTTGCACATTTTTTGTGTAAAGCGGTAATGTTGGCTGATTTCCAAACTGATGGGCAGATGACCTTGAGCAAAAGAGAGGGTGAAGAGAACAGACAGAGGGTGAGATAGAGTGACAGAGCAAGAATTTCGGACCCATGGGCTGATGCCGTCTGGTCCAGTTGCAGAATCAGAGTCGAGGTTTGACAGAAACTTCTCCACCTTGTCAGGAGAGAAGGACACATAGTCCAGGAGCAGCTGGGTTCGACTGCGTATGGTGGGAACAGAGAGAGATGGGTTTGGAACACAATATTTTGAGGCAAACACAGAGTTGAGGCATTCAGTTTTTCACTTGCAGCCATTTGAGGTAAGGCAAGGGATGGAGGGGGAACAAACAAGAAATGGATTTGATCAGATGCCACCAGGATTTGGAGGAAGGAGACAGGTTTGAGAGTTCAGTCTTGAGAGTAGAGATATTATTTCCTGGCTCTCCTGAGGGTAGACACACACTTGTTCCGAGCTCTGTGAAAGGAACGGAGATTACCTTCAGTTGGATTTGCCTTCCATGAGGCGAAGGCAAGTTGTTTCAGGACAACTGCCTCACCACAAGATTCAATGTACCATGGACGGGAGGAAGGGTACGACAACTGAAGACGAGATGGGATAAATCTGTGCATGAGAGAGAGCAGTTTGCTTTGGAAGAATTCCCAGGAAGAGTTGATTTCAGAAGCAGTAGAGATGGGAGACCGGTCCAGATTTTGATGCCTTCTTGAAGACCGCGTTAGTCGGCCTGAGTGAAATGCCAGACACGTCGACGCTGAGGAGGCTCTCTGAGAATGGCCAGACAGATGTCCACTTCAACAAGGAAATGATCAGCTGAACCGATTGGAGCAGAAGAAGAGCAGCAGACATTTGCAGGGAAGTTAGTCATGACCAAGTCTCAAAGAGAATATTTTATAAGGTAACAAAAGGTTAAAATTTTGAGAGGGGATTTGGATTTTCTTTTGGTACTGTAGATGGCGGGCGTAATAATCACTAATTTCACTACGAAATGTTGCGTGATTTGGTGTTAATGTCCATTTAAAATTAATGAAATGAAACATTTTGAAAATTTTGAATTATTCTCACTCAGATTTCAATATTACTGTAATATATATTATGAGGTTGTTTAAACTTTCTTTATACAAGAAGAGGATTTGTCATACTGGCTACCATCGAGGGTGCCATATGATACACATTTACATCTTACTATAATTCACCAAATGTCCGTCTGTCTGTCTGTCTGTCTGTCTGTCTGTCTGTCTGTCTGTCCGTTTGAAGGTACCGCAAAAACTGCTGAACCGATCGCAACGATATTTTGGGTGGGTAATCCTGGGATCTCCAGGAGTAAAATAGGCTATTTAGTTTTTTCCAATTTCAGCTTTGGTCTCCAGCATTCTCAGGTTGGACTCCCGCATAACATTCGCATTCGCATAACGTTCATTGTAACGATGTTTTCAATGTGACGATGTTGTTTTCCCGGGTGCCGCACAAACGGCTGCACCGATCGCTGCACGGCTGCACCGATCGGACTCGGTGACCTCGGACAAAGACCTTTTATAAGGACACGGGTTGAATCCCTGCTTGAGAGAATTCCAACCCCCTCCCCGCCATCACGGCCGTCTCTCCAACTCACAATCCCACGAGATATGCGGAAAGAACGACCCAAAACCAATATAAACATCATTAAACATCATTCATATATAAACATCATTAAAAGTAAATAATGACCTCGGCCAAAGTTCAAATCCATCCACAACTTTTTGAGATATTTTGTTCACAAACGGACAGACAGACAAACGGACAGACAGACAAACGGACAGACAGACAAACGGACAGACAGACAGGGGTGAAAACATAACCTCCATCCACTTTTGGTGGCAAAGGTAATAACGGTTCAATGGGGTGGTGTATAAAGGTGGAGTTCGGGACTGCTTCTGGACTCCTTCAATAGCACCAAACTTTCGGATATTTTTAACAATCGTTGAAGTCATTATTTTATTAAAATTTAAGTGAAATTTAAGTTACACTGTGCAGGGTATCGTGTTCTATGAACTCTCATGTTTTTTTCTTAATCAAACTGTTAAAATAAGTATGGGAGCCTTTTCTCATAGAGATAATTGGGGTCTTCTCCCGATCTTGAACCCCATCCCCAGATAAGCAACCCATTCAGAAACCATACTTTGGTCCCCTTAGGCAACATGCAAAATTTCATTTGATTTGGTTTCGTAGTATTTTAAAATTTTGAAGCATATATAAACAAATAAACAAACATACAAATTCACTTTTATCGTAAAAATCTCCATCTCTATCCCGCACTCGCAAAGCGACAAGTGGGGTTAAGTAATTGGTTAAATTTGTCTGTCTGTTTGCGGACATCGTCAGTCTACGATGGAGGACCAACTTAATTAATGAAGAGTAGAACATGAATTGGAACACAAATCTGCAGTTTAGCAGTACTTTGGCTCTGACTTTGTGGCAAATTGTGTGCAATGTCGTCCCGGTCATGCATGCACACAGAGGAGTAAGGTCATTTTTTCTAATCCATCTACCTGTCTGGCAGTGAAACAAAATTGAAAATCATTCCGAACAGCTATCTTCAAGTCTTTCCACAGATTATCAATGGGATTCAAGGCTGGGCTTTTCAAGGGCTTTCATGTTCTTGTTCTGAAGCCATTCCAGTGTTGCTTTGGCTGGATGATTGGGGTTATTGTTCTGTTGGAACGTAAATCTTCACCGCAGTCTCAGGTCTTTTGTACTCTGAAGCAGGTTGTCCTCAACGGTTTGTCTGTATTTGGCTCCATTCTTTGTTCCCACTCCCCTTACAAGTCTCCCAATCCCTGCCAATGAAAAGCATCCCCATAGGATGATGCTGCCACCACCATGCTTCACAGTAGGGATGGTGTTAGATGGGTGATGAGCTGTGCTCGCTTTCCGCCAGACGTAGCATTTTGCATTCAGGACAAATAGTTCATTTTTCATCTCATCAGACCACAGAATCTTTTGCCTCATGTTCTCAGTCTTTCACGTACCTTTTTGCAAACTCCAGGTGTGCTGTCATATGCCTTTTTTCTCAGGAGTGTCTTCCATCTGGCCACTCTCCCATAAAGCCTAGATTTGTGAAGTGCTGCAGAGACTGTTCTTCTGGCAGGTTCTCCCATCTTAGCCAAGGAACTCTGTCGTTCTGTCAGAGTGGTCATTGGGTTCTTGGTTACCTTTGCCTGTGGCTGCATCATATTCTGGGGGCGCAGCTTTGCTGCCGATGCAATTCCCTCTTACCAGCTAGCTGGCACTCATTTTGCCAACCTCGAGAAGGATGACAGGCTGAGTCGACCCGCCTGGTGTTCACTCAACTGCACGACAGGGGCTTGAACCCGAGTATCTTAAGCCAGCCACCTTAACAGTTAAGCCAACACCAGGCTATCATGGTTATGATGCATTAGCATTGCACCCCATCTTGATGAAATGTATTAAAAAACGAATCAGCATATCATAATAGCACCTCCCCTACACTCATCAATAATCAGTCACTCCTGACATCCACCCATCATCAGTAACCCTGTACAACCATCCATCCATCCAACCCCCAACACCGATCCATCCATCAGTAACCTCCAACACCCATCCGTCTTTGGTGACCCCCTATACCCATCCATCAGTAGTAACCTCTACACCCATCCAACATTGCTAACCCCCTATACTCCTCAATTATGGGTAACCCCCATTACCCATCCATCCATCGGTAACCTCCCCGACCCATCCATCATTGATAAGTCCCATACACCCATTTACCCTTGTTAACACCATATACCCATCCATCATCGGTAAGCTCTATGGCCGACACCCTTCCATAATTGATAACCCCTACACCCATCCAACATTGATAACCCCCTATACTCCTCAATCATTGGTAACCCCTTACAGCCATCTATCATCAGTCACCCCTCTGGCCCAGACCCATCCATCATCAAAACCATCTATGGGTATAGAGGGTCATACCCATCGTCATCGATAACCCCCTACACCCCTTCATCCATCGATCATCAGTCACCCCTATTGCCTCCACCCATCCATCATTGGTAACCTTCTACACCCACTCTCTTAGACTTTCATGTGATGCGTGCAGCTTTCACCAAATTGAGCAACAGTTCCAACACACTTCTGTCCATAGTTAAAGGAACCCTGTATTTTATTGGTGGATGTATTTTTCTGACGTTTTGCAAGAATCACCGTTTATTAACAATAAAAGTAAAAACTGCTATTTAATAGTTGTAGTTTTCCTCAAACTGGATTTTTTTGGACAAACCCTTCGTTACATTTTTAAGTTGCAACACCTCAAGTGAAGTTAAAGGAGGGCTAACAAAGCCTCACGCCACCCCTCGTTAATTTGGCCACAATTATTTGCCTCGTTATTTGGCAGTCTACCAATAATCATGTCGCTCACCTGCAGGATGGGAGAAACAAGGCCCGGTGCCGAACTCATGTTCAACAACAAACTAAGGGCAACTTGAGCCTCTTCATGTGCGTCCCCACTTCGGCCTGGGAAGGGAACAAGAAGAATCTGTAAGTGAGAGGTTGGGAGACAGAGGAAGTGTAGGATAAAGATAAAGGAGGACAAGATGGGAATTAGATAGTAATGACAATCTTCATTCTTTATGCATATGTTGGAGAGCTAGAATTGTTGCGGAACAATCCTAGAGTCAGGTGAATCGATGTGTAACTAGAACGGGCACTCGGTAGAGCGCATACCTTCGCCGCAGCTACTTTTGTTGCCAAAATAAAAGACTACAAGATCAGTAGGTGATAAATGTTGCTTCTGGGACACCTCCGTTTAACATGGGAAATCCCTATCTAATGTCATTTACCCCTTGTCTTTTTCAAAAATCATAAACACCTCTATTTCTCCCTCTATGAACCTATAATCCTTCTCACCTTATGAACCTATGATCCTTCTCGCCTTATGAACCTATGATTTTCTTCCTTTATGAACCTATAATCCTTCTAGCCTTATGAACCTATGATCATTCTCACTTCCATGTAAATTTCCCTCTCACCATCACTTTTCTTCATTTCCCCTTAACACCTCTATTCCTGACCCCCTTGGTCTTATGGGCCTTTTTCTCTTACTATCAATGATCATTGTTGTTCATTGATCATTGATTATGTTCGGGTCCTGTGCCACACACTTTTTGTTAAGCTCCGCGCCACTTTTTGTTAAGCTCCGCGCCACTTTTTGCTAAGCTCCGCGCCACTTTTTGTTAAGCTCCGCCCATTTTTTTGTTAAGCTCCGCCCACTTTTTGTCAATCCCCGCCCCGTTTTGGTAGGCCCCGCCCACGTTTTACTAAAGCCCACCCACTTTATAAACTCTCCAGCATTACATTATTTTTAGTTAAGACATTACATCATTTTCTGTTGAAACATTACATCATTTTCTGTTGAAACATTACATCATTTTCTGTTGAAACATTACATCATTTTCTGTTGAAACATTACATCATTTTCTGTTGAAACATTACATCATTTTCTGTTGAGACATTACATCATTTCCAGTTAAGACATGCCCAGACTTGCCCAGACTTGCCCACACTTGCCCAAGGGAATTTCCACAGGAAATGACACACCCAGTCTTTCTTATAAAAGGCACTAACCACACAGGCCTTTTCAAACACACTTTCTGCTTCACTTGAGAATGGACTACTATGCTGAAAAGGAGTTGGATAACTTTGGGAGTCCTACTACCTGTGTGGAGCTCAACCTTCAGATTGATGAACTGGACTCGAACCTCTTATCAATGGAGGTAAGTTTATTTATTTATTTATTTATTTTTTTGTATTTTTTTTTTTGTATTTTTTTTTTTTTGTATTTTTTTTTGTTTTTTTTTGTATATTTTATTTTTGAATTTTTTTTTTTTTTTTTTGTATTTTGTATTTTTTTTTTTTTTTTTTTTTTAGATAAGACTCGTGCAAGAGTCAGCAAAGTTTCTTTTAATATTCATAGAGCTTGATTTATATAAATAATAATATTGTATTAAATTAATACGTTGTTATTTTCTCTCACAGGAAATTGTATCTGAGATACAAAATGAAAATACCACTTTTGCCACAACCTGGGGTGAAATGATGATTGATTTGTTTGAAGACCTTTTGAACAACCAAGACCCACAGAACGAGTTCTACCTTGATGGCCCAGCCAAAGAGTTATACCGTGGAGACTCACTAAATTTGGGAAAAACAAATTATGAGGTCTGCCTAGATGGTTCTAACTGTGGAGCCTACCTTGGAGACTCACTAAATTTGGGAAAAACAAATTATGAGGTCTGCCTAGATGGTTCTAACTGTGGAGCCTACCTTGGAGACTCACTAAATTTCATAAAATTAGGAAAAGAGTTTTACCTTGGAGACTTTGAAAACTGGTTTCGTTTTGGAGACTCTAGCTGTGTGGAGCTAAACCTTCACCTTGATAAACTCGATTCAAATTTCTCATCAATGAAGGTAATATTTTATTTTAATATACATATAATAATTGTGTATTAAATGTAAAAAATAATTAATTAATACGTTGTTATTTTCTCTCACAGGAAATTGTATCTGAGATTCAAAATGAAAATACCACTTTTGCCACAACCTGGGGTGAAATGATCGATTTGTTTAAAGACCATGACCAAGAGAACGAGTTTTACCTTGATAATCCAACGAAAGAGTTTTACCTTGGAGGCTCTTTGGATTCTAAAGCAATGAACAATGTTCTTTCTTTAATGACGTTTGATTTAAGGTAAGTTCAGTTGATTAATAATCAATTAAAGTATATGTTATTTCATTCAATATTAGATAAGTAATATATTTCTTTTTTACATGTATTTCAGCAATATCAAGAAAGTTCGGGGAAGAAGATGCTGGAAAATACTTTCTTCCCATTTCTACTTTTTCCAACTTGAAAGCCTTGAAAGACAGAATTGGAGGAAGAGGAAAAATATATATATTGAAATACGTATTAAAAAACATTTTAAAAAAATATTGAAATACGTATTAAAAAAAGAAAAGGAAAAAAAGATTATGCTAGGGTTAGGGTTGGGATTTTGAATGTGAGGGTTAGGGATGGGGTTGGGTTAATGGGTTAGGGATGGGTTGGGTTAGGGTTGGGATTTTGAATGTGAGGGTTAGGGATGGGTTGGGTAAGGGATGGGGATGGGTTAGGGATTGGGTTGGGTTAGCGTTCTGGATGTGAGGTGAATTTTTGAATGAATGTCAAACCTCACAGACTCATTTATCTTATATTATCATTGAATTGTTTTAAAAAAGTTGGGAAAAGATAAATAGAATTGGAAGGTCATACAAAGAGATGGAGTTAAGAACTTTTTTTAATGGTTGATGTAATGGATTCAGTTGTTTTGACTAACAAATATGGTGTTTTAATGTGGGGGTTGGGTTAGGGTTTGTACATTATTATGACCCACTCACACACACACAAAAGTTAAGCCCCAACTAAAAAGTTGTGGGATTCTGTGTTTGGGGTTCACAGATTTAAAAACGTATCCCCATGATACACACAAAAGTTAAGCCCCAACTAAAAAGTTGTGGGATTCTGTGTTTGGGGTTCACAGATTTAAAAACGTATCCCCGTTATACACACAAAAGTTAAGCCCCAACTAAAAAGTTGTGGGATTCTGTGTTTGGGGTTCACAGATTTAAAAACGTATCCCCATTACATTTTTTTATTTATTTATTATTTTCAAGGGTTATCAGCTTTGTTTTTTGTAATTCCTGTGAATAAAATGACCCTAAGATTTCTTCTCCATTTAAATCATATAATTTGTAGGTCCAAGGGACTGTATCCATTACATCAACGATTTTAAATAATTCATTAGTCCATTTTTTTGTATAACCTTTCTCAAAATGGCTTTTCCATCTGTATATTCTTACAATATCACCAACTTTGAACTTCGGTTTTCTCAAATTAATCTCCTTTTCATATTCTAATTTTGTAAATGATTCTGATGGTTTTGATTTTGTTGATGAATGAACGGTATTATTGTAATTATCTACAATACCCTGAATTAAATACACCCATTTTTGAGAACCGAGTTGTGTGAATTTTTTATATAGCCTCTCTTTCAAAGTACGATTAAAACGCTCAATAACAACTGCTTTTCCTTCATTAAAGGTGCTGTATAATTTAATACCCTCCCCCTTAAGAAATTTCATAAATATTTTGTTATAGAACTCTGTTCCCTCATCGGTCCACAGTTTCTTTGGTTTTCTTTTACTTTTATTAAATATCTGTTGGAAGGCTAACATCAGAGTATAACCTCTCTTGTTTTTCAAAGGAACAACCCAAGCAAATCTACTCCTCAAATCAATAACGGTTAAAGCATACTTGTATCCCTTATCATTTTTTAGTTCAATTAAATCAGCGGACCATATGTGGTCGGTGTATTTAGAATAAACTTTCCTTCTTTTAAACTTTGTGATTATAGGTTTATGTAATTCATCAGCCAAAAGCTCCTCAGTCTTGATGACATCATGAGAGCCTAATAGTTTTTTGAGGGTGAATAACCAAGGCCAAGTTTCAATTTAGCATTTATCAAATTTCTCACAATAAACCTATCAACTTTCTCTCTCAACGTTGGATTTTGTATCAAAGACAAATTATACAACATTTCTCTGTCGGCTTTATGTTTTTCAGTCAACGTAGTGGTTTTCCCATAAGCAATATCATGCTTCATACACACTTCATCAACCCTATTTGTAGGTTTAGACCAAGGTTTAGGATTGTCAGCCTCATCTAATCTTTTATCCAAGTTTGTTCCTGGGCCACAGAAAGAATACCCTGGAAGGTGTAATTCCCCTGGAATTCCAGTTGTTGTAAATTTGCTACCTGACAAAAACTTTTGTATGTCTCCTCCACTTTTAGGAGAGATGAATTGACACTTTTTAGAGCCACACACTTGACATATTCCTTTTTGATAAACTCTATTATTTTTAGCTTTAACATAAGAGATATTTTTAGATTTAGTTTTCTTTTTACATTTGAGACAATAACTCATATTTATTTATGAGAAAAAGTCCTACATAGTGCCAAAACCTTTTTGGTTTTCAACATATACATTTCTATCTTGATTTTTAAAACATAAAGAATCCTTAGAAATGGCTTCACTCTCTCCTCCATTTATTTACAAATAAAACTAACTAAAGTCAATAACACCAACATCATCAACTATATGTTGTATATCTGCGCTCTGAATTCATTATAGCAAATTTAAAAACCAATATGTTCGTAAGAGTCATTAATTCTTTATTTTCCTCTTCAGTGCGTTGAGATTTATTTATTTGCCGTAATACCTTCAATCTTTCATTAATCTCAGGAATGGTCATATTTTTATATTTTTCCACCCTCTCTCTTTCCTCCCTCTCCTCCTTCTCCTTCTCCTCCTTCTCCTTTTTCTCCCTTTCATCCTTCTCCTTTTTCTCCCTCTCCTCCTTCTCCTTTTTCTCCCTTTCCTCCGTCTCCTTTTTCTCCCTTTCCTCCGTCTCCTTTTTCTCCCTTTCCTCCTTCTCCTTTTTCTCTCTTTCCTTCTCCTTTTTCTCTCTTTCCTCCTTCTCTTCTTCAACTCCTTCCTCATCCCTTGCTACCCTTGAGTTTGAACCCCAAAGAATATTATACATATACTCATCTGGATTTTGAGATATTCTTGTATCTATAATTATTTTTCTCATAATAGGATACCAATAAGATTTGTTGACGATTTCTAAAAGAGTTTTATATTTCATAACTTTGAGAAGTTCATTTTTATTTAATATTTTAAACAAGTCTCTATTTGTGGGTTTAACAATATCAGTATAAGGCCAGTTTTTAATGACAAAATTCCCATGTATATGCTCCAAATCATAAGGTATGTAATACCGAGCACCCTTTTCTTGTAGGTATCCTTGAATACAAAAATTATAATTCTCTTGTAGTCTTCTTCCTGCCATTTATGTATCAGAAATATATGTGAGATTAATATTATGACAGGTAATACCACCCCATCTTCCCACTACCAAATCGGTTTGTATTCCTCGGCTTTCTATCCTTATCTCATTACCTTCCTTCTTTGTCATGCGAACCATCGCTATACTATCATATATTTTTCTTTTCTTAAAATCACGTATTTGTTGTTTACTAATTGTACTTCCACATAAATCCTTATCTTCACCAAGTGGATAATATTCTTCTTTACGAGACTGATTTAAATCATGTAGGTCTTCTATGTTTATTGAAAAAGACCAATTATACCCTAAATCAGGCATATCATACCCCCATTTATTAATTCGCATATTAACTAAATGTCCTTCTTTATAAAATTCAATTGTAAGCAGGTAGTTAAATTCAATGAGGAAAGGTGTATGGTCAGTATAACCAGGTGTTGTGGTTGTAAATTTTACTTGTTTAACAAAACGTGCTGTTTTCTTTAAAAATATATATTGTGATAAATCACTTAATCTAATTAAGTCATTCGCATCTGTAGGGTTTGGATAATTGATTAATTTATAAGTATTCTTCATATTAATATTTTTACTTACACTATATTTTTGTCGTTCAGCCTGTGCCTTTGTATAATAATTTGATAAATCAATATCCTGAGAGGATTTTCCAAAGATAGAACCATCTTTTCCAACATAAGTCATTTATATTAGATTAAAAATGATATCATAAAAATTTTCATTATTGTTGAGTTGAAATAATACATATAAACATAATTGACCACAACATTTAGAATTAATTTCTTGAACTTGAAATGTTTGATAAACACCATTCTGTAAGAATTGTATTACTTCAACAGGTGGTGGCATACCATAACTATCAAAATAATATTTATCCTGACTATTATGAATACAAACCCAATGAGAACCATTCTGTGTGTCTAAATTCATAATAATATTCTTTGTATTCTTATTTATATGTATTAATTCATCTCTCATACAAATAACCACATTATCAATTTTTAGTGTTTTACAATACTTAGCTAGTTCTATATTTGACGTTGTATTCTTTCCAAATTGTTTAAACCATTTATCCATTTATTTATGAGAAAGATACAATCCATTACCCCGTTTAGTTAGTTTAACACCCGCTTGAGCGATAGAGGAAAGCATATCTCCAACTAACAATCTAGCTTTATCAGGTAGACTTTCAAGTTTTTGAGCAAAATCTACAATTACACCACTTCCACTAATTTGTTTCTCCAACTCCTTGTTATGTCTTTCCAATTCTTTTTGAGCTTTTAGTTGTGCCTTCCTTTCGTTAGCAGTTTTTATCGCTGCTGAAATACCACCAGTCAATGCTCCCGCCGCACTTAAACCAGCAAATAAAGGAATTAGAAATGGGAGAAATCCTCCTCTTGACTCGTCTATTGAATATTTCTTTAACATAGGTTTTGTCATTTTAATTTTAAGTGATCCAGCATCATTTAGTGTTTTCACCTGCTCTCTTGTGAGTAAAACATCAATTCTTACTGCTCCTTTTCTTTGAAATGTATTAACATTAATAATACAAGGCTTTTGATTTTGAATACAAGATGTTAATTTATCAAGATTGATTTGATTAACATATACCCCTACCATTTATTTATGAGAAAAAACCTATGTGATATTAATCATAACACCATTATCTGTATTAATCTGTAATTCTGTTTCCTCCAAAAGCAAACAATAAGCATCAACTTCTTCATTCTCTCCTCTTTCAATGTATAGAGAAGTATCCACTCTATTAGACTTTATAGTTTCCTTTTGAGAACTCAGGTCAATTGCGTAGATTGTATAAAGTTTTTGAAACGACCATATCCAAAATAGGTTCATTATTACCATTACTTTCACACACCTTTTGGTAGGACTTGTAGGCTTCCGCATAATCATTTTTTTCCCAATCAATTTCCAATCTATCTCGCGGATAAAATGTTCCATCAAGAGAAACCCGAAGTTGTTTCACCTTAGCATTATCACTCAGCGCATTATTCTTATTAGTACCCTCCTCTCCATCTGGTTTTTTAAAAATGAGCCAGAGGTATCGTGGCTTTCCTTCAAGAACACCCAAATTCCAAGTGTAGGTAGTGTGTTCCAGTTTAACGTGTTGACATCTTCTTTTAAGGTATGATACATTTAGCGGTTTCTTTGAGTTAAGTCTTCTATTTAACATCTCTTCCGTTTTAAGATTAGGAGTATATTCACTGATATACCAACACAAATCATTAATAACAAATTTATTATTTTCTCCAAAAGCATTTTCATCCCCAAAAAGCAACCTATTTACATTATCATTCCTTTGTAGTTGAAATCTAATTTTAAGCCCATACAAAACTTTATCATAATCACAAAATCCAAATATACCTTTCAGAGGTACTGCTACCGTAAAACTATTCTCTGCTTTTGTATCATCATTATACATTGACTTCCTTTGACTATAACCAGGGTCAGCATTTGTTCCCATTGACATATCAGGAATAAAACCTTCAACAGCTCCCTTACCCATTCTATCACTAAACGAATATAGTGTAAATTTCATCATTTCAGATATAGCAGAGACATAATCAACCGCTTCAACCTCTTGTGTTCCAATATACAGGCGGACACTATCAAACATTTTCCAGAAGAAATCATTTACGAGTGTAGCATTAGTATTATTCGCAGCCTTAGTGAATTTAAATTTACACAGCAAGAAACTATCAGCTATATTCAAGTAAGTTTGTTGATTATTTATTTCAAAACTTTTTGTTCTGTTTGAATTCCAGTCTGTTCCTGTTATAGCATTTACCTTAAAATAGTCTTCCTTTTTAGTAGAGTTTGAAATGATAATCGTATCATCCAAATCATAGATACTATCAATCGCTTCCATACTTGTATTTATATAGCATTAAAATCGTTGAAACCCTGACCCAAGTATTTTAATGATTTTTTGTCGTTCTTGTGAAGATAGTTGAGTTTTACCTTTTTTAATTTCTTTGATTGCTTGTAATTTATGAGACTCCTTTTGAGCATCTTTTATACTCTTTATAGCACCCACAACTGAGCCCACGGCTGAAGCAGTTGAACCAATTAGGTCTTTATGTTTAAGGATGGTTGAACCAATACCCATTAGAGTATCAATTATCCCATCTCCTTTATTTCTAAATTGATGTCCCACACCCCGTTGTCTCTTTGGTTTATAGTATCCTCTCCCAAGAAACATACCTTCACCCTTATAGTATGGTGAAAGGAACATCCCATCCCCTGTAATTATTTTATATTTTCCCAACTCGTGTTTTCTCACAATAACCATTATTTATTTATTGAAAAACTTCACGTAGGTGAATTCTGATGGATATAATTTCATCATTAAAGGATATCATACGATTATCTTGGTCGGTTATCCTAAAATTTACTCTGTATATGGTTTTTCCTGACACAGGTAAATAGACAAGATTTTTTGGTTCCATATTAAATTTATAACCAATCGGGGTTGAGTATGCGCTGAATGAAAATATTGTATTTGTTCTTATTCCATCGTTATAAGCACCATCAATCAAATCACAATGAATTAATACTGAATTTATACCGGAGGATATTTGAATGACATTATCACTGTAAGACGTCCCGTTAGTTTCAATCTTTTTAGAAGAGAACCCCAATAGCTCTCTGAACGAATTTTCAATCGTGAAATCAACTTTATAATTATTTTTAAGTTTAATAGTTGATTTTGAAGTGTGTTTTTGAATATCTATTACAATATTTTTTGGTTCATCACCTTTTTCTTTCATAAGGCGAGAGACTTCTGAAGATATTTGAGAAATCTCGTAAGCACCGGGTGAAACGGTTATAGTTTTATATCCACTTCCTGGATTATAACTAAACTTGTTGTTTTTCTCTGTGATATTAAAAAGGGTATTGTAAGTCTCCATTGACAACAAAGAAGCCTCATATTCTTTTTTGGGGTCAAGTTGTAGTGGGTAAGGGAATGAAGCTGTGTAATCACTCGTTGTGAAATTAAAACTAAGAATTGTGCTTCTCATCTTATTTAATATCTAATAAAATATCTTTGTATTGACATTTATTAATTATTTTCATATTCATCAACTGATCTAAAATGGCGGATGCTTCATTAAAACAATTGTTGTTTCCAGCCTTCTTACTACCTAACAACAATAATAACCTATTAACTAATTGTGATGGGTCATTTGGAAGAAAACTAACACCCGAACCAAGCTTACTTAAAGCATCAATAATATGTTTCTCCTTCTCATTCTTCTTACTTTTACCAGCAACAGAAACTCCATAATCAAGTGCGTTTAGCAACTCAATATACTCTCTATCTTCCTCTCTTTCCATATCAAGCGGTTCATCAAAATAAGGTGAATTAGAATGTCCATCTTTTGTTAGAAGAAACATTAATCTTGGGGTTAATTCAACATTTGGTTGGTCAGAACTTAAGAACACCAATTTATCATTAAATATCAATAACTTTTCTTTCACAAGATGGAACTGTGCTGGTTCTTCTGTTGGAATGAGACCTGCTCTGGTTTTTGAACCCTTCAAATATTCATTGTTTTGAAGAGCTTCTACAATATAATTGGAAAGTTTATTTACCTTCTCAAGATGCCGAAATAATCCTTCATCATCATATTCTAATTCTCCAAGTTCTTGCTCTGTCATTTGACTAAAATCTTTGAGCATTTGAAATTTTTTTGGAGTAAATTCTACCGTGGGAACTGTAGGTGAAATCGTTTGTTGAGTTTTTAAAAGTGGTTTAAAAAATTTCTCTTGTTTTCTTTCAAAGGCTTCTTCACCAGTTAGTTTCTGTCTCCTTTTCTTCTTTATGTCTTCCTGTTGCTTTACAACTTTTGAAACCAACTCTTGATGTTCTTTAAACTTTCTTACTCTTTCTTCGGTATTCATTTTCTGTATTTATTTATTGAAAAATATCATTTAGTATCTCATCTTGTTTCACAACAATATATTTATATTTTCCAATCGTGTGTTTCATATTATTTTCAAATTCCTTCTTACTACGTAATGTAGAACAATTATCTCTCCAAAAATTATTTGTATCTATTGAATTTAACTTAAATAAAATAAAAGTATTAGCATTGTTTCTTATTGAGCGCCGAGGGAGTTGAAAATATGACTGACTAAGATAAATACAATTACAAGAAGAATGTCTCCCTCTTGTATAGTAGCTATCCATTACTGTTTGGTTTCTCTCATTAACACAATCATCAAAGATAACGAGGTTCTTTTTTGATTTATCTAAATCTTGAGGTGAAGGTATATCATCCGTATTATCACTGAGAATACAAGTTATGGGTTTTGGTTTTGATTTTGATTTCTGTGTATCACAAAATAATTGTATTATATCATCAATATTATAATCATTTAGTTTGTTTTGAAGTTTAAATAAACCGATAATGTCTTCCTTTTTAAGCCCCGCATTAAAACCCTGTGAGAGTAGTTGATACTCAGGTTGAAAACTTGACTTTGTAAAAATTATTAAATTATCATAATCTAAAAAATTAGGACTAAGGAGCATCTTTAAAAGTAAACAGGTTTTTCCACATCCGCTTGAACCGACTATTAGACATCTCAATGAATTTGGAAGATTTTTATGGTTATTAAATTTTATCTTATTTTCCCAAACAGGTAAAAAATCATTCATTTATATATTTGGAAAACAAGTCATCTAACTTTTTTTGAGTTTTTTGAGAAACTCTATATTTTATCCTGAGTTCAGGTTTAATTTCAAAATAATCCATTATTTTGTTTATATAGTATCTTGTATTAACATTTCCATTAAAATTATTTTGAATAATAAATATCATTAAACCCTTATACATTTCCTCAATACAAATAGTCTCTTCCCTTGTAAGAAATGGTGTATTATCACCATAATACTTAACATTCATCTCTCTTATTAATCTTGTAAAGTAATTCATTTTTGGTTCTAATTTAAAAGAGTTATATATTTTTCTATATTTTTTATTATCATTAATTAGAAGATAATCACAGAAAATACATTGTTTATATGCTTCTGATTCTGTATTAAGCCCCACTCTACCACAAGCCGGACAATTCTCTAATTTATCATATGGAGAGTCTGGAAATTCTAAATATCCTTCAGAATTTATCATATTTATAAAGTAAAATTATACTTAAAACAAAGTGCCTTTTTTAGAGGCTTTTTTAAAGATGAAACTGTGCTTAAAGTAAAACACCTTTGAGCTTTTCAACTCGTTTTATGTATATAACTTTACTTAAACTAAACGCAAATTTATTAGCTAATAAATACAATGTTTCAAAACACAAACGACAAATTTCAATCAATCTCTACTTCGGTGGAAGATATAGAAAAATATGTCAAAGATGTTAAATTGAACAAAGATAAATATGGAAATTTTTGGATTAAACCCATAATGGAGAATAACATGTGTCCTTTTATTAAATTTACGGGACAAGCTATGTTAATTAATAACTCTATTAAAGTAAATTTGACAAAAGTTTCTCCACTACTACTAACAATTTACTCAAAGCTTGAAAAGGTCATTGATAAAGAAGCTTTGAAAATGAATGATAAGACCATCAACGATTCTAGAGGAAACATTTGTATATTCTTTAATAGACCCAAAGATGTGGGTGAAATTAATAATATGAATATTAGTGGTGAACTATCATTCCGTACTCTGATTATTAGAGATTATTTGAAAATAACATTTAATGTAAAAAATATTGTGGTTATTAGTTCTAATGAAAGAAAATATATAGATATTGATGGAAGTTTAATGGTATGTAAATGAGTGATATTAACAGTCAATACTCTGAGAGTTATTATACTGAGAGTCTAGGATCTGAAGATAGTTATGATACTAATAGTTTGTGTTCAAATGATAGTTATGAGAGTAGCTTTATTGATGACTCAGATAGTGAAATTGAAATTGATGAACTAGAGTATCTAAACTTTCTGGCTAATACATAGACGCTTTACTTTAAGTAAAGTTATATACATAAAACGAGTTGAAAAGCTCAAAGGTGTTTTACTTTAAGTAAAGTTATATACATAAAACGAGTTGAAAAGCTCAAAGGTGGTTTTACTTTAAGTAAAGTTATATACATGAAACGAGTTGAAAAGCTCAAAGATGTTTTACTTTAAGTAAAGTTATATACATAAAACGAGTTGAAAAGCTCAAAGATGTTTTACTTTAAGCACAGTTTCATCTTTAAAAAAGCCTCTAAAAAAGGCACTTTGTTTTAAGTATAATTTTACTATATAAATAAATATGATCAAAGCAACGTATTGCGACGTTTGTGAACAAGAATATAAACAATACAAAAGACACCTTAAAACTAACAAACACACATTTAATCTACTTCACCTACTATCTCCTATTCAGAAGGAAACAAAACACTGTTCTGCATGTCATAAAAATATCCTCAAGAAAGGCTTCGAAATACATCTTAAAACAATTCTACATTTATCAAATTTTATCACAACTAAAAACTCTGATGGCGCATTCAAAGGACATATTAAAATAAGAGTCTTTAACTTCAAACCTCCTGAACCAGAGTCTATAGTTGATGCTGTAGAAATAGTTAAACCTGCTGTTCAAACGTTGATTGAAAAAACACTAAAAGAAATGAAACCACTTAAATTTTATATGGGAGTAAAATTAGAAATGACAAAGGACGAAGGAGTTATAGATACACCATACATGAGAACTGAGCCACACTTTATATCTTCATATCAAGATTTTAAAACATCAGGAGTCTATGATGAACTTATAAAACAAGAGCAAGATGTGGATAATTCAATCGTAGGAAGTGGCTTCAATATAGGAAAAATTATTTACATAGACATTCATATTCTTAAATCAGATCCTCTAAAAGCTTCTTCCTACATTGATTTACCCAGTGTTATCAAAAATAGAAAAGCAGTTATCAATATCAAAAATAAAGACAATAAATGTTTTCTCTGGTCTATTCTAGCACACTTACATCCTCCACATTTTCATGATGAAAGAGTATCTCATTATAAAAAATATGAGAATACATTAAATACGAAAGATCTAAAGTTTCCGATGGCTTTAAATGATATTCCTAAATTTGAAAAGATAAATAATTTATCAGTTAATGTTTATGGTCTAACAGAAACAAACAGCATTCAGGTTTTAAAGCTTTCTGACAATTGTAAACAAACTCATATTAATCTTCTATATTTTAATTCAGAGGAAAATTCACATTATACATACATTAAAGATATTGCTAAATTAATAAAACCACAAGTATGTAAAAGAACAAATAAAATATATATTTGTTTGCGTTGTCTTAACTTCTTCCATACACAAGAAAGATTAGATAAACATTCAAATTATTGTGGTGAACATAAATCAACGGTAATCAATATGCCTAAAGAAGGCTCAAATATCACATTCAAAGATGAAAATAAAAAGATCAAACATCCATTTGTTATATATGCTGATTTTGAAAGTATTCTAGAAAAAATAGATACTGCTTCTCCAGATCCAAAAGATTCATACACAAATAAATATCAAAAACATACTCCTTGCGGTTTTTGTTATTATATCAAATCATCCGTTGGTGATAAATATAACAAGTTAGAGGAGTATAGAGGCTCAAATACCCCAGAGGAGTTTGTGAAACGACTAGAAAAAGACTGTGTCCGATTAACCAAGATAATGAGAGAAACTAATAAACCAATGTCCTTGACGAGTGAACAGAAAAGGGAATTTAGAAAAAACAATGTTTGTCATATTTGTGAGGAAAAAATTGGTGAAGGTCTAAAGGTTAGAGATCATTGTCATCTCACTGGTAAATATAGAGGTCCAGCTCATCAAAGTTGTAATATTAATTATCAACTCCCCTCTTTCATTCCTGTCTTTCTTCATAACAACGCTCATTATGATACGCATCTATTTATTAATGAACTTTCAAAGACATCTGGACACATTTCAGCAATTCCTAACACAGATCAGAAATACATTTCATTCACAAAAACAATTCACACATCTCCTATTACTCATATCAGATTTCTTGATACATTAAAATTCATGGCAAGTCCATTGGCTAACTTGGTTCAAAATCTAAAAGAGTTTCCATGTCTTTCAGAGTATTTTTCAGATAAAGATTTTCTAACACAAAAGGGAATTTACCCCTATGACTATTGTGAGAAACCACCGGTGAAACCACCTGTTCTCACCCAGATTTGGTGCCCCGCCCACCGCGTGACGTGGCCTCCTTGGAGCCTCACGCGATCGGGAGGCGATTCGGCACGTGATTGGTGGAGGGTCAGAGAGTTGAGACCAGCCCGACCAGCCCAACTCGCCATCTTGTGCAACGGACGCGGCTCGAAGGCTCCGAGTGGGAAATCTCAAAAGGGCTTTCCTTGAATCCTCACGACAGCCGAGTTGGGCTGGTCGATTACAGTTCGGTATTTTACGAGCGAGTAACTCCGGAAGAGAACGAGTGATTCCCGGATCTCGTAGATTGGAACCGCGAGTGATTGCCTGCTTTGTGTTTGGAGCTTCTGGGGCCGACAGTTCCTGCAGGCCTTGTGCGGTGTATTCCACTCTGTTACCCTCCGAGTCCCGGAGATCGTCGATTGGAACCGCGAGTGATCTTGCCTGCGTCCTGTTTGGAGCTTCTGGGGCCGACAGTTCCTGCCGGCCTTGTGCGGTGAATTCCATCCTGTTACCCTCCGAGTCCCGGAGATCGTCGATTGGAGCCGCGAGTGATCTTACCTGCGTCCTGTTTGGAGCGTCTGTTGCCGACAGTTCCTGCAGGCTTTGTGCAGTGTATTCCATTCTGTTACCATTTATGGTTTTTGTGATCGAGCCAATAAAGCATCGTGCCTTACCCCTAGAAGGCCGATTAAAACACAATTGTGTTTATTGAGTTCTCTCTGTCCACTCCGTGGACTACTTGAAGCCCGGACATTAACGTCCGTATTCCGTGCTGGGAACCATTTCACAGCCGGGATCGCGACAAAATATGGACTCATTTGAGAGATTCAATGAAACACAACTTCCTTTAAAAGAAAATTTCGATAACAAATTAAACAACAGTCATATATCTGATAAAGATTATGTACACGCACAAAATGTTTGGGAAAAATATAACATCAAGAATCTTGGTGAGTATCACGATTTGTATCTCAAAACTGATGTGCTTTTATTGGCTGATGTATTTGAAGCCTTTAGATCTGTTTGTCGCACTGGATATGGATTGGATCCTGCTCACTACTACACAGCACCTGGATTGGCTTGGAGCGCGATGTTGAAAATGACAAAACAAGATTTGGATTTGATAACCGATGTCGATATGCTTTTGATGATTGAAAAGGCAAAAAGAGGTGGAATTTCACAAGTATGCTCGAGCAGATACGCAAAAGCAAATAACAAATATCTTCCAAATTATGATTCAACGAAAGAGAGTTCTTACTTGATGTACTATGACGCAAACAACTTGTATGGCTGGGCAATGTCTCAAGCTCTTCCTTATGGGAAACTAAGATGGGTAAAGGAAAAAGATTACACAAAGGTTTTACAAGATGTATGTATCTCTACACAAAAAGAATTGGATGATTCAAAGGTTGGTTATTATTTTGAGGTCGATTTAAAATATCCTGAAGAACTTCATATCAAACATAAAGATCTTCCATTTGCTTGTGAGAAAGAAAGTCCAAAGAAAGAATGGTTGAGTGATTATCAACGATCGTTTGATATAGGTGAATCAACAGAAAAATTACTTACTACATTATATAACAAGAAAAATTATGTACTACACCAAAGAAATTTGCGACAATATTTATCAAAAGGTCTAAGAGTAGAGAAGATCCACAGGGTTCTAAAGTTCAATCAAAGTCATTGGTTAAAGGGGTACATTGATTTTAATACACAAAGAAGAACAGAGTCAAAAACAGATTTTGAGAAAGACTTTTATAAATTGATGAATAATGCGGTCTTTGGTAAGACCATGGAGAATGTGAGGAAAAGACAAAATATCAAACTAGCAACATCTTGGGAACAAGCATCAAAATTAATTAATAGACCGAGTTTTACTAGAGCTGAGGTCTTTACTGAGAACTTTTGTGCGATCCATTTGGTTAAAGAGAGTATTGAAATGGACAAACCTATTTACATTGGAACATCAATTCTTGACTTGTCAAAGTCATTAATGTATGATTACTTTTATATTAATCTAAAATCAAAGTATAAGGATAATGTGTCATTGTTGTATATGGATACTGATAGTTTTATTTTGAAAATTAATACTGATGATGTTTATTCAGACATGAAAAAGGACATTAATATCTATGATACAAGTAATTACAGTCCAGAGAGTGAGTTGTTCTCTTCTAAAAATAAAAAGGTGATTGGAAAGTTCAAGGATGAATTGGGGGGAAATGTTATGAGTGAATTTGTGGGATTGAGGTCAAAGGCTTATGCTTATAAATACATTGTGAATAACGTTGAAAAGACTGATAAGAAGTTAAAAGGTGTAAAGAAAAATGTCATTAAAGAAACAATAAACTTTAAGGATTATTATAACTGTTTAACAACAAAGAAAGAAGAGTTTAGAAAGATTAATGGAATAAGAAGTTATAAACATCAATTATATTCAGAAGAGGTGAATAAGAAAGCATTGGGGGCTTTTGATGATAAGAGGTTTATTTTAGAAAATGGAATTGATAGTCTCCCTTATGGTTATATAAGTATATAAGTGATAAGATATATAAGTGATAAGATATATAAGTGATAAGATATAAGTGATAAGATATATAAGTGATAAGATATATAAGTGATAAGATATATATAAGTGATAAGATATATATATAAGTGATAAGTTAAAAAGGGGGGGTTAGGGATTTTAACGGGCTACCGCCACCTTTTTTTACTATTATATAAATGATAGAACCAAGTATCAACCAGACTAAAGAGTGGAGGTGTAATCAACCTTGGTATATAAATGGAAAACATAACGAATGTGAAAAATATCAGATTCAAGAGGTTGAGCGAATCACTGGTCAGAAGGTTCTCAAGACGGATAAACGTATTCATTTGTTAAGTGGGGTAATGGAGGGCGGGAAGAAAAATATATTAGAGTGGAGTGAGAACATTAATGGTTATCAATCGGATAATAAATATTATAATTTTAAAATGGTATGTGGGAGAGGTGGAGGTCAAACAAGAACCCTCCGTGAAACATACCACTTTATACTTTCACAACAAAAGGTTAAGGAACCTGTATACTTTATAAATATACTTGATGGGGATGAGTTCTATAGGAGAATGGAACTCTTAAAAAAGTTAGAAAGAGATAATATATTTATAGGCTCATTAGTAGAGTGGTCTAAGGAACTACATTAAGGGGCTAGTGGGGGGAATAGGGTAAAAATTACATGGAAGTGAGAATGATCATAGGTTCATAAGGCTAGAAGGATTATAGGTTCATAAAGGAAGAAAATCATAGGTTCATAAGGCGAGAAGGATCATAGGTTCATAAGGTGAGAAGGATTATAGGTTCATAGAGGGAGAAATAGAGGTGTTTATGATTTTTGAAAAAGACAAGGGGTAAATGACATTAGATAGGGATTTCCCATGTTAAACGGAGGTGTCCCAGAAGCAACATTTATCACCTACTAAGATCTGTGTAGCAAAGCATTTTGGCATTAGTTTCATACAAATTGGACACAAATTGACCGCGCTATGGTAAAAAGACGATTTTGACCTTTTCATGACCTTGACCTTGACCTTTGACCCGATCGATTCCAAAATCTAATCAAATGGTTCCCGGATAATAACCTATCATCCCACCAAATTTCATGCGAATCGGTTGAATACTTTTTGAGTTATGCGAATAACATACACACACACACACAGACATACAAATAAATACACAGCGATCAAAACATAACCTTCCGCTTTTGCGAAGGTAATAAAATAGATCTTTAGCACATTCAGCTCACCAGCATCGAAGATCAACGTGGTGGCGGTAACCGGCTTCTCGGAGGCCTCTGCAACTGCTTGAGCTTGCACACTGACCTGGAGGGTTAGGTTTAACAATGGGAGTGTTAGTGATAGATTTAACGGTGAGTGTTAGGCTTAGATTTAACGTCGTGAGTGTTGGTGTGATTTAACGGTGGGAGTGTTAGGTTTAGATTTACGGTGGGAGTGTTAGGTTTCGATTTAACGTTGCGAGTGTTCGTGTTAGATTTAACGGTGGGAGTGTTAGTGTTCGATTTAACGGTGGGAGTGTTAGGTTTAGATTTAACGTTGTGAGTGTTAGTGATAGATTTAACGGTGAGTGTTAGGTTTAGATTTAACGTCGTGAGTGTTGGTTAGATTTAACAGTGGGAGTGTTAGGGTTCGATTTAACGTTGTGAGTGTTAGTGTTAGATTTAACGGTGGGAGTGTTAGTGTTAGATTTAACGGTGGGAGTGTTAGTGTTAGATTTAACGGTGGGAGTGTTAGGTTTAGATTTAACGTTGTGAGTATTAGATTTAACGGTGGGAGTGTTAGTGTTCGATTTAACGGTGGGAGTGTTATGTTTAGATTTAACGTTGTGAGTGTTAGTGTTAGATTTAACGGTGGGAATGTTATGTTTAGATTTAACGTTGTGAGTGTTAGTGTTAGATGCAACGGTGGGAGTGTTAGTGTTAGATTTAATGGTGAGTGTTAGGGTTAGGTTTAACGTTAGGGTTAGATTTAACGTTGTGAGTGTTAGGGTTAGATTTAACGTTGTGAGTGTTAGTGTTAGATTTAACGGTGTGAGTGTTAGGGTTAGATTTAACGCTGTGAGTGTTAGGGTTAGATTTAACGTTGTGAGTGTTAGTGTTAGATTTAGCGGTGTGAGTGTTAGTGATAGATTTAACGTTGTGAGAGTTAGTGATAGATGTAACGGTGAGTGTTAGGGTTAGATTTAACGTTGTGAGTGTTAGTGTTAGATTTAACGGTGAGTGTTAGGGTTAGGTTTAACAATGGGTGTGTTATGGTTAGGTTTAACAATGGGAGTGTTAGTGTTAGATTTAATGGTGTGAGTGTTAGTGATAGATTTAACGTTGTGAGAGTTAGTGATAGATGTAACGGTGAGTGTTAGGGTTAGATTTAACGTTGTGAGTGTTAGTGTTAGATTTAACGGTGAGTGTTAGGGTTAGGTTTAACAATGGGTGTGTTAGTGTTCGATTTAACGTTGTGAGTGTTAGGGTTAGATTTAACGTTGCGAGTGTGAGGGTTAGATTTAACGTTGTGAGTGTTAGGGTTAGATTTAACGTTGTGAGTGTGAGGGTTAGATTTAACGTTGTGAGTGTGAGGGTTAGATTTAACGTTGTGAGTGTGAGGGTTAGATTTAACTTTGTGAGTGTTAGGGTTAGATTTAACGTTGTGAGTGTGAGGGTTAGATTGAACTTTGTGAGTGTTAGGGTTAGATTTAACGTTGTGAATGTGAGGGTTAGATTTAACGTTGTGAGTGTTAGTGTTAGATTTAACGGTGTGAGTGTTAGGGTTAGATTTAACGTTGTGCGTGTTAGTGATAGATTTAACGGTGAGTGTTATGGTTAGGTTTAACAATGGGAGTGTTAGTGTTAGATTTAACGGTGTGAGCGTTAGGTTTAGATTTAACGTTGTGAGTGTTAGTGTCAGATTTAACGGTGTGAGTGTTAGGTTTAGATTTGACGTTGTGAGTATTAGTGTTAGATTTAACGGTGAGTGTTGGGGTTAGGTTTAACAATGGGTGTGTTAGTGTTAGATTTAACGGTGAGTGTTATGGTTAGGTTTAACAATGGGAGTGTTAGTGTCAGATTTAACGGTGTGAGTGTTAGGTTTAGATTTGACGTTGTGAGTGTTAGTGTTAGATTTAACGTTGTGAGTGTGGGGGTTAGATTTAACGTTGTGAGTGTTAGTGTTAGATTTAACGGTGTGAGTGTTAGGGTTAGAGTTAACGTTGTGAGTGTTAGTGATAGATTTAACGGTGAGTGTTATGGTTAGGTTTAACAATGGGAGTGTTAGTGTCAGATTTAACGGTGTGAGTGTTAGGTTTAGATTTAACGTTGTGAGTGTTAGAGTTCGATTTAACGGTGAGTGTTATGGTTAGGTTTAACGTTGTGAGTGTTAGTGTTAGATTTAACGGTGAGTGTTATGGTTAGGTTTAACAATGGGAGTGTTAGTGTCAGATTTAACGGTGTGAGTGTTAGGTTTAGATTTAACGTTGTGAGTGTTAGAGTTCGATTTAACGGTGAGTGTTATGGTTAGGTTTAACAATGGGAGTGTTAGTGTCAGATTTAACGGTGTGAGTGTTAGGTTTAGATTTAACGTTGTGAGTGTTAGAGTTCGATTTAACGTTGAGTGTTATGGTTAGGTTTAACGTTGTAAGTGTTAGTGTTAGATTTAACGGTGAGTGTTATGGTTAGGTTTAACAATGGGTGCGTTAGTGTTAGATTTAACTTTGTGAGTGTTAGTGATAGTGATAGATTTAACGGTGAATGTTAGGGTTAGATTTAATGGTGAGAGTGTTGTTTTCTTTCTATACTTGGGTTTCCGTTCATGCAGCTCGGCTTTCGACAGGTTTGGGATTTGTTTTGAATTATGAACTGTCTGGTAATGGTGAAAATACAAGCCTCCCAAAGATGGCGAGTTCATAAGAGTCAATCACAGAAAATATATACTTCTTACTCATGGAAACTGCTTCCTCATTCCCGTTTTGGATTCAACCATAAACCTGATTGGCTAAGAGCTTGCATTTTGTGCCAGTGAAAAAAAGGTCACATTGTAACTCCATTTTGAGCCGCTACTAGCATGTTGAGTGAATGCTGCATGGCAACTGATGGAAGTGAAGTACGTTTTTAATCAACGATTGCTGTCATCATCAGGGTACACACAGCCAAACTTCATTGTTTACAACTCTTACCACATGGTCATTTGAGGTTGGCATCGCACTGGGATCGAGGCATTCAAAGCCAGACCAAAAGTACCTTTATTCTTGTGCCTTTGTTTGCAGGCAAGCGCCTGGCCACGTGCCGCTTGCGCAGCTCCAAGATCTGCTCCTGGGTGAGAGGTTGACTGCGACTGCGTACCAGTTCTTGTGGGTGTTGGCGCAACCACTCGGTGAAGTCTGCAGGGTGGCGGCACCGCACGTGCAGTCGCAGGTTCTTGCGGTGGCGAGTGCTGAAATGGCATTGGTCACAGGAGAATGGCTTTTCCCCTGGGTGGGGATACAGGTGTTTGTGACAAAGGCAAGTGGGGGAGGGTAGGACATGGTTAATTGTGCTGAAGTACTGGAAAGTAATCGGTGCGTGCCATTGCATTTGTTGGGAAGGCAGTCGGTGATTACCGGTGTGCTTTATGGCAAGGTGTGAAACAAGGAATTCCTCCTTGGTGGTGGCATAAGGGCAGTAGTCGCATCGGAATGGTCTTTCGTTGGTATGGGCCAACTGGTGGTTCAACAAGAACTTCTTATTCTCACAGGAGAACTCACAGAATTCGCACTTGAATCTGCACAAAATGCCTTCCTGTTAATTATCCTCCAAGCACACCGTCCATATTCAGAATTGCATTAGAAACATACAGCACGTACGCACGCATGCACACAATCCTCTTACTTTCCATTCCCAAGACAAATGACGTGTGTAAGAAGATGGTTCTTGAAGGTGTGACGCTTCTTGAATGATTTCCCACACTGTAAGACAACAATATATTCAAACCCGGAACCAATCATCTTCACCAATGATTCGACACTACGCCTGCAAACTCTCTGATCAAGTAAAATTTTGTGTTCTAGTAATAATTATTTCATTTTATTCGACAAATCAAGAAGGGCGGTTAAACTGCCAAAATCAAGACTCTCTGCTCACCTTCACTCCTTCATTCCTCTTTTCTCCCGCCTCTGGAACAAACTCCCTCACTCTCTTCAATCCCACTCCTCCCTCCAGGTCTTTAAAACAGCTGTTCACCACCATCTCTTATCTTCCCCCATCCAAAACCTTGATCTTTTCTACCCCCGCTAATTTCGGTCCCCTTGTGTTTTATACCTCTGGCCCCCCTTCCCACGCCTCCTCCCCCCAAGCCCTCTCCCTCCCACACTTCTCCCTGCTCTCAAATGTTGTGTTTGTGTGCTTCCCCTTCTCTCCCCATCTTGTTTTCCGCTCCCTCTTTTTATATATGTTGTTTGTCTGGTTGATTTGTTTGTGAAATAAATGTTAGCTCTTTCACGAGCCTCGATTCAGTATACAAAAAGAAAAAGAAAAAAAGGGCGAAGTGAAATGGAAGCACGAGGCAGTGGTAAAGAACTGCTCACAATAGGCAGTAGGTAATCAGCAACAACAAACAACAACAACAACATCAGCATCAACATCAACACCACCAAACCTTATCACACATGTGTGGTTTCTCTGCACTGTGGGTCTTCATGTGCTGGGTGAGCCTTTTCTGCATGTAATACATCCGGTGGCACACGGGGCAAGGGTACTCGTGCCTCCGTGGGACCTGCAGGGGGACAATGACATTCATGTCCGCGCGTCGGATTTCCTTCAGACGAAGTGTACAACCCCTATTTATTTATGCTGATGTTGGCTAAAACAAAGACGGCTAGTAGACAATAAACAAAGACAACAAAGACGGCTAATACAAAACAAACAATGCTACATATTGTTGTGTAAACGACCCCTGGAGGGTTAATTAATGGATCATGTCGAGCAGTTATATCCTTAATGAATGTAATAGCATAAGCCTGACTTCATTAATCATGTTATTAGATATGCGCTGCTTATACAGTGCATTCAGAAAGTATTCAGACTCCTGAAGGAGCTGGGGCTCCCACGTCGATCGGAAGAATGGACGCGACAAAAAGCTGGAATTCATCCGAGTTGCTTTATTCAAACCAAACACTCAGGCACTCTGAAAAGCCCGTTTATCGGGCAGCAATATATATACATATTATCCAGGAGCGTTTGCCCAGGAAAGGCGAGAGGGGGCGTGGCCCAGCGTCCTGGCTGCGGCCTGGCAAGTTGAGGGCGAGCCTGCCCGGGCATGCCCGGGCGTCCCGACCGAGGCCTGGCAAGTTGAGCGCGGGCCTGCCCGGGCGTCCTGGATGAGCCCGGCATGGTGATCGCTCCGCGTCCTTGATAGGTGCAAGGCGATTGTGAAAACCCAGCGGTAGCCGCTACACACGTCCCCCCAGAATCGACTTGCACCGGCAGGGTCAATTTGAGGGGGGTCCTGATGACCCGGCCGAAGCGACCCCTGGCGGGTCGTGGGAGGGGGTCCGGTGTGGTGGTGGGCGGTCGAGTGGGGGGCACCGTGGATGGGGGGCGGCCTCGCCGCGGCGGAAGGGCCACCCATGGTGGGTGGTCGACGTCCACGTGCGCCGGCTTGAGGCGGTCCACCGCAATCCGGTCCGACCTGCCGCCGATGTCGATGACGAACGACTTGTCGTCCCGTCGCAGCACCCGGAAGGGCCCGTCGTACGGCGGCCGGAGTGGCCCCCGATGTGCGTCGTGACGCACAAAAACATACTCCGCTGTGCGAAGTGCTGGGGGGACGTAGGACTGGGGGTCACCGTGGTGGGATGTTGGCACGGGGGCAAACCGTCGGGCGGCCTCCTGGAGGTCCGAGCGCTGGTGAGCTGCGGACCAGGGACTGGTAGCGTCGGGCACGAATTCGCCCGGGACGCGTAGCGCCTGGCCAGAGACAAGCTCGGCGGTGGATGCCTGGAGGTCCTCCTTGGGGGCCGTGCGGAGGCCCAAAAGGACCCACGGCAGCCGGTCGGCCCAACCACCGTCTTGAAGGCCGGCCATGAGCGCGGCCTTCATGGAGCGGTGGAATCGCTCGCACAACCCGTTTGCTTGGGGGTGGTAGGCCGTAGTACGGTGTAGCTTGACCCCCAGGTTGCGGGCGACCGCGCCCCACAGCTCGGAGGTGAACTGTGGTCCGCGGTCTGACGAAATGTCCGCCGGTGCGCCGAAGCGGGCGACCCAGGTGGCGATGAAAGCCTGCGCTACGTCGGCGGTGGTGGTGGAGACGAGGGGAACGGCCTCCGGCCACCTGGTGGTCCTGTCCACCATGGTGAGCAGGTGTGTGAACCCCCGTGACGGGGGGAGGGGGCCCACCAGATCCACGTTGACGTGGTCGAAACGTCGTTCGGGCACGGTGAAAGGTGCCAGCGGGGCCTGGGTGTGTCGGTGGACCTTGGCCCGTTGGCAGGCCGTGCAGGTGCTGGTCCAATCGCGGACGTCCCGACGAAGGCCGTGCCAGACGAATCGCGCCGACACCAGCTTCTGGGAAGCTTTCCGGCCCGGGTGGAAAAGGCCGTGGAGGGAGGCGAAGATGCGGCGTTGCCAGGTGACGGGCACGATGGGGCGAGGCTGGCCTTGGGAGACGTCGCAGAGCAGGACAGTGTCCGCGAAGGGGATGTCGGCCAGGCGGAGGCCCGTGTCCGCCGCCCGGAGGGCTTGCACCGTGGTGTCGGTGGTTTGGTCCGCCGCCATAAGCGCAAAGTCCACGCCCAGGTGGACCGCGTTCGCGCTGACCCGGGAAAGACAGTCGGCCACGGCGTTGTTTTTGCCGGCGACGTGCCGGATGTCCGTGGTAAACTCCGACACGGCGGAGAGGTGGCGCTGTTGGCGGGCCGACCACGGCTCCGTGACCTTGGCCATGGCGTAAACCAACGGCTTGTGGTCGACGAACGCCGTGAAAGGTCGGCCCTCCAGGAGGTGGCGGAAATGGCGGACGGCCAGGTGTAGACCGAGGAGCTCCCGGTCAAACGTGCTGTATTTGAGCTCGTTCGGCCGGAGCTGCCGGCTGAAAAAAGCGAGTGGCTGCCAAACCCCGTTCACCCATTGCTCATGTACGGCGCCCACCGCGTAGTCGGAGGCATCCGTGGTGAGGGCGATGGGAGCGTTGAGCACCGGGTGAGTGAGCAGTGTTGCGTCGGCGAGGGCCCGCTTTGAGCTTTGGAAGGCCGCATCCATTGCTGCGGACCAGGCGATGTCGTGCTTGGCCGGCTTGCCCCGGAGGGCTTCGTAGAGGGGCCGCATGAGTTGAGCAGCGCGGGGCATGAAGCGGTGATAAAAATTCACCATTCCCAGGAATTCCTGCAGGGCCTTTATGGTGCGGGGACGCGGGAACGTGGTGATGACCTCGACCTTGGTTGGCAGCGGCACGGCCCCGTTCTTGGTGATGTGGTGGCCCAAAAAATCAACGGCCGTCGTGCCGAAGTGGCATTTGGCCGGGTTGACGATGAGGCCGTGCTCGCTGAGGCGCCCGAACAGTGTTCGGAGGTGGAGGAGGTGCTCGGCCCGGGACGTGCTGGCGACGAGGATGTCGTCCAGGTAAACGAAAAGGAACGGCAGGTCACGCAGCACGCCGTCCATCAAGCGCTGGAACGCCTGAGCCGCGTTCTTGAGACCAAACGGCATCCGCAAGAATTCGAATAAGCCGAACGGCGTGATGACTGCTGTTTTAGGGACGTCGGCCGCCCTGACAGGTACCTGGTGATATCCCCGTATGAGATCAATTTTCGAAAAAATGACCCGTCCCGCCAGACGGGCGGAGAAGTCTTAGATATGCGGGATCGGGTACCTGTCGGGGGTGGTAGCGTCATTGAGACGGCGGTAGTCGCCACACGGGCGCCATCCACCCCCCGGCTTTGGCACGATGTGCAGTGGCGAGGCCCACGCACTATCGGAGCGCCGCACGATGCCGAGGTGCTCCAACGTGTCGAATTCGGCCTTCGCCACGGCGAGCTTGGCTGGTTCGAGGCGGCGGGCCCTGGCATAGACCGGCGGGCCCGTGGTTGGTATGTGGTGCGCGATCCCATGCCGTACTGCGACGGCCGAAAACGTTGGCCGCGTGAGGGCCGGGAACTCCGTGAGCAGGCGAGCAAACTCGTTCGCCGCCGGGACGGCGCATGCCAGCTCGGTCGGCGCGGAGCTGCTCAATGTGCATACCAGGGAGCTGAAGGTTTCGGCGTTGATTAAACGACGCCGTTGGACGTCCACCAGCAGTCCGTGTGCGCAGAGGAAGTCGGCGCCTAGCAGAGCCATGGGCACGTTTGCGGTTACAAACGTCCAAGCAAAGCGTTGGCCGCCGAAGCAGAGGGTGACGTTGCGCGGGCCAAAGGTGCGGATGGTCAATCCGTTGGCCGCAACCAAGGAGGGGCCGCAAACCGCGGATTGCCTGTCCTGGTCAGAGGCGGGTATGACGCTCAGTTGGGCGCCGGTGTCGCACAGGAAGCGCCGTCCGGACGTTTTATCCGTGATGAACAGTAAGTTGCCCGTGTGGCCGGTGCTCATGGCTGGTAATGAACGCCGGCCCGGCCGTTTCCCGGCCTGCCGAAGGTGCACGGGGGTCGGCACGTCCGGGCCTTCTGTCCGAACCTGGCATGATAGTAACACCACGCTTGGTCAGGTGGAGGCCCCGGTCATCGTGCTGGAGGTGGTCGGCTCGGTGTAGCGGCCGCCAATTGCGTCGGCAGTTCGGTCGTCGACCGTGCCGGGCGCTCGGGCGCCATGGGTGTTGCGTCGGACGGCGGTGGGTCCCATGTCGCCGCTGCGATGCGCTGACCTGCGGCGGAGATCTTGTCGGCTTCTCTGGCAAGGGCCCGGGGATCTGTGATCGTCGTGCTTGCCAGGGCGAGGCGTACCGGGTTAGGCAGCTGACGGAGGAACAGCTCCCGGAACAGGCATGCCGGAGAGTGCTCGCCGAGCAGTGAAAGCATGTAGTCCATTCGCTCGGAAGGGCGCGTGTCGCCGAGCTCGGGCAGGTCGAGCAGGCGCCGTGCGCGTTCCGCCGATGGGAGGACGAAAGCGTCGAGGAGAAGCTTCTTAATCGCGCCATATTTGTCAGCGGCTGGCGGGCTCTCGAGGAGGCTCAGGGCGCGGGCCGCGGTGGCCGAACCGAGCGCTGCTACCACATGGTGGAAGCGGGTGTCGTCGGCCGTGATGCCTCGCAGGGCGAACAGGGAATCCGCCTGTGCGAACCAAACCGCCCCGTGAGCCTCCCAGAAGGTAGGCAGTTTAAGGGCGACTGCCGTGTCCATGTCGGTAGGTCACCAATGAAGGAGCTGGGGCTCCCACGTCGATCGGAAGAATGGACGCGACAAAAAGCTGGAATTCATCCGAGTTGCTTTATTCAAACCAAACACTCAGGCACTCAGGCACTCTGAAAAGCCCGTTTATCGGGCAGCAATATATATACATATTATCCAGGAGCGTTTGCCCAGGAAAGGCGAGAGGGGGCGTGGCCCAGCGTCCTGGCTGCGGCCTGGCAAGTTGAGGGCGAGCCTGCCCGGGCGTCCCGACCAAGGCCTGGCAAGTTGAGCGTGGGCCTGCCCGGGCGTCCTGGACGAGCCCGGCATGGTGATCGCTCCGCGTCCTTGATAGGTGCAAGGCGATTGTGAAAACCCAGCGGTAGCCGCTACACTCCTTCACTTTTTCACATTTTGTTATGTTGTAGCCTTATGCTGAAATCGTTTAAATTCATTTTTTCCCTCATCAATCTGCACTCGATACCCCATAATGACAAAGAGAAAACGGGATTTTAGAAAGTTTTGCAAATTTATTAAAAAGAAATAACTGAAATATCACATTTACGTAAGTATTCATACCCTTTGCTATGACACTTGAAATTTAACTCGGGTGCCTCCCATTTCTCTTGATCATCTTTGAGATGTTTCTACACCTTCATTGGGGTCCACCTGTGGTAAATTCAATTGATTGGACATGATTTGGAAAGGCACAGATACTTGTAATGCACTTATAAGAACAGACATTGTCGAAGCTTTTCCTCTTGCAGCTCGTCAGGACACATGCAAGAAATACCGGAAATGCAGACGAGAAAGGAAACAATTTATTTGCTCAGAGAAACGGGTATTGGCTCCTCGGGCTGCTACTGACATGAACATACACATCATGGCGGCCAGGCACAGAGCAAGCCCGAGACCTCCCGTCATAATGGAATCTGGTCAGTACAAACAGTGTCTGCACAAACTCTTTTTGTTTGCAAAGAACAGGAACTCGTGTGTGAATAAATGTGGCTTCAAGAACACGTCAACGTGCTTCGGTATGTGCACGTGACACAATCTGGAACTGTTCGGCGTGACAGCCTTGGGCACATCCAGGATTGTTAAGAAGGTGCTGACCGACGGAGGAATCGCTCTTTTGAGCAGACATGCTTTGTTGGGATCTCGCACCTGCAGGTTGGTTGTGCACGACAAATCTCCAAATTGTTCCGGACTTTTAATGGGATGTGCTGCTTGATCCCGTCATCCAGTGTGAGGAACGTACAACCTGTGTACCTCGCATCACACTGGCACTGAATTTCATAAACAACATTGTTCAGTTTTGTGGAAGGGAGCACACCTTTCTGGACTAAAAACCACCTTTAGAGGCCATTTTTCCCCGCAAGCGGGGGTTGGCCTTTTTCGGGAACCGTGGTTGTTGTTGTTTTTTTGGTCCCCTTTTTGAAGCAATGTTTTACGGCCGGATGCCCTTCCTGACGCCAACCCTTTTTGCCGCCTTTAGCGACAAACAGGGAATTACCAGTGAACTGGTACTCAATTAGCCGACCTCGGAAGGATGACAGGCTGAGTCAACCCCCCTGGCGTTAATTCAGCGATCGACCGGGATTCGAACCCAGGATCCTGGGATCCTAAGCCGGCACCCTAGCCGCTAGCCCAACACCAGGGTTTCTGACTTTCCACCTTTCTGGACTGAGGGAAACAATTTGTGGGAGGTAAAAATCACTCTCGATGCAACGGAGTTAGAACATCATGAAACCGCCGGTTTCACCTGTTGTTCAAACTTTTGAGAGATTTTACCTCTCCTTGGTCGCTTGAGGTAAACCGGACACTTCTCTAGTCCAAACACGGTATCCTTAGACCGATTGGCAGTTTTGCATTGTATGAACCCACAGATGCGTCGCTCTGGGCCGCCTTCGTCACGCTAATTTGGGTTTGATGCGCTCAATTTCAGCAACAAGTCGGCATGGTGAAAAAAATGGACCACGCTTTATGAGGCCTAAGTCACACATAGGCGGATATTTTGGCGACTACTGGTGACTGCCGGCGATCAAGATTTTTTGGCGACGACTGGCGATTTTGGGCGGTCAAATATGGTCAGGCGGCAGTATGGCGACTGCAGGCGGCCACATTGCGACTGCAGGCGGCCACATTGCGACTGCATTGCGACGACGCCCCGAGTGGGATGGCGACTGTTGAAGATCGACGACGACTGCATTGCGGATGCACGGCGGCAGCGTGGCGACAGTCTGGCGGCTAGATTACGACCGATGGCGGATCGCGGCGACTGCATTGGGCCCGGGTGGCGGTTTACTCCGACGTCCGCAAGACTGCAATAAGACCGCTGGCGATTGGAGACGATTCACACAACTTTTTAAATCTTTATTTCTCTATTTTACATTTCACTTTATTCACTTCAATGATGTATGACATGAAGCATAAAGATGTTTGATGTACAATAAGAAAGTTAATAAAGATGCATCATTGTAATGTATTAATCAAACTTTTCTGCAGGGAGAGAGAATGGAAATAAAGTCCAACAAGTTATTTCCACTGGTCCCAAGTCCCATAAATAAAGTATCCAAAGGACCAAAGTCCCAAAAATAAAGTTCCCAAAAGTCCCAAGTCCAAACAATAAAGCCATATCCTTGTCGGCACCACAGGACCTCACTCCACGGAGACCCTCACACCATCCTGTCTTGCCATGGAATTGTGGTATGTCGTAATGCAGTCGCCAGGCAGTCGTATCTCTGTCGCCAATGGCCGTAACTCGGCCGCCACTAGTCCTACTGCTGTCGTCGTCAGTCTCCCATAGCCGCAGGGGAGACGTGGCAGTTCTTCTGTAGTCGATATGCAGCCGCAACGGTGTCGGCCCGTAGTCGGGAAGATGCCGCAGGAAGGCCGAATGGCATTCGCATCTCTGCCGTGCTAGCTGGTGGGGCGATGCTGGGGCGATTGCGGAAGACTATGAGCGACTGGGTTGCGGCCGCTTTATGGTCTTATTACGGATACCGACGACAGCATGGCGGTTCCATCACGACAGCATGGCGGTTCCATCACGACAGCATGGCGGATTTTTTTCGAGGACGACTGAGCGCGCCGTTTTTAAACATTTAAAAAAATATTTTGCCCCTTTGCGGCTCTTGCCGACTGCAGCCGACCTGGGGAGGATAACCACGACTACAGAAGACCGTCCATTACGATTTCATTACGATTGTCGGCGGGTGGTGGCGATTTTTCCAGTCGCCAGTAGTCGCCGACAAATCCGCCTATGTGTGACCTAGGCTTTAACGAGGTTGTTCATAAAAGCAATCTTGTATTGTGTCGAGCTGAAGGAATCCCACCGTGTGTACTGCCCCGTAAAAGTAGACTTGCGGTAGATTGCAGTCAAGAATCCATCCTGTCTTCTCAAGCAACACATCTAAAAAGGGGAGTACGTTTGACTGCTCTGTCTGAAACATGAACTTTAATGTGGGATCGAGAGCGTCGAGACATGCGAGGAAGCCAGTGCAGATGGTAGCAGTGTCGAAGATTGCAAACATATCGTCCACATATCGAAAATATATCGTTAGTCTTAGGTTCACGTTCAATCCATGAAAGAATCTTTCCTCATGAAAGACAACGAAAATGTTGGCGAGTGACGGACCTAATGGTGATCCGGAGTAGCGATGGGAGGGAGAATTAAAAATACAAAACTAGATTTTCTTGGTTGGATAAGTGTCCACCCACCCCTCCCCCCCCCCCCCCCTCCCTTGAGTTAATACATGGTGGAAGAACCTTTGACAGCAATTACACCTGTTATTCTGTTGGGATAGGTCTCCACCAACTTTGCACACCTTGATTGGGCAATATATGCCTATTCTTCTGTACACAAACTGTTCAAGCTCAGTGAAGTTACGTGGGGAGCGTTGATGGACAGTAATCTTCAAGTGATGTCACAGATTTTCGATTAGATTTAGGTCGGGGCTCTGACTGGGCCACTCAAGGACATTTATCTTTTTGTTCCTTATGCTTCAGTCACATTTGGCTCGGCGGCCGTAGGGTCTAAAAAATCTACGGCCACTAGCAATTATATGGCGGCCGCAGTATTTCCACGGTCACACAATGTAGCAGTCACATATGTTTTTATTTTTCGGGTAGCCGCACGGGGTATTTATAAATTGTGGAGACCGAAAACGTGGGGGTGCCGTACGGTCTTTGATTTGATGTCGCACTGTGACTTTAGGGCGTCCCTGTGGCGGCCATATAATTTTCAAGGCAGACGCAAGGTAGCCTCAAGGTGCCCGCAAGGCAACCGCAGGGGGGCCCTAGGGCGAACGTGCGGCCAGACGGACGGTAACGAGTGGGTATATATACCAGTTCTTTTTCATATGTATAACAGCACTTACAGTTGTCATGGCTACGGCTTGTCGAATTGCTACGGCCACCCTAGAAATGAAAAAAGTTATAACTCCACGCTATAATTCCACGGCGACCCCTACGGCCTGTAAAAGATAGCCATACGCCCTAGGGCCACCCTGAGGCCACCTCAGAAACTCTGCGGCCGCCGCACGTTTCTGTCAATTTAGGGGGGGTACGGCCGCCGTATCCTAGCCGTAGAGCAAATGTGACTGAGGAGTTAGCCACTCCAGTGTAGCTTTGGCTGTGCTTCAGGTCGTTGTCATGCTGAAAGGTGAACTTCCATCCTAATTTCAGATTTCTTGAAGAGGGCAGCAAGTTTTCCTCCAGGATTTTTCTGTATGTTGCTCCATCCTTTTTCCCTTCTATCCCGACAAGTGCCCCAGTCCCTGCTGATGAGAAACATCCCCATAACATGATGCTGCCACCACCATGCTTCACAGTAGGGATGGTGTTCTTTGCGTGATGTGATGTGTTGGATTTGTGCCAAACATAACGTTTTGCATTTAGGCCAAAAAGTTCCATCTTGGTTTCGTCAGACCGCAAAACTTTGCCACATGGCTTCAGAATCTCTGGAGTGTTTTTTTGCATACCTCAAACGGGACTCTTGGTGGGATTTTTTTGTGTAATGGCTTCCTTCTCGACACCCCACCATACAGGCCAAACTTGTGAAGTGTTTGGGATATTGTTGTCACATGCACACAGTGACCAGTCTTTACCATAAAGGCCTGTAGCTCTTTTAAAGTTGCCATTGGCCTGCCTCTTGAAGGCCTCTCCGATCAGTCTCCTTGCTTGGTCATGCAGTTTGGAGGGACGGCCTGATCTTGGCAGGGTCTTGGTGGTACCATACACCTTCCACTTCTTAATGATTGGCTTCACTGTGCTCCAAGGGATATTCAAGGCCTTTGAAATATTTTTATATGCATCCCCTGATCTGTGACTTTCCACAACTTTATCCATATGTGAGTATGGATATGCATATTTTATATGCATATGTGAGTTCTTTTAAAAGCTCCTTGGTGCTCATGGTTGACTTTTTGCTGTGAAATGCACGACCCAGCAGAGGAAACCTACAGGAACAACTGATTTTATTTTGAAATAATCAGAATCACTTCAATTTAACACAGGTGGAGGCCAATTAACTTGGTGTGTGATTTAAAGGTGATTGGTTACACCTGAGCTAATATAAAATTACGATTATAAGGGGGGTGGACACTTAGCCAACCAAGATATTCTATTTTTGGTTTTATAATTACTCCTGCCAGGGAGTAATGCATTCGATCGTGTGTGTGTATGTGTGTGTGTGTGTGTGTGTGTGTGTGTGTGTGTGTGTGTGTGTGTGTGTGTGTGTGTGTGTGTGTGTGTGTGTGTGTGTGTGTACAAGATATCTGGAAAAGTTCTCAACGAATTTGGATGAAAGTTGGTGGGATGATTGCCCTTGGGATAAGGAAGAATTGATTCGTTTTTGGTGAAGCTCAGGATATTATTCCGGATCCAGGAATTTTTTTAAGGATTGTTTACCATTGGAAGATAGGGCTCATTTTTTTTAAACATTATCTTCTATATATTCTATATTTAACATTGTGATATGAAAATAGTTTTCATATTTGTTGTAAATGTAGTTTAAACTCGTGGTTATGCGTTAGAGCGGTGTATTTTGTTAGCAGCGTCGTCTTCAAGGTTCTTTTTTTTTTCTAATAAAGACATATTCTGTCATTTTAAAACCACCAAAGTGTGTATAAGGTTTCCCCGTTTCATAAAATGTATCGTTTGATACGTATAATGCTTTTAAACTGTTTTTTTTGTTTGTTTGTTTATTTTACCTCAGAAGAGATATCAACATTTACCTCAGCGAATGTCAATCGCGGTGTCAGTATTTGATGAACTTATAAAGACAGGTGAGTTACAAGTGTGACAAGCATGTGCACGGGATTCTTCCCAGAAGAATGAGTGGTCGCATTAGCTTGTACGACTTAAAATGAGCGAGTTTTGTTTTGACGTTTGGGCCAGTTTTACATGTTGTATCCCTATGGAATGAAACGAACGTTTTTCCTGGCTTACAATTTTATTTGAAGTCACACATGCCTCAAAATACACTGACTTATATAGAATTGAACGCTGAATCCGAAAATGTAAGTGAAATTGCCTTGTTTTTTTTTAAACATTATCTTCTATATATTCTAAATATATATCTGTGCAGTGTCTGTCTTGTGTTGTCTTGTGTTGTCTTGTCTTGTGTTGTCTTGTGTTGTCACTGAACTACTCCCTCAAACTTTTTGTGAAATCGTACTATTCCAACTTGACCCACGGCGGGAGTATGCGCACTACTGAGTGGCGTTCTTGTTAATTTTCTGAAATTTGTCAAATTTGTTTTTCACTTGGAAGTTGTCGGTTATGATGTGTAAGTAAAGGTGGAAGATGTCTGCTTTAATGCAATTTAATTCCAGGATACAGGTAACAAAAGGTGAAAATGTTGAAATGGGTTGTAGACTTTCTATAGGCACTGTGTACACACACACACACACACACACACACACACACACACACACACACACACACACACACACACACACACACACACACACACACACACACACACACACACACACACACACACACACACGTCACTCGAGACCTGAACACAGAAGTGTTGTACTAAACGTGTGTAAAACAATCTTTTTAATAACAGTCGCATGTGTAAACTATAATAATTTAATTTGTGTTGTTGACAACAAATCACGAAATACGATCTTCACAAAACATTACTCGATCGCTCCTGCAAAAAAAACCCAGGCAATGTATTAGCACAGGGCCCAATCGACGCCTGAAGGCCAATTATCTGATTCATTTCTTTTTTATGCCTCCACCCCCGAAGGTGACCAGAGGCAATATGTTTTCGGGTTGTCCATCCGTCCTTCCGTCCGTCCGTCCGTACGGGCTAAACCTCGTTATTCTCCGCAACAATATGTCCGATTGAGACGAAACTTTCAGGGTGGGAGTGACACCCATGCAGAATGTTTTTATGATAATTGTGACATCATAGGTCAGGTGTTATGGCAGCCATCTTGGGTTAAACGCAAATAATTAAAATTTTATTTCTCCGAAACCGCTGAATGGGAAAATTTGAAACTTGGCACATTGTCAAGTACAGTACTCCCAATGGGAAACAAAAGCATGATAATGATGACATCATAGGTGAAGTGGTATACCAGCCAAAAATGTTTCAATTGAATTCCTTATCCTAAAAATCTGAAATTGCATGCACATGATCTATGACCCATTTGTATGGAAATATTAAATTTATGACTAATTTATGAACTATGAAATATTAAATAATATTGGATTTAACCTAAAACCTTAAAAAAACAACTTCTTCCAAACCACCAAATCGATTGACTTGAAACTTTACATGTGTCATTGACTCGGCATGGCGATTAAAAGATGATCACAAAAACATTATTGGTCACATGGTGTGGCAGCCATATTGGATTGAAGGAAAATATTAAATAATTATATATCTGAAACCGCTTACCCTATTGATGCAAAATTCTACAAATATCTAACACCACTGTTGCATATAATTTTAAAATGATGATGTTGTAGGTCACGTGGTTTGGCAGCCATATTGGATAGAAAAACGAACATTATCCGATTAAGACGAAACCTCACAAACGTAATCCCCTACCCATACATATGCAGAGTGTACATTTTTAAAGGTCATATGTCACATGGTGTGGCAGCCATATTAGCTTGAAAGCTGATATTTTTTTTTTTAATCCCTTCTCTGAAACTGCTTCACCGATCGATGTGAAACCTGTCATGGCTGGTGAAAATGTGATACTTGAAAACAGCTGAAGGGAATTAAATCAAACTTGTTTATTTTTAGGACAGTGAACAAGGGCATCTACCCGTTGTGGGACTATGCGGAGGCATATTGGCGACACAGTCGCTTTGTTCTCGTTAAAAAAAATTTCTACTTCTAGTTCTAATTCCTGCAGGATCTGAATGCATAATAAACACACAAACAAACAAACTTTCTTCTTTTTATCTTGGATGTTAATTTACAATAATAAACACATATGACTGTTATCAATGATAATGTGATGAATTTATCCCAAAGTATGAATATCCTTTGGATAACCCAAACTTTTGCACAGTACTGAACTTTTTATTACCATTTGAGGCATCAAGTGTTTTCTCTTGACATAACACGTTTGTTAAAAATGAAAAGCACCAGGAAGTAAACTACGATTAAATAAGGGTTACAAAAATCGCAAGTAACTCACCACTTCCTTCTTCGTCTTTCTGCCAGGAACAGAAGGTAAGAGTGAGAATGCAATTAAAGGATAAACAGCTCATTTACACAACATACATTAAGATTACTAGCAACGGTACCCACCCTACGGGTGGGGCTTCAATTGGAAGGCCCAAATGAAAAGGTAAAATATGAGAAATTGAAGGCTTTTTTTTATTTTAAATGATTCATATAAACATCCGTTAAATCATATCACACGCAAATCATCAAAATCTAAACAGTATCTTTAGAATTTCAATAAAAGCCACATCACTGTTCATATCGGTAAATATCATTCCATCGTGTTTCAAATCGTGATATCAACTGTACGCTTTTCTTTAGGGAATTTTTTTAAAATGATTTTGTACCTCTTCTTCAGCTTAGAACTTCAGGATAGACGACATTGCTGATAAAAGTTCCTTTTGACAAAGTTTTGACATATCATTCCATTTTTTTCCCTAAAGAAACGCGTACAGTTGATATCACGATTTGAAACACGATGGAATAATATTTACTGATATGAACAGTGATGTGGTTTTTTTATTGACATTCTAAAAATACTGTTTAGATTTTGATTATTTGCATGTGATATTTAACGGATGTTTATATAAATCGCGCCTCCAAATTGGAGCCCCGCCCTTAGGGCGGGTACCGTTGCTCGTCATATATAATGGCGATACAACAATTTTTACCGCTTTGCTTTGAAGAATGGGAATGAAGGGGGAGGAGCGTGTTAATATGTCTGGTTGAAGGCTTTGGGTGGTGAGGGGGCTTGAAGCCAGATTTTAATCTTGCAGCCGCCATGTTGGTGCTCACCGTCACTGCGATGCGAAGCGAAAGACGCCTCAGAGCTGTCACATTCACAATCGCTATGTCGTATGTACTGCCGATACGTGTTTCCTTCATTGTAAAAACTACCAAATCAACAGTTAAAAGGATTTTGAGCTGATAGGTGTTACGGCCCTGGCAAGATCGATGGAGACAGCGATCTGTTAGCGTATACACCGCCAAAATAGCTATGTTGAATTCTCTCATGTAGAGATTAAACGTCGTTTGAACTTTGGCCGAGGTCATTATTTACTTTTAATGATGTTTACATACAAATGATGTTTAATGATGTTTATATTGGTTTTGGGTCGTCCTTTCCGCATATCTCATGGGATTGTGAGTTGGGGAGATGGCCGTGATGGCGGGGAGGGGTTTGAAATTCTCTCAAGCAGGGATTCAACCCATGTCCTTACAAAAGGTCTTTGTCCGAGGTCACCGAGTCCGATCGGTGCAGCCGTGCAGCGATCGGTGCAGCCGTTTGTGCGGCACCCGGGAAAACAACATCGTCACAATGAAAACATCGTCACAATGAACGTTATGCGAACGCGAATGTTATACGGGAGTCCAAACCTGAGAATGCTGAAGACCAAAGCTGAAATGGGAAAAATTAAATAGCCCATTTTACTCCTGGAGATCCCAGGGTTACCCACCCAAAATATCGTTGCGATCGGTTCAGCAGTTTTTGCGGTACCTTCGAACGGACAGACAGATGGACGGACATTTGGTGAATTATAGTAAGACTAGCGGGGTCACCCGTGGGAATCCCACGGGCATGGATGTGTGTGACATTTCGACATATTGAGTTATATGCTGCACATTCATTTTTACAAAATGGTTACTGGCAAGTCATCAGATCCAGAAATGGTGTGATGAACACAATTTATTTATTTCACATAATATGTGACCCCTCACTCCTCTCCACCTGACACTCTCCTGCCTCCACCTGACACTCTCCTGTCTCCACCTGACACTCTCCTCTCTCCACCCAGCACTCCTCTCCTCTCCAAACCCTCACATCCCTCTCCTTTCCAATCCCTCACCTCTCCAATCCCTCACACTCCTCTCCTCTCCAATCCTTCACACGCCTCTCCAATCGCACCTCACACTCCTCTCCAATCGCGCCTCACACTCCTCTCCAATCGCGCCTCACACTCCTCTCCAATCGTGCCTCACACTCCTCTCCAATCGTGCCTCACACTCCCCTCCAATCACTCCTCTCCAATCGTGCCTCACACTCCTCTCCAATCGCGCCTCACACTCCTCTCCAATCATGCCTCACACTCCTCTCCAATCGCGCCTCACAATCCTCTCCAATCGCGCCTCACTCGCCTCTCCAATCGGCTTTCCCCGTCTCGTTTCTCTCCTTTTTCTCCTGTCTCGTTCTTTTTCTTGCTCCAAATCGGCCCGTCGGAATCGGAAATCGGCCCGTCTCGCCCGTCGGCCCGTCGGAATCGGAAATCGGCCCGTCTTGCTTTTGTGCTTGTGCGTAAATAAATTGTGTTCATGACACCATTTCTGGTGTTGGGCTAGCGGCTAGGGTGCCGGCTTAGGATCCTGGGTTCGAATCTCGGTCGATCGCCGAATTAATGCCAGGGGGGTTGACTCAGCTTGTCATCCTTCCGAGGTCGGCTAATTGAGTACCAGTTCACTGGTAATTCCCTGTTTGTCGTTGAAGGCGGCAAAAAGGGTTGGCGTCAGGAAGGGCATCCGGCCGTAAAACATTGCTTCAAAAAGGGGACAAAAAAACAACAACTACCACGGTCCCCGAAAAGGCAAACCCCCGCTTTGCGGGGAAAAATGGCCTCTAAACGGTGGTTTTTACACCATTTCTGGATCTGATGACTTGCCAGTAACCATTTTGTAAAAATGAATGTGCAGCATCTAACTCAATATGTCGAAATGTCACACACATCCATGCCCGAGGGATTCCCACGGGTGACCCCGCAAGTTTGCATTGACGTTCGTCGATGGACTCGTTCTCCCGTCTCATTCGTTTTCTGGCTGCATCCTGTTCAAGTCTGCATTGACGTTCGACGACGGACTCGTTCGCCCTTCTCATTCGTTTTCTTGCTGCATCCTGTTCAGGGCTGCGTTCTTCATCCATTTTGGAAATGGAAATTTCCACGCACCGCATGAATTGTCACGATCCTCAATAGGAAGTGTCTCATAAATTATCAAATGACAAATGGCAAGTAAATTACATTGTGAAAATTTAATATTTCAAATAGACCTATTTAAAGTGTATGCGCAAATAACTAATAAATAAAAAAACGAAGAAATATGTCTCGGTAATTTCCTGAACTCGGTAATTTCTCGGTAATTTTACTTCCGGCTAAAAATGTTGAATGAAATAAAAACGAAGAAATATATGTCCTTTTGTGACGACTGTCATCAAAGGTAAACGGTGAATTCACTCGGTTTATTCGGTTCGGCTCGGTTTAAAGAAAAAGCGATAATGTCGAAATGTTGACGTCTGTGTCATGTTGGGCGGTGTATGATACTTGTTGGCTGTTGGGCGGTGATATGGTGTATTTTTAAAAATATATCTCTGCGTTTTCCCGCGTTGCTGACACCGAGTCTAAAACCATGATGGTGAGTTATATTGGAGATAAAGGCGTGAGAGAGACTCAATGGCCTTGAAGTTACAGGCATTTGAGAATTCATTTCGTTCTATAAACGGCAACTTTCATCGGATTTTCTTCTCGTTTTTTTCCAACCGAGTCTAAAACTATGTTAGCGACTGTGAAAAATGAAATGATATATCGAATTTAAAATAGATATCGACACATTGCCGTCGGTGTCATGTTGGGCGGTGTATGATACACCATGACGCGATTTTAAAAAATATATCTCTGCATTTTCCCGCGTGTGTGGAATGTTTGTGGAAAATTAAAGATTTCAAATAAACCTATTTAAAGTGTATGCGCACATAACTAATAAAAAAAACGAAGAAATATCTCTCGGTAATTTCCTGAAACATATTTTACTTCCGGCTAATATGTTGAATGAAATAAAAACGAAGAAATATATGTCGGCATCATTGTTGACGTTTTTGTGACGACTATCATCAAACGAAATAGTAATATATCATAACGGAAAAGCAAAAGCGAATTTTTAATATATATCGACACATTGCCGGCGGTGTCATGTTGGGCGGTGTATGATACATCATGACGCGATTTTAAAAAATATATCTCTGCATTTTCCCGCGTGTGTGGATTGTTCTCAATTATTGCTGACACCGAGTCTAAAAGTAAAACCATCGATAAAAATGAAATCATATGGTGAGTTAGATTGGAGATAAAGGCGTGAGAGAGACTCAATGGCCTTGAAGTTACAGGCCTTTGAGAATTCATTTCGTTCTATAAACGGCAACTTTCATCGGATTTTCTTCCCGTTTTTTTTCAACCGAGTCTAAAACTATGTTAGCGACTGTGAAAAATGAAATGATTAATCGAATTTGATTTGAAATAAAACTGGGGGAGAGCAAGACACCACGGGCCTACAAAACAGGACTCAAAGCTATGCGAGTTAATAAAATGGTGGATATTTGTTTATAGCCACTCCCAGAATGGGTGGAGCTATGGGTGGAGCTACTCTGCAAACCGAGTAAGCCACACCCCGGACAGACACCCAACAGATAGACAGACAGACAGACAGACAGAATCATCTACGGCTATTATAATATAGATAAAGGAATCCTACAACATTGCACTAACACACCAGCAGGTTGGATGTGAAAATTGTTTCAATGGGCTCCACATGTAATGTCACAACATGTTTACCGCACAGAATGCTATACAGCCAGGGTAAATCATTTCCAATATGGCGAACGTTAGACTTGTTGCAGCGAGAGAGCGATGGTGCTATTTTAACGTGTTCTTTGATTGCCAACAACCAGCCGGATTTTTTAATATGGCGGACGTTAGACTTGTTGGAGCGAGATAGTGATGGTGATATTTTAATGTGCTCTTTGATTGCCAACAAGCAGCCGGATTTTCAATATGGTGGACGTTGGACTTGTTTGAGCGAGAGAGCGATGGTGCTATTTTAACGTGTTCTTTGATTGCCAACAACCAGCCGGATTATCTGTGCAGATGATTGTGAATGAAACCTACAGAAAAACCTGTGTGGTTTGGTTGCCTCACTTCTGAACCTTACAAATGTTGTTATTGTTGTTGGTGTCATCATTGTCATCGGCATTGGTGTTGTTAATAGTCAATCCTAACAATTTCCAATTTCTTGGAAAAATAATCGCCGTCATCGTTACTCCCTCGATAAGACGACGATATCAAGGCACGTTCTTATCGACGGACTTTTGAGATGGCCGATGAGGCAGAGATTTAATACATGGTGGTAGATGTGGCCAGCGGTTCCTGGTGAGGATTGGGGAGGGGGTGAGTGAGGAAGAAAAAGAGCCATTCCTTTCGTGTATTCAGACGCATCACTCTGCCGGGCAGTTTTTGCTTGGCTATGGGGCACAATCCTGTACGGCTTGCCATAGGATACTCAAATTACATAGGCTCATCACTCTGCCGGGCATACATAGGCTCATTGCTCTCATTAAGCTGGTACTCATCTTGCTGACTTTGGAACGATGACAATGATGCTGAGTAAACCCACCTGGTGTTATTTTGACGGCACAACAGTGGTTCAAACTCAAAACCCTGATATCTTAAGCCAGGCACCTTAACCGTTAATCCAGCACAAGGCTTTTGGGGGGAAGAAGATTTTCCTCATATTGGGATTCTGTTCACACCCTTTTCAGCTTTGAAAGCAAAGTGATTCACCTTGAAAAGGGCAACACCTTGCTGGATAATCCGGTGTCACTTTGATCTGTTTCTGGTCTTTTCCTTGTAATATTCGTTGTCAATGTGATCGCCTTGGGATACACTTTCAGGGTGTCTTAACAACATCTTCTCAGGTCACCAGGGCACCTCAGGTCACGGCAGCAGCCCCGGTCATCACGGCACAGTGGGCCATAACTGAGTTGGGAATATAAGACCTGCTTTGGCAGTCACGTGTCAGTCATTCGTAGGCCGTGACTAGTCCATTGGTGTTGACATTTTATGATCATTTCCTCGATGCTAGTGTACCTCACAGAGATAAGTGATTTTTGTTCATCGATCTTCCCATTTGGAAAATAATAATTCGGTTCGATATCAAAAGTTGTCACTGTAAAATGAAAACACGTGCCAGATATCCCAGTGGGATTATATGGATCATAGAATATTACGGCTTTTTTACAAGGAATTTACGTCTGTATTTGATTTTACCAACGGAAACACTGCATGACGTCACGCAGGGCAAGGCCAATTTAAATGCAAATTCCACAATTGTTCATTTAAAATATCCTCTCCTTTTCCATTCATAATTCATACCATTCTGGGCATTCCCCTCGTACACCTTGCTCTTTATGATCACTCACCACTTCCAATCGAACTAAAATCACCAGCAATCTCATGCTCACCCAAACTCCCCAGGCTTCCTCACCGATCCTTGCTGTGCACTGCGGCATGGCGAAACACGTCTTTGCGGTACACACTCGTGTAACTGCACTCTTCACACTTGTGTGGCTTCACACCTTCGTGATTGTACATGTGCTCCTGCAACAGACACAAAAAAAAAATGGCTCCATTCAACAGACTTCAAAATCGCTCACGTGAGGCATTATGGAAGCTCTGAGGCGAGGCACGTTTAGGCATGTCCACAAGGACGGGACCAAAAACAGAGTCATTAACAATACAGCACCTTCAAAATGACGTACGAATGCTAAACAAGGCCTTTCATGCATGCGCTGTGTACGTGTTTTCAGTGACTCGGCTCTGTTCGTCAGAAACTTTTAACCCGCCAATGCAAGTGCAAAATCTGGAACTAAACTAGTGTTTGCAACATAATTTTCAGCATTTATACGAAAGAGTGGCAGTTTCAAAATGCTTAACCATAATTCTTCAATTCCTGGATGAAAATCGGACTCACGGAAAATCCCTGGGAGAGTCTGAGAGGTGTGGATATATCCTATAATTTCCTGTTAGTGCAAGCAAGCGGCAGCATCGGATATGTATAAAAACAAACGCACGCACGCACACACACACACACACACACACACACACACACACACACACACACACACACACACACACACACACACACACACACACACACACACACACGCGCACACGGGCTCCGTTCCACCTTCTGAAACCCACATATGTAGATGACAACCAACAACACATGCACACGCTTCTCCTTTTACCAGTAAATGCAAAAATCTGGTGCAATTTCTCTTGTAGCCCGGAACCAAACAAAAATATTTATGACGGGCCTCACAGCCCATACAGCATCCAATCCCCCATGTGACTTACAGTAAAAATCATTTTAAACCTCTCCTGTACATGCCCAATCCCTGTGTGTACCCCGGTTTAGAATAGGTACACCGTATCCCTGCGCATCGTAAGAGGCGACTAAGGGTTGGCGCCAGGAAGGGCATCCGGCCATAAAAACATTGCCTCAAACAGGGAACCATGATCGTTATGGGGCCCGCAAGGCTAACCCCTGCTCTAGCGGGGAAAATGGCCTTAAAACGATCATTCATTCATTTTTCATTCATTCCTGTACATGCACAACCCCCGAGATATGCCCTTCACATCGGTGTTCAGAAAAGGTTCCCGTTTGGCGAGAAAGAGAAATAGGTGTTTCGTTGTGCAGAGGCACAGGCCTTTCCTTTCTCTCAGGTACTTTTGCAAGTATTTTCGGCTTCTTTCAGAAACTTTGTGAGCTGCTTTAAGTAACAATTATTATCTACAGCACACAATATACTTAATGATGCCCTGAACACCGCCAATTCCTGGAGTTTCTGTGCATGCTCGCCGAACATTCTGGGGTGGAATATGTCATTTTGCAAGTGCCGTATTAGTGGAGATTTGATGATTTAAAACCAGTCATCACGTGCGCATGAGAGGAGTTTTTAAAAGTGTATACTTCCAAATGTTCATCAGTCAAAAGGTTTGCACATTGTTGTAAAGTTCATGTGATCTTGTACTCAAGACAATCTCAAATCGCTAACACGAAGTTCAATATCAACTTGTTGAAAATGAAATGCACAACATGAGTGATCAGGGTTATCAAGTGAGCATATATAGGAGCATCCATTATCTAAAAACAAGTCCTTTTGGATCACCTCATGGAGCCAACGTGTTCCTGCAGGTGCACAGACAATTCCGTGAGGATGTCCCCATACCTTCAAAGAAGACCACCGTCGGCAGTGGTATGGACATTGAAGGCAGCGGAAGTGTTCAGGGTGCACTGTGTCATGAGATTCCACGTGGAAATGAAGGTCATCGGCAGAAAGGAAGCGAGAGCCGCATATTCGGCAAAAGTATGGTCGGGATGAAGGTCTGCTAGAACGGTAGGAGTACCTGCATGGGTATGAGTACGAGTGATGGGTTAGCACCGCTTCAAATGGCAACGCTAGACACGCCAATCCGTGCTCTTACATTTACCTGTTTAAGTATCTTCTGAAACCCCTCCGCTGGAAACGCTTTGTAGGCTGTGGCACCTTACGTGATGATGCAGACACGTCAACACTGCTTCCCAATGACTCCGATTGGCCATTTACTCCCTCGACTCCACCCTCATCAGCATGCTGCAGGTCCAGGTCCAGAGGAATGAAGACCTCCCCGGGACTTGCGGGATTGGCGGAACTTTCTGAGCCACCCATCACTTTCTCTGCTGCATAAGAATATCAAGCCGAGTCCGACAAGCAAATGGTTATAAGAATGTGGACACAGAGGCATGGAATTAACTAGAATGGACAAATATAAAAGACAGATAGAAATGAGAGAGAGAGGGGAGAGAAGAGATCTCTCCATAATTACCAAACACCTCTTCTTGTTGATAAACAGCACAATGCTGTGGGATAGCATCATTGGCTGAGGGTACGGATGTGCTGCTAATGGCCTCCTGTTGGTTAGGGTAGCAATTTGGAATTTGTTTATGGTGCTGGCGATAGCTCACATACTCTTTACAGAGGACACCATGGGATCTAACGTCCATAAACGAAAGCTGGCAGACAGGATGTCCAGTTTAACATCCATCCAAGGGATGGCACATGCGTTGACGACTAACCCAGCCGGTGAAACAACGGAATGACATTTAATAGCCGGGTCGGGATTCAAACCCAGGCTAGACAGCTTAAAGGTGAGTGTGTGTACCTCTAAGGCCATTCCGCCAGCATATTACCAAAAACAACAACTTCCATCAAGAAGCGTGCAAGCTCAGCATTTGAAGCATCAGGTTTGGACACCGTTCCTCTGTTGATAAACACCCTTTAATAATAAAACAAGGTTTACAAAGAAATACATGCATTGTAACAACACAAAACATATACAGTGCCCTCCATAAGTGTTGGAAGAGTGAAGTCAAGTTTGTTATTATTGCTAAATACTCAAGAGATTTGGATTTGAGATCAAAAAATGAACATGAGGCAAGACCACAAAAGGTCAGATTTTAGTTATTGGTATTTTATGTTTTACCATCGTAGAACAATAGCACTTTTATGTTCAGTTCCCACATTTTAGGTCAGTATAAGTGGCCAAAGTAAGTTAAAGTAGTATAATAGTTAGTATTTGTTTGCACATCCCTTGCATACAATAACTGCATCGAGCATGTGACCCAATGACATCACCAAACTGTTGGTATCTTCCTTTGAGATGCTTTGCTTAGCCTTCACTGCAGCCATTTTCAGTTGTTTGTTTTGGGGGTTTCTGACTTTAGTTTATTCTTCAGCAAGTGAAATTCATGCTCCATTGGATTTAAATCAGGAGATCAACTTGTCCAGTCTAAAACCTTCCACTTTCCCCCTCTGATGACCTCCTTGGCTGTGTTGGTAGTATGTTTTGAGTTGTTGTTGGTGAAGCATCCTCCAATGAAATTGGAGGCATTTTCTTGTACATAGGCAGACAAAATGCTTCTGTACACTTCCGATTTCATTCTGCTGCTGCCATCATTAGTTACATCATCAAAAAAGATGAGTGAGCCAGTTGCAGAGGTAGCCATGCAAGCCCAAGGCCATGCCACAACCTCCACCGTACTTCATAGATGAGGTAGTGTGCTTTTGATCATATGCAGTTCCTTCCTTTCTCCACACTTCTGCCTTTCCATCGCTTTGGTAAAGGTTTATCTTGGTCTCATTTGTCCATAAAACTTTGTCTCTACCGGCTCACCTCTCTACTTCTGGGCAAATTCTAATCTGGCCTTTCTATTTTTAAAGGTTTGCATTTTGCGGTGCAGCTTTTGTAATTCTGCCGTCGATGTCTTCTTTGAACGGAAGATTGCGGCACATTCACACCTGCACTCTGGAGATTGTTGGTGACATCACTAACAGTTGTTTTTGGGTTTTTCTTCACAATGAATGAATGAATGATCGTTTTAAGGCCATTTTACCCGCGAGAGCAGGGGTTAGCCTTGCGGGCCCCATGACAATCATGGTTCCCTGTTTGAGGCAATGTTTTTATGGCCGGATGCCCTCCCTGACGCCAAACAGTTTTTGGGTTTTTCTTCACAGCTCTGATAATTTTTCTTTCAACAACTGCAGTTGTTTTCCTTGGCTGACCTGGCCGTTGTCTATTGCTAAGTAGTTTAGTAGTTTCGTTCATTTTTAAGATATTCAAAATTGTTGCATTTGCTATTCCCAATTTTTGTGCTTTTGTTCTATTTGAATTCTTCTGTTATTTCAGCTTCCAAATTGCTTGTTTTTGTTCAATGTACAGTTTTCTAGTCTTCATGTTGGTTTTTGCCTCTTGACTCCAAAGGCAAAAGCAAAGGCTAAAACAAGACGAGATGTTCACAGCTCTTTTATGCCTGAATAATCAGTGCAACAAGAAACAGAACACACCTGTCAGTCATTTGTTCCAATATTTATACTTACTTAAAATGGGGGGGAATGAACATACAAAGTGGTGCTATTGTTCTACAATGGTAAACATATGAACATAGAAATACCAATAAATAAAAGCTGACCTTGAGTACAACAACACAACATGCATTTTAAGGCCATTTTCCCTGCAAGAGCGGGGGTTAGCCTTGCGGTCCCCCGTCAGCCGTCAAGCCGTCTGACGGCTAATGCCGTCAGATAACCGAGAAGGAGGTTGAGGAAGCGATGAAAGCAATGAAGAGTGGAAAAGCGGGAGGGCCGACGGGAGTTGTGGGAGATATGTTGAAGGCAGCGGGAAATTGGGGTGTGAAGAGAATGACAGAGATCTGCAATCTGGTGGTGAAAGAAGGCCGCATTCCAGTGGATTGGGAACTGAGTACCCTCGTCCCTCTATACAAGGGGAAAGGTGACCCTCTGGACTGTGGCTCGTATCGAGCGATAAAGTTATTGGAGCATGGAATGAAGGTATTGGAAAGGGTGTTGGAGAGGAGGATAAGGAAGAAAGTGAAGATTGACGAAATACAGTTTGGATTGATGCCAGGAAGAGGAACGACAGACGCGCTTTTTATTGTGAGGTAGTTGCAGGAGAAGTACATGGAGAAGAGGAAGAAGTTGTTTCTTGGGTTTGTTGATCTGGAGAAAGCATTCGATAGGGTTCCACGTGAAGTCGTGACATGGGCATTGAGGAAGTTAGGAGTGGAGGAATGGCTGATCAGAGTAGTGATGGCAATGTACAAAAGAGCGCGCACAGCTGTAAGGACGAAGGACGGGAACAGTGGTGAGTTTGAGGTGAAGGTGGGAGTGCATCAGGGGTCGGTATTAAGTCCACTACTATTTGTAGCTGTGTTGGAGGTGCTGGCTCGGAACGTAAAGGAGGGTTTACCGTGGGAGTTGTTGTATGCAGATGATCTGGTGTTGATTGCAGAAAGTATGGATGGACTGAAGGAGAAGATGAACAAGTGGAAGGAATGTATGGAGAAAAAAGGTCTGAAGGTGAATATCGGAAAAATGAAGGTGATGGCAAGTGGTAAAGCATGTGGTGAGGTGGAATGAACTGGGAAGTGGCCGTGGGTTGTGTGCAGGAAGGGTGTCGTAGTGAATTCCATTCAATGTACAATGTGCGCTGAATGGGTTCATCAAAAATGTAGTGGTTTGAGAGGGTCATGAACCAGTGTGGCAGCTACATTCAAATGTAAGGTGTGCACAGAGGGAGCTGCAGATGGAGGAAATGTTGAGTTGGATCTTGGAGACGGCGTGAAGCTGGAAGGTGTGAAAACATTTTGCTACCTCGGAGACATGCTGAATGGAGAAGGTGGATCAGACTTGGCAACGGTTGCTGGAGTGAGATGTGCATGGAAGAAGTTTCGGGAACTGAGTGGCGTGCTGATGATGAGGGGAGTGTCGTTGAAGCTGAAGGGAAAGGTGTATGCTGCATGTGAGAAGTGTCATGATTTATGGGAGCGAGACATGGGTAATGAACGTAGAGCAGCAACGAAGGTTGGAAAGGGTGGAAATGCAAATGGTTCGACGGATGTGCGGAGTATCGTTGAGAGAGAGGAAGACAAATGATGAATTGCGAAAGATGATGGGAATAGAGCCTGTGATTGATGCTGTGAAGAGGCACAGGTTGAGATGGTTTAGTCATGTGTTGAGGAAGGATGAAAGTGACTGGTTGAGAAGAGTGATGGAAATGAATGTAGAAGGAAGTAGAGGACGGGGAAGACCGAGAAAGACTTGGCTAAAGATGGTGGAAGAAGAAATGCGGGCAAGGGGGTTAACAAGGAGAGATGCAGAAAATAGGGCAAAATGGAGAAGATTGTCATGGGGACCGCAAGGCTAACCCCCGCTCTAGTCGGGAAAATGGCCTTTAAAATGCATGTTGTTGTTGTTGTTGTTGTTGTATCAGCCCACGGGTCCTAAAATCCTGTTCTTCCGCTCTTTCACTCCCTCTCTCTGTTCTCTTCACCCTCTCTTTTGCTCAAGGTCAACTGCCATCTGCTTGGAAATCAGCCAACATCACCGCTTTACACAAAAAGGTGCAAAAACAGATCCTAGCAACTACAGACCAATCAGCCTTTTTTTTTTTTTTTTTTTTTTTTTTTTTGTATACAATATCGAGGCTCGTGAAAGAGCGAACATTAATCACATGAACACACAGAAAGACAAACCGACACATAAAACATATAACATAGGGAGCGGTAGACAAGATGGGGAGAGAGGGGGAAGGACACAAACACAACATTTGAGAGCAGGGACCGAGAGACATGGAGACATCGAGAGATCTGAGAGAGGGCGAGGGCTTTGGGGGGGGGGGCGTGGGAAGGGGGCAGTGGGAGAGGTATAAAACATATGGACACTGCCAGGACTTCCAGGAAAGAAGTTGGAATTTCAAACAAGGTGGATCTGGGGTGAATTAGCGGGGGTAAAAAAGATCAAGGTTTTGGATGGGGGAAGATAAGAGATGGTGGTGAACAGCTGTTTTAAAGACCTGGAGGGAGGAGTGGGATTGAAGGGAGTGAGGGAGTTTGTTCCAGAGGCGGGAGAAAAGAGGAATGAAAGAGTGAAGGTGAGCGGAGAGCCGAGATTTCGGCAGTTTAACCATCAGAGGGTTGCTGGCAGATCTTGTGCGACCTGTAGGAATATTTGGGGGACAGAGCACAGAGAGAGCTGGGGGTGCAAGGCCGGAGAGGAGTCGGTAGAAGACAGAAAGACCACCTACCTGCCTGCGGTGAGTGAGTGAAAGGCCCTCAGAGATAGCTTCATCGCGGGAGATTCCAATAATTCTGAAAGCTTTGGTTTCAACAGCGTGAAGCCGAGCTAGGTGTGAGGCAGGAGCACCGGCCCATAGGGGAGAACAGTATTCCATTGAGCTGCGGATGAAAGCCTTGTATGTGGTGAGGAGCTCAGGTGTGCCGAGGAAGGACTTCGCACGACGGAGGATGCCCAGTCGGCGACTGGCTTTGGAGGCCAGCTTGGAAATGTGGTTTTCCCAAGAAAGATCATGGCAGATAGTGAGACCCAAAATCTTGAGCGACAGAACTTCTTGGAGAGGATTGTTGAGAAAGTAGATGGGAGGGTTGTCCAGTCGATCTTTTCGGAGAGACATAGTAAGAGTGTGAGATTTGTCAGGATTGAAAGACATGTTCCACTTGTTTGACCGGTCTGTGATTTTGTCCAGGTCTTCAGAGAGTGAGGAGGCAGCAGACTGCCGATCTGAGGGAAGAGGAATGGAGCGGCAGAGAGTGGAGTCATCAGCAAAGAGATAGAGAGGATTTTCGAGAGAGTCAGAGAGATCATTGATGAAGACCAGAAAAAGCACGGGGCCCAGAACACTGCCTTGGGGAACTCCAGCCTGAACAGGAAGAGGAGATGAGAGAAACCCATTCAGGGCCACACGTTGACGACGACTAGAGAGGAAGTCCGCCAGCCATGCGTGGAGATTTCCATGGATACCAAAGGAGGAGAGTTTGGTGAGCAGAGCGGGGTGCCAGACCGTGTCGAAGGCACGTGATATGTCGAGGGAGACAGCTCTAATTTCCTGTTTGGCATTGAGGACCTCCATCCATTGTTGAGACAGCAGAAGCAGCATGTCCAGAGTAGAGTGACCTGGTCTGAAACCAAATTGATGATCAGAGATCAAGCCATTGGAGAAGAGGAAAGATTTCATATCAGAAGCAATGATGGATTCCATGACTTTGCTGATAATTGGGAGAAGGCTGATTGGTCTGTAGTTGCTAGGATCTGTTTTTGCACCTTTTTTGTGCAAAGCGGTGATGTTGGCTGATTTCCAAGCAGATGGCAGTTGACCTTGAGCAAAAGAGAGGGTGAAGAGAACAGAGAGAGGGTGAGATAGAGCAGCAGAGCAGGATTTTAGGACCCGTGGGCTGATGCCGTCGGGTCCAGTTGCAGAATCAGAGTCGAGGGTTGACAGAAACTTTTCCACCTTGTCAGGAGGAAAGGACACGGAGTCCAGGAGCAGCAGGGTACGACTGGGTATGGTGGGTACAGAGAGGGATGGGTTTGGGACACAAGATTTAGAGGCAAACACAGAGTTGAGGCATTCAGCTTTTTCATGTGCGGAGTCAGCTGTGTAGCCGTTTGAGGTAAGGGAGGGGATGGAGGGGGAACAAACACCAGAAACGGATTTGACCAGACGCCACCAGGATTTGGAAGAGGGAGACAGATAAGAGAGTTCGGTCTTGAGAACGGAGAGATATTGTTTCCTGGCTCTCCTGAGGGTGGACACACACTTGTTTCGGGCTTTGTGAAAGGAAATGAGATTTCCTTCCGTTGGATTTGCTTTCCAGGAGACGAAGGCAAGTTGTTTCTGGGCAACAGCCTCACCACAAGATTCCGTGTACCATGGACGGGAGGAAGGGTATGACAACTGAAGACGAGATGGGATAAATCTGTGCATGAGAGAGAGCAATTTACTTTGGAAGAATTCCCAGGATGAGTTGATGTCAGAGGTGGTAGAGATGGGATACCAGTCCAGATGATTGATGGCTGCTTGAAGACCGTGCCAGTTGGCCTGAGTGAAATGCCAGACTCGTCGACGCTGAGCAGGCTCCCTGAGGATGGTCAGAGAGATGTCCACTTTAACAAGGACATGATCAGATGATCCGATCGGAGCAGAAGAAGAGCAGCAGACATTTTCAGGGAAGTTAGTCATAACCAAGTCCAGAAGAGAAGATGTTCCGTTGACTGAGATCCGGGTCGGGAAATTGACAGATTGTGTCAGTCCCAGTGAGTCGCAGAAGTCCTTTGCTGAGGAGCCATGGCTGGTGAGAGAGGTACCCACACCCAGCCAACTGGCATGATGACAGTTGAAATCACCACATATGAGGAAGAGAGAGTTGGGATGAGTAGATAGAAGTTGGTCCATATCATCAGACAGCGAGATGTAGATGGAGTCATCACTGTTTGGTGGACGGTACAACACACATATGAACAAGAGGTGGGAGCGAAGGGGAAGCCGTAGCCAGAGGTATTCCTGGGGGTGAGGTGGAGAGAGTGCAGTGCAGGGCGAGTGAGGAAGAGAGTTTTTGATAAAGATAGCAACCCCGCCTCCAGGACGAGGCTCAGGTCTATCATACCGGAGGAGGGAGTAGCCCGGGAGAGATACTATGGAATCAGAGACATCATAAAGGAGGAAAGTTTCTGTTAAGCAGATCACGTCTGGTTTGACAGAAGCAACCTGTATGGAGAGATCAGTTAAGTTTGAACGAAGGCCCCGGATGTTTGAGGTCCATACCGTTAATGAAGAGGAAGGGGGAGCATCAGATACAGAACAGGGGGGAGGAGGGGTAGGGTAAGATGTGGAAGAGGTGGAAGAGATAGGGAGAGCTGTTGAAGGTGTGTCAGAGATTTCAGAATAGCTCGGAGAAAGGGAAGGATGGGGCGGACAAAAGGTTTGATGGTGATTGGGTGAGCCACAATGAGGTGTTATTTGAGGAGGGGGAAGAGCGAGGCAGAAGGTTGGGGGAGATGGAGGTGAGAGTTTGAAGGGGGAAGAAGCGGGGAGGACGCTTTGAGGAGGGGGAGTGAGCGGGGGGAAATTGAGAAGCAATGAGGGTGGGGAGATTTGAAGGGGAGGGGTGAGGGGGGAGTTTGGGAGGGAAGGGACAAGGGGAGGGATTTGAAAGGGATGGGATATGGGGGAGATTTGGAGGGGAGGGGTGAGGCAGGAGTCTAGGAGGGGAGGGGCGAGGGGGCGTCTTGGCGGGGAGGGGTGAGGGAGTAGTTTAGGAGGGAGGGGGCAAGGGGGGAGATTTGAAAGGGATGGGTGATGGGGAAGATTTGGAGGGGAGGGGTGATGGGGAAGATTTGGAGGGGAGGGGTTATGGGGAAGATTTGGAGGGGAGGGGTGAGATTGGATTTTTGAAAGTGTACGATTTATGGGAAACGAACATTTATTGCAAAATGAGTTTCTTGTGACCTTCGAGTTAAAAATACGTTTAAGGACGCTCGATGGAGGATGGAGTGCAGGAGAGTTTAGGGAATGTAGAACAAAGGCACTATAGGAGATGGATATTTTTTTTGGGATGAATTGATTTGGTGAGCAAGTCGAAAGCAGCCTTTTAAAGAAGAAGAAGAAAAAGGTGTTATAAAATATGACGGAATACATAACTTGAGGGGAAAGTGTAAACATTGAAGGTTAATGAGTGAAAACTATCTGGGGAAATGGGGGAGAAACACGTGGTCGAAGAACGAACGAACGAATAAGAATGAATAAACGAATGAGAACAGAGAAGGAAATGTTTTTTTTTTTTGTTTGTTTTTTTTTGAGTTGAGATTTACACAAGGAAGTAGGCTATGGGTGAAAAGACTTGGAATACAGAGAACGAAAGTTATTGGATCACAAACGACGGACCACTGAGAGAAAAACAAAGCCTCAAGGTTGTACAGTGCACACTGTACAAGGCCTTGCTCGCGACACGACAAACAGACGATCAATTTATGAAAGATAAACACCGAGAAACAACCAAAGTTGCACACAATAACTTCACACACCGAAAGATAAATACAGTTTCGACAAAATACAATTGTGAACAGACTTAACTTCGAAAAACGTGGAGACCGTGTGGAGCTTCGAAAATCCCTGCCGCCGTCTCCAAGATCTCGCCTTCTCCCAATTATCAGCAAAGTCATGGAATCCATCATTGCTTCGGATATGAAATCTTTCCTCTTCTCCAATGGCTTGATCTCTGATCATCAATTTGGTTTCAGACCAGGTCACTCTACTCTGGACATGCTGCTTCTGCTGTCTCAACAATGGATGGAGGTCCTCAATGCCAAACAGGAAATTAGAGCTGTCTCCCTCGACATATCACGTGCCTTCGATACGGTCTGGCACCCCGCTCTGCTCACCAAACTCTCCTCCTTTGGTATCCATGGAAATCTCCACGCATGGCTGGCAGACTTCCTCTCTAGTCGTCGTCAACGTGTGGCCCTGAATGGGTTTCTCTCATCTCCTCTTCCTGTTCAGGCTGGAGTTCCCCAAGGCAGTGTTCTGGGCCCTGTGCTTTTTCTGGTCTTCATCAATGATCTCTCTGACTCTCTTGAAAATCCTCTCTATCTCTTTGCTGATGACTGCACTCTCTGCCGCTCCATTCCTCATCCCTCAGATCGGCAGTCTGCAGCCTCCTCACTCTCTGCAGACCTGGACAAAATCACAGACTGGGCAAACAAGTGGAACATGTCTTTCAATCCTGACAAATCTCACACTCTTACGATGTCTCTCCGAAAAAACCGACTGGACAACCCTCCCATCTACTTTCTGAATAATCCTCTCCAAGAAGTTCTGTCACTCAAGCTTTTGGGTCTCACTATCTGCCATGATCTTTCCTGGGAAAACCACATTTCCAAGCTGGCCTCCAAAGCCAGTCGCCGACTGGGCATCCTCCGTCGTGCGAAGTCCTTCCTTGGCACACCTGAGCTCCTCACCACATACAAGGCTTTCATCCGCAGCTCAATGGAGTACTGCTCTCCCCTCTGGGCTGGTGCTCCTGCCTCACACCTAGCTCGTCTTCACGCTGTTGAAACCAAGGCGTTCAGAATCATTGGAATCTCCCGCGATGACGCTATCTCCGAGGGCCTTTCACTTACTCACCGCAGGCAGGTTGGTGGTCTTTCCGTCTTCTATCGACTCCTCTCCGGCCTTGCTCCCCCAGCTCTCTCTGGGCTCTGTCCCCCAAATATTCCTGCAGGTCGCACAAGATCTGCCTGCAACCCTCTTATGGTTAAACTGCCAAAATCAAGACTCTCTGCTCACCTTCACACCTTCATTCCTCTTTTCTCCCGCCTCTGGAACAAACTCCCTCACTCTCTTCAATCCCACTCCTCCCTCCAGGTCTTTAAAACTGCTGTTCTCCACCATCTCTTATCTTCCCCAATCCAAAACCTTGATCTTTTCGACCCCTGCTAATTTCACCCCAAATCCACTTTTTTGAGGTGCCGACTTCTTTCCTGGAAGTCCTTGGTGTCCTTGCGTTTTATGCCTATCCTGCCTCCCCCCAGGCCTTCTCCCTCCCACACATCTCCCGATGTCCCTGCTCTCAAATGTTGTGTTTGTGTGCTTCCTCCCCTTCTCTCCCCATCTTGTCGATCGCTCCCCTTTTTATATACTTTGTTTGCTCGTTTGTTTGATTTGTTTGTTTGATTAATGTTAGCTCTTTCACGAGCCTCGACTCTGTATACAAAAAAAAAAAAAAAAATAATCTCTGCCGGTCCTAAAACTGGGTTACTCTCGATGTTGCCATCCCATTCATTCTCTGCATTCAACAGTATTTCCATACATCTCTTCCATCTTCCTTTAATTCCATCTGGGTCCACAACAATTTGTCCCACTTCATCCTTCAAGCAACTCACCCCCATCACATCACACCTCTCTTTCGCTATCTGCTTTGCAATCCTGAATACAGCTCTCTGACCCTCTTACAAATCCAAGCCTTCTCCGAACATTTTCCTACATGCCACCTGCACCTTTGCTACCTCTTTCTTTGCAGCCTTCTTGGCTGCCTTATAACTTTCATGCTCTGCCTTTTCTGCCCCCGTGCCCTTCGCCTTCTGCCACTGCTTGAACTTCTTCCTCTTCTCGTCAATCTTCTTTCCAACTTCATCATCCCACCACCATGTTTCCGAGTGCCTCGGTGGTCCTTTTGTCCATCCACATACCTCACCAACGGCTCCCAACAGACTATCTTTCATTGACATCCAACCACTTTCAAGCTCAACCACATCATCCTCTACCATACTCAGCCTCTCTTTTAATGCCTCCCTCACTGTCACCTCTTTCAACCTCCACACCGACATTCTCGGTTGGTACTTCACCCGCCGAGCTCTTCTTACCTTGAGTATGTCGCAATAATAACAAATTTGACTTCACTGTTCCAATACGTATGGAGGGCACTGTACTTTAGGCCCGAAGAACAAAGTACACCAGAAAGCGTATCCAAGCAATACACAAGCACCTTGAACCCAACGTGAACATACACCATCTTCCAAGCAATGTTTGTCATTATTTTCTGCATTCAGGTGTCACCAGCAAGGTAAAAACCAGATTAAAATGTGGACCTTACAAGGTATCTTGTGTATTGTTTGACTTGCCATGAGGCGTTACCAGGAAGCAAAGTAAACTAGGGGCTCTATTTGCACAAGCTAGCACATCAGTAAAGTTACAATTTTAACTAAAGTTGGATTGACCAATGAATAGAAAGAGGAATCCGTTGGACAAAACCATAGATCATCATACCAAGTGGTGCTCGGTCTGAGGATAGAGGGTACTTCCGAGGTCGGCCAGGCCTCCGTCGCACTCTGTCCGCAGGAGAGCAATGTGATGCATTTGGTTTGCAGGCCATTCGTCCATGCACTCCATCCTGTGCCGGATTGTAGTCGCTATCCTCTATTCATGGAGTGGCAGGTATTGCAGGCACAAAGGTTATGGTCATGACTCGACCTTATTGGTTAACCGGTGTCAGCTGATGTATGTAAATCAACTTTTTAGAGACGAACATAAGAAACAAAATTGGCCACATTAAGGCCTACCCTTACAAATGGCTGCAGTAACATTTGCTGTAATCACAGCCCAGACACATGCGGCACAAAATCCACAAGGTGTAGTATGATGATGTATTAAATGATATTATTGAATTCAGTTGTTAACGTTTCATGAAACTGGGGCAGAGATATCAGCACAAGTTGATGAATGCATGTTTCAGGTCGAGACGGACGATTGTGATGGCCATGGAAGAAACTCGAACCATTCGAATAGATTCATGGTTCTCTCAAATAATGATTCGTTTATACATTGACCAAAGCTCATGGGGAATGTTTACACATGAAAAAAACAACAACAAAAAAAACGTTTATACAAGGATATTATGGGTGGAATTATTACCTTTTTCATGTTCTGCTCGCACACTTTTATAATAATGCCCTCAGGATCACATGTCACATCATATGATCAATATAATTTCCATCTTTAGTTTAGGAAAATGGTAAAAGTGAATGGGTGGACAAGTCTAATCGGAGAGATCAGACAACTGCACGTACAACACGAGAAAACCTACCATCATGGTCGTCAATAGCTCCAGCATCAACAATGTCGTCGTCATTGTCCTCAAGAATGGTGTCCATGGTAGTGGGAGGATGCTCTCTTGAGGATGAACCATTGGGAGGCCTACCACGTCCTCTCTTTTTGTTTTGACTTCCTGAGCACAGAGTGGGAAAAGGAGAGGATGAAGAAGAGGAAGAACCACCTTTAGAGGCCATTTTCCCCCGCTGAGCAGGGGTTGGCTTTTTTTGGGCACCGTGGTCCCCTTTTTGAAGCAATGTTTTATGGCTCGATGCCCTTCCTGCCACCAACCCTGTTAGTCACCCCTTGCGACACACAGGGAATTACCAGTGAACTGGTACTCAATTTGCCGACCTCGGAAGGATGACAGCTGAGTCAACCCCCCTGGTGTTAATTCAGCTATCGACCGGGATTCGAACCCAGGATCCGAGGATCCCAAGCCGGCACCCAAACCACTAAGCCAACGAACCCAGGATCCTCGGATCCCAAGCCGGCACCCTAACCACTAAGCCAACACCAGGCTTGGGAAAAGGAGAGGGTGATGTTGAAAGTGCGTCTGTTGCAATGACGTGACAAGAACCAAAGCCGCGTGTGCACCAGAGGACCTCAAAATAAGTTGCAGCCGGTCAAACATGCTCGGTATGGTACGTACATATACGTCCGATCAGTTCAGGTACAGTGCCGAAACAAAGACTCAAAACATTACCTGGTCAGGTTACAATAGATGAATATACAGGGTGTCCCATAAGTCTGGAGCCATATGGCAAAATAAGTGATTCGTGATTTCTTTCGTTTAAGAATGATTTTTCATGAATTTTTCGTTTCTTGCAGGTGTCCATGACGTCGCTAAGTCAGGAAGAACACATCCAGGTAATCCTGCTCATAGGAAATCAGTCATAGGGAGGTCGCTGAGGAATTCAACAGATTGCATCCGGACCACGCGCTGATTACACACAGCTGTGTCGGCAAACTGGTAGAAAAGTTCAGGGAAACGGGATCCATTGGAGATAAACTTCATCGTGGACCTCCGAGGACATCCACCGACGACCACACAGCCACTACCATCCTCAATCATTTCACGAAAAGCCCCAAAAGGTCTCTTCGGCAGTTGTCCACTGAGACAGGAGTGTTGAAAAGCAGTATCCACCGCATTCTTCAAGCACACAAATGTCATCCTTACAAACTTCAAATCCTGCAAAAATTAAGTGAAGATGATCTGGACTGACGGATGGAATTTTGCGAATGGGCTAAGGAACATTGTACTCAAAATTCCGATTTCCCATCCACCATCCTGTTCAGTGATTAGGCTGCTTTTTACGCAAATGGTGAGGTTAACCGACAGAACGCCCACTACTCGTCGCAAGACAACCCTCACTGGTTTACTACTTCAAAGGAACAAGGTTCCGCTCGTGTGAAGGTGTGGTGTGCCATTTGGAAAGACCACATCATAGGCCCCTTCTTTTTTGATGGCACAGTCACAGGAGACGCCTACTTGCGTAGGCCCAACGAGGAAGCATTCCCCAGTGTCTTGAACACAGATGGGAATTTCCCAAGATGGTTTCAGCAGGATGGCGCTCCTGCCAATTACAGCATCTGCATAAGAGAGTGGCTGAACCGGCAATTCCCTGGTCAATGGATAGGACGTCGAGGACCTGTGGAGTGGCCGGCGAGGAGCCTCGGGACACATTAAACACATTCTGCAAATACAAGACGTTTTCATAATTTTGCCCTATGGTTCCAGACTTATGGGACACCCTGTACATCTAGACCACGTGTTCTTGAAACAATCCGAGGATGGGGCCTTTAAGCATAGTCGGCGTAACAATGTCAAAGAAAGCATGCCTGGCATAGATAGTTATCAAGTTTCATTGTTCCTCAAACTCTGCATGCAAGACGCATGAACTCGAATAACTGACATCAAGTTTTCATTAAAGTAAGAAATACGTTTATTTTTGTCTCATTTGTAATAAACTACCTTTATACTCCACAATGGAAGGACACGGTCTCGATAATCGAGTGGAGTAGGTAGTGCACATTCATTGTATTATAACACTAGCGAGGATGATCGATTGTTGTTTTTAAAAATCTTCATGCTCAGTAAACAGAGTGAGGAAGGTGGAAAGAACAAAGAGCGGCCTTTGACTTCGGAGATACATTACATGGGGAGAATGCGTCCAATGAGAGAACGAGAATGTTCAAATTGTAAAAACAAAAAATCAATTCAACGTTTCTTTGCTCTTTACCATCCAAAATGACGATATTTGAAGGCAATGGTATGAATTGTGAAGAAACGAAAACAGGTGTAAATTGGCAAACGAAGACAGGTGTAAAACAAGGTTGGATTGTCAGGAACGTGACAGTTAAGGTTATGTATTGCATGCATGTTCATTTGAACAGCGTAACCAATCCCAATTCAAGGTTATGCCTCGAATTTCCAATTGGTTATGCCAATTCAAGGTATATCCAACCCCTTCACTCTGGGAGACAACACCTGGTTGCACCTCAGTGTGGTTATGCAAGTCACCCGTTCCGGGTTGTCTAGCCGCTAGGGTGAGAGCAAAGAATCAAATGTAACCTTACATCCACACCCTTATTATACACACCCTTACATCCACACCCTTCATTACATCTACACCCTTATCCCTTACATCCACACCCTTCACCCTTACCCCTTACATCCACACCCTTCACCATTACCCCTTACATCCACACCCTTCACCATTACATCCACACCCTTCACCCTTACCCCTTACATCCACGCCCTTCACCCTTACCCTTTACATCCACGCCCTTCACCCTTACCCCTGACATCCACGCCCTTCACCCTTACATCCATGCCCTTCACCCTTACATCCACGCCCTTCACCCTTACATCCACGCCCTTCACCCTTACATCCACGCCCTTCACCCTTACATCCACGCCCTTCACCCTTACATCCACGCCCTTACCCCTTACATCCACACCCTTCACCCTTACCCCTTACATCCCCACCCTTCACCCTTACCCCTTACATCCCCACCCTTCACCCTTACCCCTTACATCCACGCCCTTCACCCTTACCCTTTACATCCACGCCCTTCACCCTTACCCCTTACATCCACGCCCTTCACCCTCACATCCACGCCCCTTCACCCTCACATCCACGCCCTTCACCCTCACATCGACGCCCTTCACCCTCACATCCACGCCCTTCACCCTCACATCCACGCCCTTCACCCTCACATCGACGCCCTTCACCCTCACATCCACGCCCTTCACCCTCACATCCACGCCCTTCACCCTCACATCCACGCCCTTCACCCTCACATCCACGCCCTTCACCCTCACATCCACGCCCTTCACCCTCACATCCACGCCCTTCACCCTCACATCCAGGCCCTGCACCCTCACATCCACGCCCTTCACCCTCACATCCATGCCCTTCACCTTACATCCATGCCCTTCAGCCTCACATCCACATCCATCACCCTTATATCCACGCCCTTCACCCTTATATCCACGCCCTTCACCCTTATATCCACGCCGTTAACCCTTACATCCACGCCCTTCACCCTTACATCCACGCCCTTCACCCTTACATCCACGCCCTTCACCCTTACATCCACGCCCTTCACCCTTACATCCACGCCCTTCACCCTTACATCCACGCCCTTCACCCTTACATCCACGCCCTTCACCCTTACATCCACGCCCTTCACCCTTACATCCACGCCCTTCACCCTTACATCCACGCCCTTCACCCTTACATCCACGCCCTTCACCCTTACATCCACGCCCTTCACCCTTACATCCACGCCCTTCACCCTTACATCCACGCCCTTCACCCTTACATCCACGCCCTTCACCCTTACATCCACGCCCTGCACCCTTACATCCACGCCCTGCACCCTTACATCCACGCCCTGCACCCTTACATCCACGCCCTGCACCCTTACATCCACGCCCTGCACCCTTACATCCACGCCCTGCACCCTTACATCCACGCCCTGCACCCTTACATCCACGCCCTGCACCCTTACATCCACGCCCTGCACCCTTACATCCACGCCCTTCACCCTTACATCCACGCCCTTCACCCTTACATCCACGCCCTTCACCCTTACATCCACGCCCTTCACCCTTACATCCACGCCCTTCACCCTTACATCCACGCCCTTCACCCTTACATCCACGCCCTTCACCCTTACATCCACGCCCTTCACCCTTACATCCACGCCCTTCACCCTTACATCCACGCCCTTCACCCTTACATCCACGCCCTTCACCCTTACATCCACGCCCTTCACCCTTACATCCACGCCCTTCACCCTTACATCCACGCCCTTCACCCTTACATCCACGCCCTGCACCCTTACATCCACGCCCTGCACCCTTACATCCACGCCCTTCACCCTTACATCCACGCCCTTCACCCTTACATCCACGCCCTTCACCCTTACATCCACGCCCTTCACCCTTACATCCACGCCCTTCACCCTTACATCCACGCCCTTCACCCTTACATCCACGCCCTTCACCCTTACATCCACGCCCTTCACCCTTACATCCACGCCCTTCACCCTTACATCCACGCCCTTAATAATAATAATAATAATGCATTTATTTTATATAGCGCTTTTCAGGAAGCCCAAAGACGCTTTGACAGAGTGCAAAACATAACGCATAGCAAAACATAAAGACAATTGCAAAAAAAGAAGAATCAATAGGGAAATATTCAAAGCACAAAGGAGGGAGAAGGAGAGGAGATAGTCAGGGGTTAGATGCTGTGGGTTAAATGTTGAATGCAGTGTTGAACAGGTGGGTCTTGAGTGATGTTTTGAATGTGGTGAGTGAGGAGGAGTCTCTGATGGTGTGAGGTAGCGAGTTCCAGAGGGTGGGAGCAGCGATGGAGAAGGCCCTGTCCCCCCAGGATCTAAATTTGGTCCGGATGGGGGGGGTCAGGAGGTTGGTACCAGCAGAGCGGAGGTTGCGGGTGGGAGTGTGTCTGGAGAGGAGGTCAGCCAGGTAGGATGGGGCCAGGTTATGGAGGGCTTTGTAGGTCAAGAGGAGGATTTTGTACTGGATTCTCTGGGAGATGGGGAGCCAGTGAAGCTTGTAAAGGACGGGGGTGATGTGGTCACGGGTCCGGGAATGGGTGAGTAGACGGGCAGCGGAGTTCTGAATGTATTGGAGTTTATTGGTGATTGTTGAGGGTGAACCATAAAGGAGGCTATTGCAGTAGTCCAGACGGGAAGTGATGAAGGCGTGGATGAGGGTTTCTGCAGCCACAGAGGAGAGGGATGGACGGAGACGGGCGATGTTTTTCAGGTGGAAGAAGGCTGTCTTTGTGATCTGTTTAGTGTATTTGTCGAAGGAGAGGGTTTGGTCAAAGATGATGCCAAGATTCCGGATGTGAGGGGAGGTGGACACTGGGAAACCGTCGATGTTGAGGGCAAAGTTATGGGTGGACTTGGTGAGCGTTTTTGGGCCAATGATGATTATTTCAGATTTATCACAGTTAAGTTTGAGGAAGTTGATTTGAAGCCAGGATTTTATTTCAGTGATGCAGTTTGTCAGGATAGAGTGGGTGGCGGTGGAGATGGACTTGGTGGAGATGAAAAGCTGGATGTCATCGGCGAAGCAGTGGAATTGGAGACCATGACGGCGGATTAAGTGACCGAGGGGGGACAGGTAAAGGATAAAGAGGAGGGGGCCAAGAACTGAACCTTGGGGGACACCTTGGGGGAGGGGAGCAGTGGGGGATTTGCAGTTATTGATGGAGATGAACTGACGTCTGTCAGAGAGGTATGATTTAATCCAAGAGAGGGCAGTGCCGGTAATGTTAAAGGTGGTTTCAAGTCGGGTGAGGAGGATGGTGTGATCGATGGTGTCAAAGGCAGCGCTGAGGTCGAGGAGGATGAGAATGTTGAGGTTGCCAGCATCAGAGGAGAGGAGAAGGTCGTTGGTGATTTTGAGGAGAGCAGTTTCAGTACTGTGGTTGGACCGGAATCCGGATTGGAATGTTTCATACAGGTTATTGGCAGAGAGGTGATGCTTGAGTTGAGTGGCTACAGCGCGTTCCAAAACCTTTGACAGAAAGGGTAGGTTGGAGATGGGTCTGAAGTTATTTAGGGTGTCAGGGTTTAGTCCAGGTTTTTTCAGAATGGGGGTAACAGCAGCAATTTTGAGGGATGGTGGGACGATGCCTGTAGACAGGGAGGAGTTTATTGTTGCAATGATAAGTGGAGAAAGAGCAGGAAGGGAGGCCTTGACAAAGCTGGAGGGGATGGGGTCAAGAGTGCAGGTGGCAGTTTTCATTCCGATGAGGAGTTCAGAGAGGTCAGTAGGGGAGACTGGGGAGAATTGAGACAGGGGATGGCAGGATAAGGGGGGGCAGGTGGTTTGAGGGGGAGCGGGTGCGGCGGTGGTCAAGCTGTTGTAGATGTTTTCAATTTTGCGTTGGAAGAATGAAAGGAAGGAGATGCAGTTGTCTATTGTGAATGACTGGGTGGTGGTGTTCAGGGGGCTGAGGAGTTTGTTTATTGTAGAGAAGAGTGCTTTTGGGTTTCCGGAGCCAGAGTGGATAATTTGAGAGTAGTAGGCGGAGCGGGCGCGGGAGAGGGCATCTTTATAGTGTTGTATGTGGTCCTTGTAGGCCTGGGAGTGAACTGTGAGACCTGTTTTATTGCGGAGTCTTTCAAGTTGGCGAGCACGAGTTTTCATTAGGCGGAGCTCAGGGGTAAACCAGGGAGCAGAATGGGTGAAAGAAACTGTTTTGGTTTTTATAGGCGCAATTTGGTCAAGGCAGGAAGAGAGAGTGTGGTTGTAGTAGTCAGTGAGGTCAGAAGGGGTGTGGAGGTCAACGAAGGGAGAAGTGGACATTTTTTCAGAGAGGGTCGATGAGAATGAGGCAGGTGAAAAAGCGTTTAGCTTACGGAAGTTGATAGTGCGATAATGCCTTGGTGCTGGGGTGGGGATGTTGATGGTCAGAGTGATGGCTAGGTGGTCAGAGAGAGTGAGGTCGGAGCCAGAGAGATGGTGCAAAATTAGTCCAGTAGAGCAGACAAGGTCCAAAATGTGACCACGGTTATGGGTAGGAAAGTTGACATGTTGAGTGAGGTTAAAGCAGGTGAGTAAATCAGTGAAGTCAGTGGTTAGCGTGGAGTCAGTGGAGTCCATGTGGATATTGAAATCACCAAGGAGGAGGATTGAGGGGGAGAGGGAACATAGCTGGGTCAGAAAGTAGGAGAAGTCAGACAGGAATGATGGGTGTGGTTTGGGAGGGCGGTAGACAACAGCCATGACTGACTGTGTGTGACCAGAGAGTTTAAAAGCCAGGTGTTCAAATGATGGAGCAGATGAGATGGAGATGAGGTTGGTCTTGATGTCTTGTCGGTGAATAACGGCAATTCCACCACCTCGGCCCTCCGAGCGTGGTTTATTGATGTAAGAATATCCATTGGGTGTGGTGAGGTTGAGCGTGTAGTAGTCCAGTGGTTGTTGCCAGGTCTCAGTGAGACAGAGAAAGTCCAGTTTATTTTCCAGGATGTAGTCGTTCAGGATGAGGCATTTGTTGTTGAGGGACCGGGTATTGAACAGGGTGAGCTTGATGTTGTTTTGTACGGCGGGTATGAATCCAGGTGATTTGGCCAGGGTTCGCAGACAGGAGGTGCGATTTTGTGCGTTGTTGTGACCAGGTGTGTTGGGACGATGAGTGGGAGTGCGCTGAGCCGACCAGAGGATGGGGATGGAGTGACCTGATTGTAAATAAACAAACTTACGACCGGAGCCACGGTGAATGTACCTGGGTCGACGCAGGAGTCCATTCGATCTGATTGCAGAGATGCATGATGGGGTGGAGCGGGTTTTAAGCAGGAGAAGCCTTGCGGCAGAGTACCGCAGAGCCATGCCAGCAGGAGCGAAGGCAAAGCGAGCACGCGGCCAAGGGTGAGGAGGCGAAACAATCGACACAACCAACGGGAGTGGGCCCGAGGAAACAGCGATGGAGCCGAGCAGGTGAAGCCCGGAGCAGCAGAGCAGAGCCGGGACCGCGCAGAGGAAGACTCAATGGCCATAAATCCGCCACGACCACCAGGAAAGCAAGACACGGACAATGGTCCCTTCACCCTTACATCCACGCCCTTCACCCTTACATCCACGCCCTTCACCCTTACATCCACGCCCTTCACCCTTACATCCACGCCCTTCACCCTTACATCCACGCCCTTCACCCTTACATCCACGCCCTTCACCCTTACATCCACGCCCTTCACCCTTACATCCACGCCCTTCACCCTTACATCCACGCCCTTCACCCTTACATCCACGCCCTTCACCCTTACATCCACGCCCTTCACCCTTATATCCACACCCTTCACCCTTATATCCACACCCTTCATCCTTATATCCACACCCTTCATCCTTATATACACATCCTTCACCCTTATATCCACACCCTTCACCCTTATATCCACACACCTCTTGTTTGTAGGTGCCTGTCCTTCATGTGATTGATGAGATTGTCTCTGGATTTGCTCTGGTACGGACAAAGTTTGCATTTGAACTGCTGCACCACCACCACCTCAATCATTTCCTCCAGGTTAATCAGTCCAGGTTCATCATCCCCGAGCAACAACTGCTGCGACTGGTCCGCCGAATGAAAAACCTGCTCCGAACCATCATCACCCAGCAAATCCTGCCTGGATTGATCCGCAGGCAGCAAAGGATGCCCAGATCGGTCCGCCAGCAATAACGGTTGCTCGGATCGGTTATCCGACAACATTGGTATTCCAGAATGCTCTATGGGCTGATCAACTTCCATCAACGGCTGCTCAAAATTGTCAGTTGAGATGGATGTCGAAGAGCCCTCCATCAGACCCTCAGGAGAGACCTCGGAGTCATGCACACTGGTGACTGAGAGACAACATGTAATTAATAAGTATATCCCACGTGATGGAAGCACCACAACACAGTATTGTCTATGGTTTCCTTACTTTACCAAGCAGGTTAATGCATTCTGATGCGTGTACGCAAACAACAACAACAACAACAACAACAAACATAACCAAAGAAGATGCACACTGGAGTAAATGTTTATGCTTTCCATTGCAAACACCTCGGAAGTGAGTCGGCAGAGAACCGATCACAGCCACGTGGTTACGTTTCCATTCATTGTTGGGAATGACAAAAAGCTTTGTGCTTCACAGGAAGACGCACTAAATCGGTAAATAATATAATAAATCTTACATTTGCATCATGTTCTTTGCATACAACCAGAAACTAGAATGTAAGCGCATGTGTCGAAATAGAGCTAAGAATCTGACAAATCTCAGGCACATTGAACCCAAGGCCGAGACACAGACCTTCATCGGGTGTGCGCAGGACAAGGAGCCCGGTCGTCTCGGCCCCATCACTTGCACTCGTTACAGCGATGCAGCCTAAAAGGAGGAAACATCAATGTAAACAAGGAAAACAAAAATGACGTCTTTACAACGGACCGAGATGATATTCGTACCCGAGATGAGGTCGGCCCCGATGGTCGACTCGATGATCCTGTCAATGGCGGATCCGAGGTCAGAAGAGGTCGGTGCCGAGACGACCCTTAAAGAATCCACGCTGTCTGGTTCCACCATGATTGGAATACACCGATGGTCATTGCCTGGTACGAAGTCCCGCGCAGGAACCGATGAGTCTTGGCCCGACAAATGAGCTTCACAGACGTGAGGCTGTGACGACGAGTCGTGTGTGTTCAGCTCGCTCGGAGTCAGGGCATCATACGTCGAACTCATCTCAGGGTCTGACTCCTGAAAATTGAGGATGGATGATCTGGCTTTGCACACATGTAAAGGTTGCAAAATGACAAACCATCAAAAGATCAATCCAAAGCTGCACTATTGACTATTAGAAGCAAGCAGAAAGCACTTCATTTGTCAATCTCAATCTCAAATTCCATTAAAAAAAATTCGTGTGTTGGATGATGCAGGTCCAGGTAATGTGCACGCACCAATTCCAGGCTTCTCGGCACCACCTCAGTACCATCAGAGGTAATCATGTCGGACGTCTCGACCGACAGCACCACCGTCATGACGGCATGGGCATGGGCGCTCGCTGCGTCCTGGTCGCTTTGAGGAGCCCCGTCGATGCCGCCATTCTCCATAGTGCACCCGGCAAGCCGTGGGTCAAACGTCCCTTGAAAACATGGCGAATGCAGCACATGACAAACTTCCCACCTTCGTCGGAATACGAGAAACGGAGGAACTCCAATGATTTATCAAATAAATTTGAACCTTTCATTTCCAAAGCCTCCGAGTTCAGCGAAGGAACTCTCTCTCAGGAATGATATGACAGGTCATTCTCCTGATGAAGAACAATAAGTCAAGACAAACAAACATTCATTCATAAAAAAAACTCGAGGTTCTTTAAGTGAACCAATATATCCGCAGGTGTTAACTCTCCGTATGGAGACCGTATCCGTCATCATGTACGACACCGTCAATGCGGTTTGGTGGGAACTTTGGGATTTTAAATCAAACAAACGATGCTTTTGGAAGATGAACAATTCCGTTTATTGTTTAAGGGAATGCTCAGTACCAGACATTGATCAACAGGAGGCAGAAAATAGCAGTGGAAACGGCTACAGAAACGGGATGAGTTAGGTCGGCTGCCTGTAGGCAATTTCTACCTTGAGGGACAAGAGGGACAAACGGGGAAATGACCGGAATGTTTTTGGTGACAAACAGGTGGTTTTGGAGCAAAGTCCTCCATGGACATGATAGGAATAGGAGCAAAGTCCTCCATGGACATGATAGGAATAGGAGCAAAGTCCTCCATGGACATGATAGGAATAGGAGCAAAGTCCTCCATGGACATGATAGGAATAGGAGCAAAGTCCTCCATGGACATGATAGGAATTGGAGCAAAGTCCTCCATGGACATGATAGGAATGGGAGCAAAGTCCTCCATGGACATGATAGGAATAGGAGCAAAGTCCTCCATGGACATGATAGGAATGGGAGCAAAGTCCTCCATGGACATGATAGGAATTGGAGCAAAGTCCTCCATGGACATGATAGGAATGGGAGCAAAGTCCTCCATGGACATGATAGGAATGGGAGCAAAGTCCTCCATGGACATGATAGGAATGGGAGCAAAGTCCTCCATGGACATGATAGGAATAGGAGCAAAGTCCTCCATGGACATGATAGGAATTGGAGCAAAGTCCTCCATGGACATGAAAAGGTCCAGAACGCAGATTCAGCCACACTCAGTGGCTTAATACTTAAGAGTGGTGGGGACCGCTTCGAGTGGTTCGAGCCTTGGAGGTTTGTATCCATGGGGAGGAAATGTTTCAATTGCTCCGCTGTGTGTGGAAATAATGCCACAAGGATAGCCTCACCAGGGTGCCCCAGGAAGTGACATCACTCACTTCCCCAAGCTCGGCAACTGTTTGTCTGAATTCAAGGCCGAGTTGTCTCACATATTTGTCTGCATGTGTGTACGTTCAAAATCCTCCATGAGTTTCAGCCAAATCCTTTTTTTTTTTTCCAAATTATGAGCACATAAAGAGGACGAATGGAAGTCTTCAGAATTTTCTTTCTACTACTCAAAATTTCTTAACCAAACGAAATAAATTATTTAATTGTTTTGAAATATTTATATGAAATATAACACAAGACAGATTGTTATTTTTATCCATCATCTACACTACCGGTCAAAAGTTTAGGTACACCAAACATTTTTTAATATTCTCCTGTTTAATGTGCAAAATGGACATAAGATGTGAACAAAACTCTTACCAAAGATAAATCTGCTTATCTACTATTAATACAGCAATACCCCGTTTTACGCCATTTCGACCTACGTCAAATCCGACTTTACGCCACTCTTCTGGAGTAAATTTCAGTTCAGCGAACGTCATTATGTGCGACTTTACGTCACTCCTACGGACGTGAAAAAAATTAAACAATTTAAACAATTGGATGTTTTAACGATCGTTGATCGTTGTTTTAACGTTGATGTTTTAACGATCGAAACAATTTAAAATACAATAAAAAGCACATTAAAAATATATAAAAATGTACGTACAGTATACGTACGCGTAGGTGCTGGTTCTCATTCAAAACAAAGGCAACGCCATATGCATTTTGTCCTGTGCTGCGGTCGCGTGCTTGCTTTGCCTTTCGCTGGTATTTTTGTGATTATTCCTTTACTGTGTAAAACAACCAACGTAACGTGGCAACGGCGAAACATGACGATGCCGGCTTGGACGACCGTCCAATCGTCCATGGCAGACGTCACGTCACTTCACCGTGCAGAGTGTGCAATGTCCGCGACGAGGTCAGGCCCCATGGCCCATTGGCCCATGTGAAACGAACGACCGTGTCATGCCTCGAGCCGGGGTGCCTCGTCGGGCACCTCGCCGGCATCCAGCGTCGACGAACCGATCGACGTGTGCATGTGCACATGAGCATGGATTTGCAAATTTGCAATTTGCTGCGAAGCCGCAGCCTCCTCCAGTTATTTACTCTAGTTTTATGGTGTTTGTCTTCATTTTAAGGCATTTTTAAGACATTACGCCCGGTTTACGTCAAAAACCGAGTTACGTCATGGCTTATGGAACCAATTAATGACGTAGGCCGGGGTATTACTGTATATGGTGCTTCAATGCATCTTTCTTGTGTGAAACGTAGGTTTAAAGCAATTTTTGGAAATAGGTCGAAAAGTGCAATACAAAATCTAAACTGAAATGTGAACTTAATGTTATAAACTTTTCATGTAAGGAGCAAAAACTGTTCACAAATACTCTGCTCTGTGTGGAATGAATGTTTGTTCTTCGTTTCTTCATCACGTGCAATATCTATTATTGCCAGGTGTTGCAAAAAATGTTTACAGAAAGGCCACCATCTATCTATAATTCCACTAATCTCTGTGTGTATGTTTGTTTGTATGTTTGTATGTTTGTATGTTTGTATGTTTGTCTGTGACCGCTGTTTCTCGACAACTACCGGTCCGATATACTTGAAACTTGCCAGGTATATTGCTGGGGACCCGAGGATGTGCCTTTTCAAGGTTTTAAATTAATCGCAGAAGTAGTTACCGAGCTATGTCCAAAAAACGATTCAACCAATCAGAGAGCAGCGAGCTATCACGTGTGCCGAACGTGGCGAACAGACTCTGCCTCGGATGGCACATTTGAGAGCGTATTCATTTATTTCCCGTCGGCAAACTATGTTGCCGTTAAACTATGTTTTAAAACTAATAAAAACTAATTTGCGATTCATCGTATTCATCGCTTCACATTTGCGACAGTGAAGACTTCACTTCCGGCAGCCAATCACAGGACGCGTTGTTGCGAGCCCGAGAGCCTGCGCCATTACAGTTCGTAATTCGATTTCTTCCGGAGAAAATAATAATTTCTCGATTTCTTATGCGCATTATTTCTCCCAATTCAGTCAGAGCGAAGGGCGGAAGCGAAGAGCGTTGTTTTTTTTGTTTACGGGCGTACGGGCGGGGTAGAGCGTACGGGTAGCGTTTTTTTTTTTTTTTGGCAAGGAACGGGCACCCACGTACGGGCGAGCTATGGCGATTTAGCCGTTCGCCGTTCGCTTTGGCGTTGCGAATGGGCCAAACCATTTCATGTAAATAGAGGGGGGGGTTCTGTGGTCGTTGCGAATGGACCAAACCATTTCATGTAAATAGAGGGGGGGGATTGTCACCGTACTCGCAAGCCGTTCGCCGTTCGCTTTGGCGTTGCGAATGGACCAAACCATTTCATGTAAATAGAGGGGGGGGATATAATTTTAGATATATATATAGTACGGGCATATATATAGTACGGGCATGCCCTAGTACAATCTAATGAGTGTGTTTTTTTTGTTCCAGATTGCATGAACATGGGTGCCAAAGTTCAGCTAATGCCAGAAAAAAGGCAGGAAATTGTAACTTAGAAAAGAAGGCCTTGAAACAGTTGCATGGTGGAGCTGTTTAGCTCGGCTCTAATTTCCGGTGCTGCAAGACGTCTGTTGCGCAGACTGGTGACTCGGATTACTTGTTCAGCGATTCTGTTGTGATTCTTGGTCGACCAAAACGTTTTCTATCTGCATTTTTACCAGTTTCATTATGTCATTTAATGGCACAAGCAACTGCATTTACTGACACTTGTAATTGTTTTGCAATTTTTCTCAAGGATTGGCCTTCTTTTCTCAAAGTTACAATTGCCTGCCTTTTTTCTGGCGTTAGCTGAACTTTGGCACCCATATTCATGCAATCTGAAACAAACAAAAAAACACTCATTACATTGTATGGCCGGCCAGAGCAGAGTATTTGTAAACAGTTTTTGCTCCTTACATGAAAAGTTTATCACATTAACTTCACGTTTCAGTTTAGATTTTGGTATTGCAATTTTCGACCTATTTCCAAAAATTGCTTTAAACCTACGTTTCACACAAGAAAGATGCATTGAAGCACAATATATTATCAGTAGATAAGCAGATTTATCTTCGGTAAGAGTTTTGTTGACATCTTATGTCCATCTTGCACATGAAACAGTAAAATATAAAAAAAATGTTGGGTGTACCTAAACTTTTGACCGGTAGTGTATGATAGGTGTGTTTGACGATGCTTCGCATTGTCTCAAAACATGATCTCAGTCATGTTAACAGTGAACATTGAACCGAGTGATGGATTTTCACAAAATCGGAAACAGATTTAGGCAGTTTAACTCAGATGGGGTTGCTGGTGGACCGTGTGCATCCTACAGATACCTGAGGGGGACAAAGCACAGAGAGGGCAGAGGGTGCAAGTCTTGACAAGGCGTCACCAGATTTTAGAGGAAGGAGACAAGCTTGAAAGCTCATTCTTAAGATTGTACAGATTTTGCTTTCTGGGTTGAGGGAGGGTAGACTGTTGCAAGCTTTGTGGAATGATCTGAGGTTGTCTTCACTTGGATTTGCCTTCTCAGGAGAGAATGGAAGTAGTTTTAAAGCAACTGCCTCACCACATGATTCAGAGTACCAAGGGCGGGAGGATGGGTAAGATCATTGGAGACGACATGGGATGAATCTGTGCACGAGAGCAGATTTCTGTGGAAGAATTCCCAGGTGTAATTAATATCAGTGGTGGTGGATATAGGAGACTAGTCCTGATGTGGGGGAAAAAAAAAATAATAATAATAATAATAATAAATGTATATATTTTTTTTAACAGTGAATACACGAAGCATGAATTTAGAAGCAGGTCACATGTTATGAACTGCGAATACGCAGGGTCCACGAATGTCGTGGTCCAATTGTGTGTGTATATCTATCTATAATTCCACTAATCTCTGTGTGTATGTTTGTTTGTATGTTTGTATGTTTGTATGTTTGTCTGTGACCGCTGTTTCTCGACAACTACCGGTCCGATATACTTGAAACTTGCCAGGTATATTGCTGGGGACCCGAGGATGTGCCTTTTCAAGGTTTTAAATTAATCGCAGAAGTAGTTACCGAGCTATGTCCAAAAAACGATTCAACCAATCAGAGAGCAGCGAGCTATCACGTGTGCCGAACGTGGCGAACAGACTCTGCCTCGGATGGCACATTTGAGAGCGTATTCATTTATTTCCCGTCGGCAAACTATGTTGCCGTTAAACTATGTTTTAAAACTAATAAAAACTAATTTGCGATTCATCGTATTCATCGCTTCACATTTGCGACAGTGAAGACTTCACTTCCGGCAGCCAATCACAGGACGCGTTGTTGCGAGCCCGAGAGCCTGCGCCATTACGGTTCGTAATTCGATTTCTTCCGGAGAAAATAATAATTTCTCGATTTCTTATGCGCATTATTTCTCCCAATTCAGTCAGAGCGAAGGGCGGAAGCGAAGAGCGTTGTTTTTTTTGTTTACGGGCGTACGGGCGGGGTAGAGCGTACGGGTAGCGTTTTTTTTTTTTTTTGGCAAGGAACGGGCACCCACGTACGGGCGAGCTATGGCGATTTAGCCGTTCGCCGTTCGCTTTGGCGTTGCGAATGGGCCAAACCATTTCATGTAAATAGAGGGGGGGGGTTCTGTGGTCGTTGCGAATGGACCAAACCATTTCATGTAAATAGAGGGGGGGGGATTGTCACCGTACTCGCAAGCCGTTCGCCGTTCGCTTTGGCGTTGCGAATGGACCAAACCATTTCATGTAAATAGAGGGGGGGGATATAATTTTAGATATATATATAGTACGGGCATATATATAGTACGGGCATGCCCTAGTATATATAAATTAATATAGACATAGATGATAGTGTTTGATTGTGTGTATATATATTTATATATAGTGTCCGATTGTGTGTATATTTATTCATATATAGTGTCCAATTGTGTGTGTATATATATTTATATATATAGTGTCCGATTGTGTGTGCATATATATTTATTTATAGTGTCCGATTGTGTGTGCATATATATTTATTTATAGTGTCCGATTGTGTGTGCATATATATTTATTTATAGTGTCCGATTGTGTGTGTATATATATACATTTCGGGAGAGGACGTCGTGGTGAGGTGAAGGGAGAGGACGTCGTGGTGAGGTTCAGGGAGAGGACGTCGTGGTGAAGTGAAGGGAGAGGACGTCGTGGTTCTCAGGCTTGCCGCTGGAGCATGGTGAGGCCTAGCGGCGCGTGGAACCAAGTGGACTGCGGCCTTCTCCCCGCACGGGAACGGGGGGCCTGGGCGATTGCAGACGATGCACCGAACGACCAGAACTAAGTGCATGATAAAACACACAACGTTTATTTTTCATATATCCTCCCCATCTGTATGTGTGTGTGTGTCTGTAATAGGAGCGCTCCAGTTAGAGGGATTAGACCGGCGCGTTTTATTTTGTATTATCGGCATCCGTGGTAATAAACCTGTTTATTTTTGTACATAATTCCGTTTTCGTTGAGTTCATTGAGCTCACAAAAATGCGTCACCAAAAATATCAGCTCCATCAAAGCAAGCTTACGGCACTGAATGCAACATGGACACCAGGTTTTGTTCAAAATGCTTTGGGGGCTGGTTTCTCTTGGGAAGCTTGTGTCATCTGAAAGAGCAGACATATCAGATAAGTCGCCATTTTGTGTCTCTCGCCCCGTCTGTGCTTGTGACTTGACGCCTTAGTTTTTATCGGATTATTTTACTTTATTGTATGTAGTGGAACCCTGGTGTTGGGCTAGCGGCTAGGGTGCCGGCTTAGGATCCTGGGTTCGAATCCCGGTCGATCGCTGAATTAACGCCAGGGGGGTTGACTCAGCCTGTCATCCTTCCGAGGTCGGCTAATTGAGTACCAGTTCACTGGTAATTCCCTGTTTGTCATTAAAGGCGGCAAAAAGGGTTGGCGTCAGGAATGGCATCCGGCCGTAAAACATTGCTTCAAAAAGGGGACCAAAAAACAACAACAACCACGGTTCCCGAAAAAGGCCAACCCCCGCTTTGCGGGGAAAAATGGCCTCTAAAGGTGGTTTATAGTATGTAGTTATTATTGATTTCATTCTCCGTTTACTTGTTTGGGATTAAACCCGTTTGGTTTTATTCAAAGCTTTATCCCGGTGTGTACCCTGGTTAGAATAGGTACACCGTATCCCTGCGTGTTGTAAGAGGCGACAAAGAGGGTTGGCGTCAGGAAGGGCATCCGGCCATAAAAACATTGCCTCAAAAAGAGAACCATGACAATTACAACTACATATGGGCAGGGTACACCCCGAAGTGGAGATCGGTTTCTGAGGGTTGGGACATGGAATGTAGGGACAATGACAGGGAGATCAGGAGAAGTGGTGGAAGTATTGGTCAGAAGAAGAGTGGACATATGTTGTGTGCAAGAGACGAGATGGAAGGGAAGTGGTGTGAGAATGGTGAAGGGTAGGCAGGGACAGAAATACAAGTTTGTGTGGCAAGGGTGCCTGGAGGGCGTGAATGGTGTTGGTGTCCTGTTTTCTGAGGAGTTTGTAGACAGTGTGGTGAGTGTTGCTAGAGATAGTGATAGGTTGATGATGGTGAAAATGATGATTGGAAAGCTCTTGGTGAACGTCATCTCGGGATATGCTCCGCAGGTCGGTCGGAGCGATGAAGAGAAGGACAAGTTCTGGTGTGCGATAGAGAAGCTGATGGAAAACGTGAAAGATGAGGAAGTTGTTGTGGTAGGAGGAGACCTAAATGGACATGTGGGAAGGAGTATGGACGGTTTTGAGGGAGTTCATGGGGGTTACGGATATGGTGTGAGAAATGGAGAAGGTGAAAGGATTTTGGAGTTTGCTGATGGAGCTGATTTGTTGATTTGTAACACTCAGTTCCAGAAAGGGGATAATAAGCTTGTTACATACACGTCAGGTGGGTCGACGACAACCGTTGACTACCTGATGGTGCGTAGGCGAGATAGGGGGCACCTCCGGGACACAAAGGTGATCCCGGGGGAGGAGGCTGTTTCACAGCACCACTTGGTTGTCTGCGACATAAGGGTGAAAGGTGCGAGGAGAGCTCGGCGGGTGAAGTACCAACCGAGAATGAAGGTGTGGAGGTTGAAAGAGGTGACAGTAAGGGAGGCATTAAAAGAGAGGCTGAGTAGGGTAGAGGATGATGTGGTTGAGCTTGAACGTGGTTGGATGTCCACAACGATTTGTCCCACTTCATCCTTCAAGCAACTCACCCCCATCACATCACACCTCTCTTTCGCTATGGCTAAACGCTAAACTAAACTAAACTCTCACCAAACTCTTTCGCTAAACTCTCAAAAAGTCAAACCGACATATAAAACACAAAATAATGGGAGCGGTAGACAAGATGGGGAGAGAGGGGGAAGGACACAAACAAAACATTTCAGAGCAGGGACATCGAGAGAACTGTGGGAGGGATAAGGCTTGGGGGAGGTGGGAGAGGTATAAAACATATGAACACTGCAAGGACTTCCAGGAAAGAAGTTGGAATTTCAAAAAAAGTGGATCTGGGGTGAATTAGCAGGGGTAGAAAAGATCAAGGTTTTGGATGGGGGAAGATAAGAGATGGTGGTGAACAGCTGTTTTAAAGACCTGGAGGGAGGAGTGGGATTGAAGGGAGTGGGGGAGTTTGTTCCAGAGGCGGGAGAAAAAGGGAATGAAAGAGTGAAGGTGAGCAGAGAGCCTAGATTTTGGCAGTTTAACCGTAAGAGGGTTGCTGGCAGATCTTGTGCGACCTGTAGGAATATTAAGGGGGACAGAGCACAGAGAGAGCTGGGGGAGCAAGGCCGGAGAGGAGTCGGTAGAAGACAGAAAGACCACCAACCTGCCTGCGGTGAGTGAGTGAAAGGCCCTCGGAGATGGCTTCATCCCATCCCATTCCCAAATCATCAATTTTCATCCAATTGACTTGAAAATTGAACAGCATTTGCATAGTGTCTCACTGAATTGGGAAACGATCTATTTTTGAGGTCAAACGTTCAAAGGTCAACTCAAGGTCAAACTTCCAAAATCATCAATTTTCATCTGACAAATCGTCAATTTTCATCAAATTGACTTGGGAATTGAACAGCATTTGCACATTGACTTACTAAATTGAGAAACCAACTATTTTTGAGGTCAAAGGTTAACTCAAGGTCAAACTTCCCAAATCGTCAATTTTCATCCAATTGACTTGAAAATTGAACAGCATTTGCATAATGCCTCACTGAATTGGGAAACAATCTATTTTTGAGGTCAAAGCTCTCTCCACTCTCTCTTTTGACTTCCACTTCCGGTCCATCAAGTGAGAAGGCTTGCTTCAATCTCTCACGGCATCGAAGTTTGAGTATTTTCCCATTTGTGTCTTTGTCAAATTTCCACTGGTTATTTTATTGCGTATGTGTTATTGTGTGTTTCCAGTTAGTTTTGGTTTTGTAATTATTGCAAACGTGTGTGTAATTGGTCGTTTTTTGTTCGCACCTCATGCGCGTCTCTCTCGGCTCCCTCCCCCAGTCAGTATTTCGTGAAGAAAAGTTCTTTCCTTTGCTGTATTTGCTCGTTTCTTTGATTTTCTTTTGTCCCCCTACCTCCGACAAACATCTTACCCTTTGTCTAACGTTTTAAATACCAAAAAAAAAAAATTATTTATTAATTCTTTCTCTCCTCGCTGACAAGTGATTGTTCTCTCGCCCCCTTGTCTCGCCTTATGCCCCGCCCCCTTTATCTCCTTTTCTTCCACCTCTCCAGCCTTTCCAACTCTAGTTTCCTCCATACTCATTCAACCCTTTCTCCTTCTTTCTCAAATCCACGTCCTCACTTAGGGACTTTTCCCAGATTGCTTTTCACGGTTTTGTTTAAATATTATTTAAATATGTTGAAACTTTCCCCTGCAGTTTTATTCAATGGTTTTATTTCAACATGCTGTTTTTCTTCCTATCTAAAAGGCTTTTTTTCAATTTCCTCTTCAATTCATTCCACTTCAAAATAAAAATTCAACCTCTTACAGTCATTCCTTTCTATGTTATCTAAACTCACCTTCATTCCAGCCCTCCTCTGTCGATTTTTAAATGGTTTTTAAATAAACAATAATAATTGTTTAATCACAATAAACCCTGTTTGTAATAAAGGTTCGTTTTTCATTAATCATCCACTTTCTAAACTCCCCCCTCACACCACCCCTCCTAAACTCCCCCCTCACCCCTCCCTTTCAATTCTCACCCCTTCCCTTCAATACTCCCCCCAACCTCTCCCCTTCAAATCTCCCCCCCCCCCCCCCCTACCATCTTCCATCAAATATCCCCCTCCCCCCTACCATCTTCCTCCAATTCTCCCGCCTCCCCCCCTCCCTCCTCCTCCTCAAAGCTGCATCCTCCCCACTTTGTCTCCCGTCTATCTCATACCTCCACCTCCTCCAACGTTCTACATTGCTCTGCCTCCCGCCACCCCCTCAAACAACCCCTCACTGTGCCTCATCCCATCACCATCAAACCTTTTGTCCTCCTCATCCTTCCCTTTCTCCTAACTCTTCTGCAATCTCTGACACACTATCAACAGCTCTCCCTACTTCCCCCTCTCACCCTTCATCTTACCCTACCCCTCCCCTCCCCTGCACCCGATGCTCCCACTCCCTCTTCCTTAACGGAATGGAATGGACATCAAACATCTGGGGCCTTCACTCAAACCTGATTGATCTCTCCATACAGGTTGCTTCTGACAAACCAGATGTAATCTGCTTAACAGAAACTTTCCTCCTTCAAGATGTCTCTGATTCCTTAATATATCTTCCTGGTTACTCCCTCCTCCGGTATGATAGACCTGAGTCATGTCCTGGTGGTGGGGTTGCTATCTTTATCAAAAACTCTCTTCCTCACTCTCCCTGCACTGTCCCCTCTCACCCTCACAAGTACCTCTGGCTACGGCTTTCTCTCCGCTCCCACCTTTTGTTCACATGTGTTTTGGACCATCCTCCAAACAGTGATGACTCCATTTACATTTCGCTGTCTGACAACATGGACCAACTTCTATCCACTCATCCCAACTCTCTCTTCCTCATAAGTGGCGACTTCAACTGTCATCATGCCAGCTGGTGGGGTGTGGGTACCTCTTTCACCAGCCATGGCAGCTCAGCAAAGGACTTCTGCGACTTATTGGGACTGACACAATCTGTCAATTTCCTGACCCGGATCTCAGTCAACGAAGCATCTTCTCTTCTGGACTTGGTTATGACTAACTTTCCTGCTAATATCTGCTGTTCTTTTTCTGCTCCAATCGGTTCTTCTGATTATTTCCTTGTTAAAGTGGATATCTCTCTGGCCATTCTCAAGAGAGCCTCTTCAGCACCGACGAGTCTGGCATTTCACTCAGGCCGACTGGCATGGTCTTCAAGCAGCCATCAATCATCTGGACTGGTCTCCCATCTCTACTGCCTCTGAAATCAACTCTTCCTGGGAATTCTTCCAAAGTAAACTGCTCTCTCTCTCATGCACAGATTTATCCCATCTCGTCTTCAGTTGTCATACCCTTCCTCCCGTCCATGGTACACTGAATCTTGTGGTGAGGCAGTTGCCCTGAAACAACTTGCCTTTACCTCTTGGAAGGCAAATCCATCTGAAGGTAATCTCCATTCCTTTCACAGATCTCGGAACAAGTGTGTGTCTACACTCAGGAGAGCCAGGAAACAATATCTCTCGACTCTCAAGGCTAAACTCTCAAACATGTCTCCCTCCTCCAAATCCTGTGTTGTCTGGTCAAATCTGTTTCTGGTGTTTGTTCCCCCTCCATCCCCTCCCTTACCTCAAATGGCGACACAGCTGACTCCGCACATGAAGCAGCTGAATGCCTCAACTCTGTGTTTGCCTCAAAATATTGTGTTCTGAACCCATCTCTCTCTGTACCCTCCGTACCCAGTCGAACCCAGCTGTTCCAGGACTCTGTGTCCTCTCCTGACAAGGTGGAGAAGTTTCTGTCAAACCTCGACTCTGATTCTGCAAGTGGACCAGACAGCATCAGCCCAAGGGTCCGAAAATCCTGCTCTGCCACTCTTTCACACCTTCTCTCAATTCTCTTCACCCTCTCTTTTGCTCAAAGTCATCTGCCATCTGATTGGAAATCAGCCAACATTACCGCTTTACACAAAAAAGGTGCAAAAACAGATCGCTGCAACTACAGACCAATCAGACTGCTTCAAATTATCAGCAAAGTCATGGAATCCATAATTCCTTCGGACATCAAATCCTTCCTCTTCACCAATGGCTTGATCTCTGATCATCAATTTGGTTTCAGACCAGGTCATTCTACTCCGGACATGCTGCTTTTGCTGTCTCAATAATGGATGGAGGTCCTCAATGCCAAACAGGAAATCAGAGCTGTCTCCCTTGACATATCACGTGCCTTCGATATGGTCTGGCACCCCACTCTGCTCACCAAACTCTCCTCCGATGGTATCCATGGAAATCTCCACGCATGGCTTGCGGACTTCCTCTTTGGTCGTAGTCAACGTGTGGCCCGAAATGGATTTCTCTAATCTCCCCTTCCTGTTCAGGCTGGAGTTCCCCAAGGCAGTGTTTTGTGCCCTGTGCTTTTTCTGGTCTTCATCAATGATCTCTCCGACTCTCTGGAAAATCCTCTCTATCTCTTTGCTGATGACTCCACTCTATGCCACTCCATTCCTCATCCCTCAGATCGGCAGTCTGCAGCCTCCTCACTCTGTGCAGACATGTACAAAATCACAGACTGGTCAAACGAGTGGAACACGTCTTTCAATCCTGACAAATCTCACACTCTCACTTTGTCTCTCCGAAAAGACCGACTGGACAACCCTCCCATCTACTTTCTCAACAATCCTCTCCAATAATTTAAATCACTCAAGCTTTTGGGTCTCACTATCTGCCATGATCTTTCCTGGGAAAACCACATTTCCAAGCTGGCCTCCAAAGCCAGTCGCCGACTGGGCATCATCCGTCTTGCGAAGTCCTTCCTTGGTACACCTGAGCTCCTCGCCACATACAAGGCTTTCATCCGCAACTCAATGGAATACTGCTCTCCCCTCTGGGCTGGTGCTCCTGCCTCACACCTAGCTCAGCTACACGCTGTTGAAACCAAAACTTTCAGAATCATTGGAATTTTCCCGCGATTAAGCTAACTAAGGGGCTCGTGTGTTCGTTTGTGAACAAGATATCTGGAAAAGTTCTGAACAGATTCGGATGAAAGTTGGTGGGATGATTGCCCTTGGGATAAGGAAGAATTGATTAGTTTTTGGTGAAGCTCAGGATAATATTCCAGATCCAGGAATTTTTTGAAGGATTTTTTACCATTGGAAGATTCGGCTCAGCAATGGCCACCCACGGCGGGAGTATGCGCTCTACTGAGTGGCATTCTAGTTACACCCGCCAGGGAGAAATGCATTCAATCCTGTCCGTCCGTGTGTGTGCGTGTGCGTGTGCGTGTGCGTGTGTGTACAAGATATCTGGAAAAGTTCTGAACGGATTTGGATGAAAGTTGGTGGGATGGTTGCCCTTGGGATAAGGAAGAGTTGATTCGTTTTTGGTGAAGCTCAGGATATTAATCCGGATCCAGGAATTTTTTGAAAGATTTTTTACCATTGGAAGATAGGGCTCAGCAGCGGCCACCCACGGCGGGAGTATGCGCTCTACTGAGTGGCGTTCTAGTTTATGATGCATTTATCACAACAGGAGCAACAAAGAATACAGGACTTTCAAAATTCACACAACAATGCGAGTGAGTGTCGGTCAGTGAGTGATTGTGTGAGCGAGCGAGTGTGGATGTGTGCGAGCGAGTGTGGATGTGTGCGAGCGAGTGTGGATGTGTCGGCCAGTGTGTGGATGTGTCGGCCAGTGTGTGGATGTGTCGGCCAGTGTGTGGATGTGTCGGCCAGTGTGGATGTGTCGGCCAGTGTGGATGTGTCGGCCAGTGTGGATGTGTCGGCCAGAGTGGATGTGTCGGCCAGTGTGGATGTGCCGGTCAGTGTGGATGTGTCGGCCAGTGTGGATGTGTCGGCCAGTGTGGATGTGTCGGCCAGTGTGGATGTGTCGGCCAGTGTGGATGTGTCGGCAAGTGTGGACGTGTCGGCAAGTGTGGACGTGTCGGCCAGTGTGGACGTGTCGGCCAGTGTGGACGTGTCGGCCAGTGTGGACGTGTCGGCCAGTGTGGACGTGTCGGCCAGTGTGGACGTGTCGGCCAGTGTGGACGTGTCGGTCAGTGTGGGCGTGTCGGCCAGTGTGGACGTGTCGGCCAGTGTGGACGTGTCGGCCAGTGTGCACGTGTCGGCCAGTGTGGAGGTGTCGGCCAGTGTGGACGTGTCGGCCAGTGTGGACGTGTCGGCCAGTGTGGACGTGTCGGCGAGTGTGGACGTGTCGGCGAGTGTGGACGTGTCGGCGAGTGTGGGCGTGTCAGCGAGCGAGTGTGGGCGTGTCAGCGAGCGAGTGTGGGCGTGTCAGCGAGCGAGTGTGGGCGTGTCAGCGAGCGAGTGTGGGCGTGTCAGCGAGCGAGTGTGGGCGTGTCAGCGAGCGAGTGTGGGCGTGTCAGCGAGCGAGTGTGGGCGTGTCAGCGAGCGAGTGTGGGCGTGTCAGCGAGCGAGTGTGGGCGTGTCAGCGAGCGAGTGTGGGCGTGTCAGCGAGCGAGTGTGGGCGTGTCAGCGAGCGAGTGTGGGCGTGTCAGCGAGCGAGTGTGGGCGTGTCAGCGAGCGAGTGGGGGCGTGTCAGCGAGCGAGTGGGGGCGTGTCAGCCAGCGAGTGGGGGCGTGTCAGCCAGCGAGTGGGGGCGTGTCAGCCAGCGAGTGGGGGCGTGTCAGCGAGCGAGTGGGGGCGTGTCAGCGAGCGAGTGGGGGCGTGTCAGCGAGCGAGTGGGGGCGTGTCAGCGAGCGAGTGGGGGCGTGTCAGCGAGCGAGTGGGGGCGTGTCAGCGAGCGAGTGGGGGCGTGTCAGCGAGCGAGTGGGGGCATGTCAGCGAGTGAGTGGGGGCGTGTCAGCGAGCGAGTGGGGGCGTGTCAGCGAGCGAGTGGGGGCGTGTCAGCGAGCGAGTGGGGGCGTGTCAGCGAGCGAGTGGGGGCGTGTCAGCGAGCGAGTGGGGCGTGTCAGCCAGCGAGTGGGGCGTGTCAGCCAGCGAGTGGGGGCGTGTCAGCCAGCGAGTGGGGGCGTGTCAGCCAGCGAGTGGGGGCGTGTCAGCCAGCGAGTGGGGGCGTCAGCCAGCGAGTGGGGGCGTGTCAGCGAGCGAGTGGGGGCGTGTCAGCGAGCGAGTGGGGGCGTGTCAGCGAGCGAGTGGGGGCGTGTCAGCGAGCGAGTGTGGGTGTGTCAGTGAGCGAGTGTGGGTGTGTCAGCGAGCGAGTGTGGGCGTGTCAGCGAGCGAGTGTGGATGCAAGTTGGTGTGTGAGTGTGGGTGTGTCAGCGAGCGAGTGTGGATGTGTCAGCGAGCGAGTGTGGGTGTGTCAGCGAGCGAGTGTGGGTGTGTCAGCGAGCGAGTGTGGGTGTGTCAGCGAGCTAGTGTGGGTGTGTCAGCGAGCGTGTGTGTGTGTGTGCTCGTGTTGGTGTGTGTGCATGAGTGGTGGTGTGTGCCCAAGTGTTGGTGCTCAGCGAGTGTTGGTGTGTGTGTGTGTGTGTGCGAGTGTTGGTGTGTGTGTGTGGGTGTGTCAGCGAGTGTTTGTGCGTGCGCGAGTGTTGGTGTGTGCGCGAGTGTTGGTGTGTGAGATCAGTCGTTCCATGGGTCGAAATGAGTTCTACTTATGGGATTGGGGTGAGGGTCACTGTGCTCATTCATAAGGCCGGGGTGCTCATCAAAAGAACGCCGTGATCCGCGATGCAGCGTCCCACCACACACTGACAGCAAATAGTAAGTCATTTTTTACAATCCAATTCGGGACCAGCTCGACACGACCAGAAATGAACTCAGAACAACACACACATTGCATATCATCAACTGCAGGCACTTCTAACTGTGCTGCCAAGGACAATGTTAATCATTAATGTTATGAGTCAATGCATGACTGACACATGGCCCAAGCATTCTACCAATAACAATCTATTGGTTATTTTCGTGAAATATTCTACAACTAGAAGTAGAACGCCACTCAGTAGTGCGCATACTCCCGCCGTGGGTCAAGTTGGAGCCCTATCTTCCAATGGCAAAAAATCCTTCAAAAACTTCCGGGATCCGGAATAATATCCTGAGCTTCACCAAAAACTAATCAACTCTTCCTTATCCCAAGGGCAATCATCCCACCAACTTTCATCCAAATCCGTTCAGAACTTTTCCAGATATCTTGTTCACAAACTCACGAACACACACAAACAAACACACACAAACAAACACACACAAACAAACACACACAAACAAACACACACAAACAAACACACAAACAAACAAACAAACAAACAAACACACACACACACACACACACACACACACACACACACACACACTACTCCCTAGCGGGAGTAATTAGGAGGTTTTCTTCTTTTTAACTCCAAATCCCGCTCATCGCATCCTCCCTCATCTTTGCTGACTCGCACACCATCCCTCAGGCATAGCCAAGGCCGCCTCTGCGTCTGGGCCTTCGACACCAAGGGCGGGCCGGCGAAGGGCCAGTCACCTCACAAATCATGTAAAGGAAAAATAATATATTTTGTACATCACTTCACACAACGCGACAAACTTTACTGGATCAAAATAAAAGCACTCACGGCTTACTAATGACGACGACGAGTTGTTCTCTGAGCGCGACGCCAGCCGGCCATCCGTGGGCGCCAATAGATGTGATGCGGCCGACCTCTCACTCCATTAACATAGCTAGTACAGCAAATATTTTAAATCTTTCAAATGCCACGATGAAGAATATAAAATTAACTTCAGTTTGTTGTTTACTGTTTGAGTTTCATGCTGTTTCGTAGTTTCATGGAGTCGAAAATTGTGCGCACTATTTCGCAAGGCACATAATACACCAGAGTTAGGACCAGCCCGCGTAGTGATATATCACGAAGGGTCCTGTTTGAATTATTTGAGGTTTTCTGAGCATTAATGATGCGATGGTTTTCACTTGTCTTGGACCCGTCGAATCACCGAGAATGATCGAATGCGCACTGGGTTTTGTCGAAAAACAGCATCCCCGCCCCCCGCAACCACAACGTTTCACTACTAAAAATATCGTTTTTGTTTCCTCCTGTGTAAAACGTTACAAGATGAAATAACTACCCTTGTTTATTGTGCGGTGTATAGGCTGTAAAGTGTGTTTTCTAAATTGGTTGATATATAATTATATATCTTAATATTTAAAAGTGAACTTATGCACATTTAAAGAAAACTTTGAAATGTTGGCAACCTTTGGATAAATGATGTTGGAGAGAGATGGTGACGATAGAGAGTTACCTGTTCCGGATTATTCTGGCGAACTGGGCCTGTTTCCGGCGTGCCGGAAGTCTCGCGTGGCCGCCATTTAACGAGATTTGCGGGTTTGACGCGATCGGAAGAGAATGATCACAGAGATGTCGCTCTCTTGTTTTACCATATTTCATTCACTATTTCACTCCTATTTACTTTTTCAATGTCATTTATCGCTTTGCAAACTCCTCACTCGAGCCTCTTTCTCCATTCTCCACGTTCATCACAAATCTTACCTTTTATTTACTTCCATAAATTTCTTCTTGTGTGTTCGTTCGTGTTTAATAAATAAATCATGTAAAGCCTTTTGTTTTGTGTCCGCGATTGCTCATGTGTTCTGTCGGTGTGTCGCTCAGCAGGATGTCCGAGCGGACAAAAATGGACGAAATGGACGTCATTCAAATCGCTGTCGGAGAGTTGGCGACTGGACAAGGTAAGAGTTTACGGGAACTGTGTGGTAACAGCTGGACAGGGTAAGAGTTTACGGGAACTGTGTGGTTAACAGCTGGACAAGGTAAGAGTTTACGGGAACTGTGTGGTTAACAGCTGGACAGGGTAAGAGTTTACGGGAACTGTGTGGTTAACAGCTGGACAAGGTAAGAGTTTACGGGAACTGTGTGGTTAACAGCTGGACAAGGTAAGACTAAGAGTTTACGGGAACTGTGTGGTTAACAGCTGGACAAGGTAAGACTAAGAGTTTACGGGAACTGTGTGGCTAACAGCTCGTCAGGGTACAGGTTATACCAAACTGTGGTTAACAGCTCGTCATGGTACAGGTTATACCAAACTGTGGTTAACAGCTGGACAGCGTACAGGTTATACCAAACTGTGGTTAACAGCTCGTCAGGGTAGAGGTTATACCAAACTGTGGTTAACAGCTCGTCATGGTACAGGTTATACCAAACTGTGGTTAACAGCTGGACAGCGTACAGGTTATACCAAACTGTGGTTAACAGCTGGACAGGGTAGAGGTTATAGCAAACTGTGGTTAACAGCTCGTCAGGGTACAGGTTAGGCCTATACCAAACTGTGGTTAACAGCTCGTCAGGGTAGAGGTTATACCAAACTGTGGTTAACAGCTGGACAGGGTAGAGGTTATAGCAAACTGTGGTTAACAGCTCGTCAGGGTACAGGTTAGGCCTATACCAAACTGTGGTTAACAGCTCGTCAGGGTAGAGGTTATACCAAACTGTGGTTAACAGCTCGTCAGGGTAGAGGTTATACCAAACTGTGGTGAACAGCTCGTCAGGGTACAGGTTATACCAAACTGTGGTTAACAGCTGGACAGGGTACAGGTTAGGCCTATACCAAACTGGGGTTAACAGCTCGTCAGGGTAGAGGTTATACCAAACTGTGGTTAACAGCTGGACAGGGTAGAGGTTATAGCAAACTGTGGTTAACAGCTCGTCAGGGTACAGGTTAGGCCTATACCAAACTGGGGTTAACAGCTCGTCAGGGTAGAGGTTATACCAAACTGTGGTTAACAGCTCGTCAGGGTAGAGGTTATACCGAACTGTGGTGAACAGCTCGTCAGGGTAGAGGTTATAGCAAACTTTGGATAACAGCTCGTCAGGCTAGAGGTTATACCAAACTGTGGTTAACAACTCGTCAGAGTAGAGGTTATACCAAACTGTGGTTAACAGCTCGTCAGGGTAGAGGATATACCAAACTGTGGTTAACAGCTCGTCAGGGTAGAGGTTATACCAAACTGTAGTTAACAGCTCGTCAGGGTAGAGGTTATACCAAACTGTGGATAACAGCTCGTCAGGGTAGAGGTTATACCAAACTGTGGATAACAGCTCGTCAGGGTAGAGGTTATACCAAACTGTGATTAACAGCTCGTCAGGGTAGAGGTTATAGCAAACTTTGGATAACAGCTCGTCAGGCTAGAGGTTATACCAAACTGTGGTTAACAACTCGTCAGAGTAGAGGTTATACCAAACTGTGGTTAACAGCTCGTCAGGGTAGAGGTTATACCAAACTGTGGATAACAACTGGTTATGGTACAGGTTATACCTGGTTTATACCTGGTTATACCTGGTTATACCAAGGTCGGCTAATTGAGGACCAGTTCACTGGTAATTCCCTGCTTGTCGTTAAAGGCGGCAAAAAGGGTTGGCGTCAGGAAGGGCATCCGGCCGTAAAACATTGCTTCAAAAAGGGGACCGAAAAACGACAACAACCACAGTTCCCGAAAAAGGCCAACCCCCGCTTGCGGGGAAAAATGGCCTCTAAAAGGTGGTTTATACCAAACTGTGGTTAATGTGGTATTTAGCTGGTGGAAGTTCCTTTGCGAGATGAAGCAACACTGGACGAGGATGATTACGGGATAATGTCAGCCAAAGGTGTTCGATGTTATCGTTGGTAGGTCGTGCAATGTCCATTACTAACGTACTGTATTGTAATCATGAGCAGTTGTGTTGTTTCTGTTTGTTGTAGCTGTAAGCCCCTGACCTCCATCATTCCCTGTGAGTTGTAGCTGAAAGCCCCTGACCGCCATCATTGTCCATGTGTTGTAGCTGTAAGCCCCTGACCTCCATCATTCCCTGTGGAGTTGTAGCAGTAATCCCCTGACCTCAATCATTCCCTGTGAGTTATAGCTGTAAGCCCCTGACCTCCATCATTCCCTGTAAGTTGTAGCTGTAAGCCCCTGACCACCATCATTGTCCATGTGTTGTAGCTGTAAGCCCCTGACCTCCATCATTCCCTGTGAGTTATAGCTGTAAGCCGCTGGCCTCCATCATTCCCTGTGGAGTTGTAGCAGTAATCCCCTGACCTCCATCATTCCCTGTGAGTTATAGCTGTAAGCCCCTGACCTACATCATTCCCTGTAAGTTGTAGCTGTAAGCCCCTGACCACCATCATTCCCTGTGAGTTATAGCTGTAATCCCCTGACCCCCATCATTCCCTGTGAGTTGTAGCTGTAAGTCCCTGACATCCATCATTGTCCATGTGTTGCAGCTGCAAGCCCCTGACTTCCATCATTCCCTGTGAGTTGTAGCAGTAATCCCCTGACCTCAATCATTCCCTGTGAGTTATAGCTGTAAGCCCCTGACCTCCATCATTCCCTGTGAGTTGTAGCTGTAAGCCCCTGACCTCCATCATTCCCTGTGAGTTGTAGCTGTAAGTCCCTGACATCCATCATTGTCCATGTGTTGCAGCTGCAAGCCCCTGACCTCCATCATTGTCCATGTGTTGTAGCTGTAAGCCCCTGACTTCCATCATTCCCTGTGAGTTGTAGCAGTAATCCCCTGACCTCAATCATTCCTTGTGAGTTGTAGCAGTAATCCCCTGACCTCCATCATTTCCTGACCCTGTGAGTTGTAGCTGTAAGCCCCTGACCACCATCATTGTCCATGTGTTGTAGCTGTAAGCCCCTGACCTCCATCATTGTCCATGTGTTGTAGCTGTAAGCCCCTGACTTCCATCATTCCCTATGAGTTGTAGCTGTAAGCCCCTGACTTCCATCATTCCCTGTGAGTTGTAGCAGTAATCCCCTGACCTCCATCATTCCTTGTGAGTTGTAGCAGTAATCCCCTGACCTCCATCATTTCCTGACCCTGTGAGTTGTAGCTGTAAGCCCCTGACCACCATCATTGTCCATGTGTTGTAGCTGTAAGCCCCTGACCTCCATCATTCCCTGTGAGTTGTAGCTGAAAGCCCCTGACCGCCATCATTGTCAATGTGTTGTACACTACCGGTCAAAAGTTTAGGTACACCCAACATTTTTTATATTTTACTGTTTCATGTGCAAAATGGACATAAGATGTGAACAAAACTCCTACCAAAGATAAATCTGCTTATCTACTGATAATATATTGTGCTTCAATGCATCTTTCTTGTGTGAAACGTAGGTTTAAAGCAATTTTTGGAAATAGGTCGTAAAGTGCAATACAAAATGTAAACTGAAACGTGAACTTAATGTTATAAACTTTTCATGTAAGGAGCAAAAACTGTTCACAAATACTCTGCTCTGTGTGGAATGAATGTTTGTTCTTAGTATCTTCATCACGTGCAATGTCTATTATTGCCAGGTGTTGCAAAAAATGCTTACAAAAAGGCCGGCCATACAATGTAATGAGTGTTTTTTTTGTTTCAGATTGCATGAACAATTTGAACATGGGCGCCAAAGTTCAGCTAACACCAGAAAAAAGACAGGCAATTGTAACTTTGAGAAAAGAAGGCCAATCCTTGAAAAAATTGCAAAACAATTACAAGTGTCAGTAAATGCAGTTGCTTGTGCCATTAAACGACATAATAAAACTGGTAAAAATGCAGATAGAAAACGTTCTGGTCGACCAAGAATCACAACAGAATCGCAGAACAAGTAATCCGAGTCACCAGTCTGCGCAACAGACGTCTTGCAGCACCGGAAATTAGAGCCTAGCTAAACAGCTCCAGCATTGCCACTGTTTCAAGGCCTTCTTTTCCAAGTTACAATTGCCTGTCTTTTTTCTGGTGTTAGCTGAACTTTGGCACCTATGTTTATGCAATCTGAAACGAAAAAAAACCACTCATTAGAATATTAGATTGTGTGGCCGGCCTTTCTGTAAAAAAAATTTGCAACGCCTGGCAATAATAGACATTTCACGTGATGAAGAAACTAAGCACAAACATTCATTCCACACAGAGCAGAGTATTTGTAAACAGTTTTTGCTCCTTACATGAAAAGTTTATAACGTTAACTTCACGTTTCAGTTTCGATTTTGTATTGCATTTTTTGACTTATTTCCGAAAATTGCTTTTAACCTACGTTTCACACAAGAAAGATGCATTGAAGCACCATATATTAATAGTAGATAAGCATATTTATCTTTGGTAAGAGATTTGTTCACATCTTATGTCCATTTTGCACATGAAACAGTAAAATAAAATAAAAAATGTTGGGTGTACCTAAACTTTTGACCGGTAGTGTAGCTGTAAGCTGTAAGCCCCTGTCCGCCGTCATTATCCATGTGTTGTATCTATAAGCCTCTGACCTCCATCACTCCCCATGAGTTGTAGCTGTAAGCCCCTGACCTCAATAATCCCCCATGTGTTGTAGCTGTAAGCCTGTGACCTCCATCATTCCCCATGAGTTGTAGCTGTAAGCCCCTGACCTCAATCATCCCCCCTGTGTTGTAGCTGTAAGCCTGTGACCTCCATCATTCCCCTTGAGTTGTAGCTGTAAGCCCCTGACTTCCATCATTCCCCGTGAGTTGTAGCTGTAATCCCCTGACCTCCAACATTCCCCATGTGTTGTAGCTGTAAGCCCCCTGACCTCCATCATTATCCATGTGTTGTGGCTGTAAGCCCCTGACCACCATCATTCCCCGTGTGTTGTAGCTGTAAGCCCCTGACCTCCATCATCCCCAATGTGTTGTAGCTCTATGCCCCTGACCCCCATCATCTCTGTGTGTTGTGCTAATTGATATATAACAGCTGATCCAAGGTACATACTCTGACTCTTTCCACCCGTTCTTCCTCTTTGATCCCAGATATGAAGGTGCGGGGTCGGATGGTGACTTCAAATGATGATGGGAATGCCGGGGTTAAGAGGAAAAGGGTGGATATCTGCCGCTCTGCACAGGCACAGGAGGCCACAGTGAAGGTCTGTCTCAGAGCCTCTCGGTTACTCTTTAACGAGAACCACTTGTTTCACATTGGTGTCTGTCATGTCCTAATCCACGACTGAACTTGCATCACCTGTATCGTATATTCGCACCTGCACCGTTGTCACACCACAAAGGGACACCGATGTCTCATGGACGTTTCCATTTAGCTCTTTCACGAGCCTCGATTCAGTATACAAAAAAAAAAAAGTGCCTGTTCTTCCTCCCTCATCAATAATCTTTAAAAACTTGCACGAGTCGATGTGGTGTCAAAGCTCATCTCTGTCTTGGCTCAAAGTTGTTTTTCTGGGTTGACTCTTGATTGAGCTGGATCCAACTAAATCCGATGTTCTGAAGTGGTGCCAACAGGACGGTGCTGCATTGTGGAGCATGCCATCCTGTGGAAGGGACGATAAGTCTACTGTTCCTATGCGATACATCTTGGCCCAAACTTAAATGTTATACCTGCACTGAACCTCGATTTTACTACTTCGTCTCATTATGACTTTTCCTGTTCTCTAAACACCATAGCAGCTCTACACCGCTCTGTTAAATGTCTCCAGTAAATTCCCATGACTCCATAACAGGATAATCAAGGTCATGGAATACTTTTTTGTTTTCTATCCTTACATGTATGCATGCATAAGTAGTTGTATTGAATAATAATTTAGTTTCCCCAAGCCTTGAATTTTTATTTTTACATTATTATTATTATTATTTTCTTTTTCTTTTTACATTGTTATTATTATTTTATTTTATTTTATTTTTATTTTTGCATTATTATTATTATTTTATTTTATTTTTATTTTTACATTATTTTATTTTTATTTTTACATGATTATTTTATGATTATTTTTACATTATTATTTTATGATTCTTTTTACATTATTATTATTATTTTATGATTCTTTTTACATAATTATTTTCTTTTTCTTTTTACATGATTATTTTATGATTATTTTTACATTATTATTTTATGATTCTTTTTACATTATTATTATTATTATTTTATGGTTCTTTTTACATAATTATTTTTATTTTTACATTATTTTATTTTTATTTTTACATTATTATTTTTCTTTTTGCATTATTATTATTTAATTTTATTTTTTTACATTTTTGTTTTACATTCTTTTCTTTTTTTCTTTTTTTTAAATTTACCTGATTCTTTAATTTTGATTTTTACATTCTTTTTTTTTTTTTTTTTTTTTTTTTTCATTATTATTATTTTATTTTTATTTTTACATTCTTTTTTCTTTTTTTTTTACATTATTATTATTTTATGATTATTTTTACATTCTTATTCTTTTATGATTTTTTTTTTACATTACCACTACTTGTTTATACATAATGTTGATCAGACAATCACAAACAAAACAACAAAAAGAAACCAGAACGACAAAGAACAAAGTTACTTTGTCAGATTTGCCCAAACAGCTCTGTCAGCTGCGGTGGATTTCAGTTCGTCCGTATGCGGCCCGGTGTGGCTGCAGACAATATTAATCAACGTCAGGTTCGGCCGACCAACTCTCCTTTCTGATGGCTTCCAAATTAGGATGCTATTTTCTGCTTCTTCTTCATGCTGGAGGACATGATGCCCCAATCTCAAACGCCTCTTCCTCACAACATCAGAAATGTTTGGCAAATTACCATGAAGGTCAATGTTTGTGACGTGGTCATGCCAACGGATGTTGATTGTTTTACGGAGGAGTTTGGTGTGGTTGCCATCGATTTGACTTGTCATGCTACTCGTCAGCGTCCACGACTCACACCCAAACAGTAAGATTGATTCAACTGTAGCTTTACATAGCCGGATGTTGGTGCTTCGTTGCAGTGGGACGCGCCAAACTTTCTCAAGCTTGTTTGCTGCTGCCCACGCCTGTCCAATATGGCAGCTGACGTCAAAGGCAGTGTTAGTATATGAGCCAAGGCATTTGAAGTCTTGAACTATCTCGAGCACTTCACCAATTGCTGCCCTGAGAGTTCGTTGTTCATTCGGTCGATGATGTATGTGCATATACTTTGTTTTTGAGACATTGATAAGGAGACCGACTTTGCTGGCTGTATCTTCGATTCTTGATAGGATGTCCTGTGCATCTTTTAGTGAATCAGCAGGTACAGCGATGTCATCAGCGTAGTCGAGGTCAGATAGTTTCTGAGCAGGGTGTCTTCTGCTCATGCGGCGTTGCAGTGTAACACCATGTTCCTCCTTCAATGAGGTACGCATCACATAGTCGAGCACCATAATGCATAAGAAAGGTGCAAGAGTGTCAACTTGCAGCACTCCTGCAGTGACGTCAAATACCCGAGTTGGCCTATCATGTGTGAGGACAACAGCAGATGTGCAATTATACATCTACTTGAACGCGTTTGTTATCTTAGGTGGTTTACCATAGGCATGTAGTATTTTGAACATAGCGTCTCTGTCTATTGAGTCAAACGCTTTTGTAAAGTCGACAAACAACAGCACAAGCTCCCTGTCCAGCTTGCTGTTTCCTGCTTCTTCAACCTCCAGCTGGCTGTTTCCTGCTTCTTCAACCTCCAGCTTGCTGTTTCCTGCTTCTTCAACCAACCTTCACAGTGCAAGAATCTGACCAGGCGTAGATCAGCTTTGTCCGAAGCCTTTTGGTTCAAGCGGAGCAGTGGGTCAATGGTTGGTCGAATGCGATTGAGCAACATTTTGTTGTAAAGTTTGGCTGCGGTTTGTGTCAAGCTGATTCCACGATAGTTTGTGGGAAATGCCAAATTACCTTTCCTGTGAATGGGAACTATTCCAGCTTCACCCCATTGACTAGGGCGACCTCCATTAAATGTAAAACAGAAGTGTAACAATATAGGCTTTACATCAGGCAGTTTCCAAGTTTAGACTCCAAGGCCATCCATGCCCGGTGCTTTATCGCACTTCATTTGACCTAAAGCTGCATCCAGTTTTTCCATTGAGAAAGGATCCGCCGAGAACTCTTGGTGAGTGTCAAAAACTTTTGTTATGTTCAGTGCTTCTTCTGGTGCTATTTCTGGAGCTGCAACAGCGAGAAGGTTTGAGAAATGCTGGCGCCACCCTGAGAGTCCATCTTCACACTGCAGCCTGGGTATGTTGGACGATTTTCCCGAAATATATTTTACGAATTTCCAAGCATCAGCATCTCGCAGATTCGTGTTTTTGACCGTCCATAGGATGTTGTTGTAATGAGCATCTCGTGCTGCCTGATATGTATTGCATCATATATATTCTTTTCACATTATTATTATCTTATGATTATTTTTACATTATTATTATTATTTTATGTTTCTTTTTACATTATTATTATTTTATGATTCTTTTTACATTATTATTAGTATTATTTTATGATTATTTTTACATTATTGTTATTATTTTATTTTTACATTATTATTATTTCATTTTTATATTTACATTATTATTATTAGTTTATGATTATTTTTACATTATTATTATTACTTTATTTTTATTTTTGCATTATTATTATTGTGTTATGATTATTTTTACATTATTATTATTATGTTATGATTATTTTTACATTATTATTATTATTATTTTATGATTATTTTTACATTATTATTATCATTTTATTTTTATTTTTACATTATCATTATTATTATTTTATGGTTATTTTTACATTATTATTATTATTATTTTATCATTATTTTTACATTATTATTGTTATTTTATGATTATTTTTACATTATTATTATTATTATTTTATTTTTACATTATCATTATTTTATTTTTACATTATTATTATTACTTTATTTTTATTTTTACATTATTATTATTATTATGTTATGATTATTTTTACATTATTTTATGATTATTTTTACATTATTATTATTTTATGATTATTTTTACATTATTATTTTATGATTATTTTTACATTATTATTATCATTTTATTTTTATTTTTACATTATTATTATTATTACATTATTATTATTATTGTTATTACATTATTATTATTAGTTTATGATTATTTTTACATCATTATTATTATGTTATGATTATTTTTACATTATAACGATACATTTTGCTCGATTTTGTGCTGCATTGTAGACAATCCTATTCAGCATCAACCAGACGATTTGCCAGCGCCTGGAGAGTGTGGAGAGCAAGCTGGTGGCATTGGAGAAACGCTGCCAGCAGATGGAGGATAAACTGGATCACATGTTGTCACAGACTACGTCGGCACCCATGCAGGTGCCTATGGTAGCCGGCTCCCCCTGGGGGGTCACCCAGTCCAACATGAAGGTTCGCAGGTGTGTGCAAAATGTAACGCTGACTGTAACTCCTAACACCTTTAAACACCTTACTAGAGCTTGACTCGTGATGGCCAAGTCAGCGGCACACGCTCACTCAGCACGCGTCCTTTCCCAGTTGTGTTCCTGGCAGGCGTCACGGCCCCATCGTAGTTCGAGTACGAGACGGAGACGATCTTCCCAATGAGGACGGAGGGAGTGGATCAGAGACGGGAGAAGGAAATTCCAATGGCTTGTCGACCTCGCCTTTGCGTGGCGCCAAAGTGACCTTTATTACCCTCAACAGCGAAGGTGCTCAGCTGGAGATTATGTCATTGAGCTAATGCTTTTACTTGGCCTAGGTTACTGAGTTAATGAGCCTAACACCATCCCAAAAGCCCCCTTCCACTCGTCTATGTCCATGTTTCTCAATTATGTTTCTCCAACTCAGTCGGACAAATCCCTGTGCCTTTCCAAAGATGACTACATTGACGGCTCGTGGCTTGGGGATGAAAACAATGTGGAGCTCCGTGTACGCTGCCCCATTTCGCCCAGTGATATGTTCCACATCTCCAATTCGTGTCGCACAGCTGAAAAGGTAGCTCTCACTCTGCTCGATTACCTGTTCCATCGGGAGGTGCAGGCTGCTTCAAACTTGTCAGGCCAGGGAAAGCATGGCAAGAAACAGCTTGATCCACTCATGATCTATGGAATCCGCTGTGAGTACGGCAGGCATTCTTTCATTCAGGACTATTAGGTCTATTCTTCTCTACCCCACATCCCCCACCTACCCGCCTTCGCCTGACTTGGTCCCAGGGCACATGTTCCCCTTCCCTGATCCGTTCCTCAATATACCTAACCCCGCTGTCCTTTTGCACACCCCAGGCCACTTGTTCCACAAGTTTGGGATTACAGAAGGCGATTGGTACCGCATTAAGCAGAGCATCGATTCAAAATGTCGCACAGCATGGAGACGCAAGCAGCGTGGGCAGAGCCTTTCCGTTAAGGGGTTTTCTCGACGTGCACAAAATCCTGTCGGCGCCCCCACGTCTCCAAGCATTCAAACCAATGGTATATAGCCATCGCTAGCTATTGGAAAATAGAATGATTTGCAATTACATTGTTCATCACTGGGCGGTGAGTAAGAATACATGTGTATGTGCCCCGCTTGTGTTTCACATAGAAGTGGCTTGCTCCGACATGAACTGTTCAGATGTGACGTGCACAGTGCCAGACGTCTCCGCAGCAGGAGTGCAAAGTTACACTCTGGCAAGTGGACAAGAGGTCCATATTCAACAGCTTGGGGAAGATGGACAAATCCTGCCTCCGGTGAATCCCAGGGTGCAGCATTTGATGTGTGTGTGTGTGTGTGTGTGTGTGTGTGTGTGTGTGTGTGTGTGTGTGTACGTGTGTGTGTGTGTGTGTACGTACGTGTGTGTGTGTACATGCGTGTACGTGTATGTGTGTGTACGTACGTGTGTGTGTGTACGTGCGTGTTATTGATGGTGGAGTAAGGTGTTGATTTAATATTTTTATTTCACATTTAAAATGAATGAATCTCTCTTTTTCATATCTCCCTTCCCACCCAAAAACCTTCAGGGTAACATTCACATTCACCAAGTGCATGTGAGCCAAGATGGACAGGTAAGAACACAGTTCAGGTTGTCCGATCTGAGGCGTTCAGCAAAATTCTGTGCTAGAGAGTTAGTGTTTAGTGGTGAGATTGTACACCATGACAATGGTGTTCCCCATGACAATCTTCTCCATTTTGCCCTATTTTCTGCATCTCTCCTTGTTAACCCTGGTGCCCTGGTGTTGGCTTCGCGGCTAGGGTGCCAGCTTAGGATCCTAGGATCCTGGGTTCGAATCCCGGTCGATCGCTGAATTAACGCCAAGGGGGTTGACTTAGCCTGTCATCCTTCCGAGGTCGGCTAATTGAGTACCAGTTCCTTGGTAATTCCCTGCTTGTCGTAAAAGGCAACAAACAGGGTTGGCGGCAGGAAGGGCATCCGGCCGTAAAACATTGCTTCAAAAAGGGGACCAACAAAAACAACAACAACCACGGTGCCCGAAAAAGTCCAACCCCCGCTTTGCGGGGAAAAATGGCCTCTAAAAGGTGGTTTGGTTCTCCTTGTTAACCCCCTTGCCCGCATTTCTTCTTCCACCATCTTTAACCAAGTCTTTCTCGGTCTTCCCCGTCCTCTACTTCCTTCTACATTCATTTCCATCACTCTTCTCAACCAGTCACTTTCATCCTTCCTCAACACATGACCAAACCATCTCAAACTGTTTCTCTTCACAGCATCCATCACAGGCTCTATTCCCATTATCTTTCGCAATTCATCATTTGTCTTCCTCTCTCTCAACGATACTCCACACATCCACCGAACCATTCGCATTTCCACCCTTTCCAGCCTTCGTTGCTGCTCTACGTTCATTACCCATGTCTCGCTCCCATAAATCATAACACTTCTCACACATGCAGCATACACCTTTCCCTTCAGCTTCAACGACACTCCCCTCCTCGTCAACATGCCACTCAGTTCCCGAAACTTCTTCCATGCACATCTCACTCAAGCAACCGTTGCCGAGTCTGATCCACCTTCTCCATTCAGCATGTCTCCGAGGTAGCAAAATGTTTTCACACCTTCCAGCTTCACGCCGTCTCCAAGATCCAACTCAACATTTCCTCTATCTGCAGCTCCCTCTGTGCACACCTTACATTTGAGTGTAGCTGCCACACTGGTTAATGACCCTCTCAGACCACTACATTTTTGATGAACCCACTGAGCGCACATTGTACATTGAATGGAGTTCACTCCGACACCCTTCCTGCACACATCACACGGCCACTTCCCAGTTTTTTCCACCTCACCACATGCTTTACCACTTGCCATCGCCTTCGTCTTTCCGATATTCACCTTCAGACCTTTTGTCTCCATACATTCCTTCCACTTGTTCATCTTCTCCTTCAGTCCATCCATACTTTCCGCAATCAACACCAGATCATCTGCATACAACAACTCCAACGATAAACCCTCCTTTACGTTCCGAGCCAGCACCTCCATCACAGCTACAAATAGTAGTGGACTTCGTACCGACCCCTGATGCACTCCCACCTTCACCTCAAACTCACCACTGTTCCCGCCCTTCGTCCTTACAGCTGTGCGTGCTCTTTTGTACATTGCCATGACTACTCTGATCAACCATTCCTCCACTCCTAACTTCCTCAATGCCCATGTCACTACTTCGCATGGAACCCTATCGAATGCTTTCTCCAGATCAACAAACCCAAGAAACAACTTCTTCCTCTTCTCCATGTACTTCTCCTGCAACTGCCTTACAATAAAAAGCGTGTCTGCCGTTCCTCTTCCTGGCATGAAGTCAAACTGCATTTCGTCGATCTTCACCTTCTTCCTTATCCTCCTCTCCAACACCCTTTCCAATACCTTCATTCCATGCTCCAATAACTTTATCGCTCGATACGAGCCACAGTCCAGAGGGTCACCTTTCCCCTTGTATAGAGGGACGAGGGTACTCAGTTCCCAATCCACTGGAATGCGGCCTTCTTTCACCAGCAGATTACAGATCTCTGTCCTTCTCTTGACACCCCAACTTCCTGCTGCCTTCAACATATCTCCCACAACTCCCGTCGGCCCTCCCGCTTTTCCCGCTCTAGCAGGGAAAATGGCCTTAAAATGCATGTTGTTGTTGGTGAGATTGTACACCGGATGTAAGAGGGGGGATAGGTCGGACAGACAGCAAATATCTTTTTTATTTGGCTCCCACAGCTGATCGCAGTGACGGCCGGCACCGACTGTGTTGCTGGCTCGTCTGATGGAGCCGCCCTCCCCTCCGGCTCCATCCAAGTACAGTACGTGCAATTGGCACAGGAAGAATCTGCTGAAAGCGGCCAACCGGCAACGGTAAGTTGCCAAGAACTTGTAATGTGGAGTATATGCAGGTGTGGCGGTTCCAAGGGGGAGAGGGGTGATTATAGTCTGGAAGGCCCTGTGTGATACCAAACTACGTTTGTTTCAAGTAGTTGATTGAACAGGCATCAAGTTGGTCAAAGCTGGAACCTTTATCCATCATCCTACGTTTAAACGTCACGACCATTCCTACTTTCCTTCTTATCCCCCTCCCCACCAACCCCACCCTCCCCTCATCGCAGGCACTCATTGAGGTCGAGAGGGAAGGGGATTCTGCGGAGCTGGAATCGGGACTCGAGACGGTCCATGGCCAAGCCGATGACCTTTTGCAACTTCACTTACCCAATACGCCTTCCACATCCTGAGGCTGCACTGGGCCTGGTTGGGTGTTGCCGTTAGTGGGTGACGCATCATTAACACCAACGTCTCCCATGTAAACAGCTTCTGGGTTCGAAGGCTTGCACACATCGCCTGCCCATACGAATTTGTCCAATGTAGTGTGTTCATGGTATGAAATAAATCCTTCAATTATGCATGAACAATACACAGGATTCAATTTTACTTTTCACAGCCAAAGGAGGGTCATTGATTAAAATCCATGTTTCTCCCAACATCATCGCCCCGATTATTAAATCCTTCATCATCGCCCCGATGATTAAATCCTTCATCATCGCCCCGATGATTAAATCCTTCATCATCGCCCCAATTATTACACCTTTCATCATTGCCCCGATTATTAAATCCTTCATCATCGCCCCCATTATTAAATCCTTCATCATCACCCCCATTATTAAATCCTTCATCATCGCCCCCATTATTAAATCCTTCATCATCGCCCCCATTATTAAATCCTTCATCATCACCCCCATTATTAAATCCTTCATCATCGCCCTCATTATTAAATCCTTCATCATCGCCCCCATTATTAAATCCTTCATCATCGCCCCCATTATTAAATCCTTCATCATCGCCCCCATTATTTAATCCTTCATAATCGCCCCCATTATTAAATCCTTCATCATTGCCCCCATTATTACACCTTTAATCATAGCCCCGATTATTAAATCCTTCATCATCGCCCCCATTATTAAATCCTTCATCATCGCCCCCATTATTAAATCCTTCATCATCGCCCCCATTATTAAATCCTTCATCAGCGCCCCTATTTTTAAATCCTTCATCATCGCCCCCATTATTAAATCCTTCATCATCTCCCCCATTATTAAATCCTTCATCATCGCCCCATTATTAAATCCTTCATCATCGCCCCCATTATTAAATCCTTCATCATCGACCCCATTATTAAATCCTTCATCATCGACCCCATTATTAAATCCTTCATCATTTTCCCCATTTTTAAATCCTTCATCATCGACCTGATTATTAAATCCTTCATCATCGACCTGATTATTAAATCCTTCATCATTGCCCCCATTATTAAATCCTTCATCATCGCCCCGATGATTAAATCCTTCATCATCACCCCGATGATTAAATCCTTCATCATCTCCCCGATGATTAAATCCTTCATCATCGCCCCGATGATTAAATCCTTCATCATCGCCCCGATTATTACACCTTTCATCATTGCCCCCATTATTAAATCCTTCATCGCCCCGATTATTAAATCCTTCATCATTGCCCCCATTATTAAATCCTTCATCACCCCGATGATTAAATCCTTCATCACCCCTATGATTAAATCCTTCATCATCGCCCCGATTATTACACCTTTCATCATCGCCCCGATTATTAAATCCTTCATCATCGCCCCCATTATTAAATCCTTCATCATCGACCCGATTATTAAATCCTTCATCATCGCCCCGATTATTAAATCCTTCATCATTTCCCCCATTATTAAATCCTTCATCATCACCCCCATTATTAAATCCTTCATCATCGCCCCCATTATTACACCTTTCATCATCGCCCCGATTATTAAATCCTTCATCATCGCCCCCATTATTAAATCCTTCATCATCGCCCCGATGATTAAATCCTTCATCATCGCCCCGATGATTAAATCCTTCATCATCGCCCCGATGATTAAATCCTTCATCATCGCCCCGATGATTAAATCCTTCATCATCGCCCCGATGATTAAATCCTTCATCATCGCCCCAATTATTACACCTTTCATCATTGCCCCCATTATTAAATCCTTCATCGCCCCGATGATTAAATCCATCATCGCCCCGATGATTAAATCCTTCATCATCGCCCCGATTATTACACCTTTCATCATTGCCCCCATTATTAAATCCTTCATCGCCCCCATTATTAAATCCTTCATCATCGCCCCCATTATTAAATCCTTTATCATCGCCCCCATTATTAAATCCTTCATCATCGCCCCCATTATTAAATCCTTCATCACCGCCCCCATTATTAAATCCTTCATCATCGCCCCCATTATTAAATCCTTCATCTTCGCTCCCATTATTAAATCCTTCATCATCGCCCCGATGATTAAATCCTTCATCATCGCCCCCATTATTAAATCCTTCATAATCGCCCCCATTATTAAATCCTTCATCATTGCCCCCATTATTACACCTTTCATCATAGCCCCGATTATTAAATCCTTCATCATCGCCCCCATTATTACACCTTTCATCATCGCCCCAATTATTAAATCCTTCATCATCGCCCCCATTATTAAATCCTTCATCATCACCCCCATTATTAAATCCTTCATCATCGCCCCCATTATTAAATCCTTCATCATCGCCCCCATTATTAAATCCTTCATCATCGCCCCCATTATTAAATCCTTCATCATCGCCCCCATTATTAAATCCTTCATCATCGCCCCCATTATTAAATCCTTCATCATCGCCCCCATTATTAAATCCTTCATCATCGACCCGATTATTAAATCCATCATCGCCCCCATTATTAAATCCTTCATCATCGCCCCCATTATTAAATCCTTCATCACCGCCCCCATTATTAAATCCTTCATCATCGCCCCCATTATAAAATCCTTCATCATCGCCCCGATTATTAGTCATTTCATCATCGCCCCGATTAGTAAATCCATCATCGCCCCCATTATTTAATCCTTCATCATCACCCCAATTATTACACCTTTCATCATCGCCCCCATTATTACACCTTTCATCATCACCCCCATTATTACAGCTTTCATCATCACCCCCATTATTACACCTTTCATCATCACCCCCATTATTACACCTTTCATCATCACCCCCATTATTACACCTTTCATCATCACCCCCATTATTACACCTTTCATCATCACCCCCATTATTACACCTTTCATCATCACCCCCATTATTACAGCTTTCATCATCACCCCCATTATTACACCTTTCATCATCACCCCCATTATTACACCTTTCATCATCACCCCCATTATTACACCTTTCATCATCACCCCCATTATTACACCTTTCATCATCACCCCCATTATTACACCTTTCATCATCACCCCCATTATTACACCTTTCATCATCGCAATCTCGTTGTCGTGTTGCATTGTTGATCCGATTTGAAAATCTTGTTATTCAGAATCCCTTTATCCATGAGAACATGTGATGAAGTTTATTGCATTTGTTTTTTTGGTGGAGGTGGAGGTGGGGGTGAAGGTGGGGATTGGGGTTCAGGTGTGGGAGTTGCATTCTTACGATTCAATGAGTTAGGAAAATGCCTGAAGTAGTGTATTCAATTAAAAGCTATTTCGAGTTTACCTGCACATCTCTCAACGCTGGTTTACCTGCACATCCTTCATCACTGGTTTACCTGCACATCTTTCGTCATTGGTTTATCTCCACATCCCTCATCACTGGTTTACCTCCACATCCCTCATCACTGGTTTACCTCCACATCCCTCATCACTCGTTTACCTCTACGTTGTCCTCACTCGTCCCTCCTGATTAGTTTACCTCTACGTCAGTCCATGCTCGTTTATCTCCTCGCTTGTTTACCACCTCTACTTCACTCCTCGCTCGTTTACCTCTACTTCACTCGCTCGTTTACATGTGTACGTTATGATGTACTGAAACGTGTAACCGAGTGACCTCGTCGTCGTAAACTAGTTTTCTATTCAAAGTTTTTCGTCCTGATGCAACGAAACTCCCGAGTCATTTCCTCCATCTTACGTCATTTATGAAAAGTGATGAAGGGAAAGGGCGGAGATGGCGCCTCACTTCTTGCTTGGCGGGCGCTCCCCTCTTCGGGGCGGTTCCACTGAGGGTCGGGGGCGTGGTTAATAAAACGCTCACCTCTTCAGGGCGGTTCCACTGAGGGTTGGGGGCGTGGTTAATAAAACGCTCACCTCAGGGTGGTCCCACTGAGGGTCGGGGGGCGTGGTTGAGAAAACGCTCACCACCTCAGGGTGGTTCCACTGAGGGTTGGGGGCGTGGTTAACAAAACGCTCACCTCAGGGTGGTTCCACTGAGGATAGGGGGCGTGGTTAACAAAACAAATACCGCACATAACATCGATATTTATCTTGATATTTGCAGAAGAAAAATAAATTGACTTCAATGTGGGATTCCTGGGATGGAAAGAAATGACGGTATGGAACAAAAGACCATTGATTCCATGAGTACAGAATTTGTCATCATGATCCACGACCCCCAAGCATCCCTTTCGCATTTCCTCTCCTCTCGAATTGCTCAGTTCCGGGGTCGCGTCACAAACATCCGCTTCAGACTTCAGTGTCGACGCCTCTCGTCGCGCTCTTCGGCCTTTTCTTCACCCGCTCGTCCTACTCTCCCTTTGTCCCCAAGTCACTCCTGATTCCCGCCCTCTTCCCCACCGGGCTCCGTCCCTCCCGCACTCTCGTTTTCCGTTTTCCAATGGCCATGTTCCGAGGCCTTGTTCCGGCCTCGCAACCTCGGGAAGAAGAAGCGTCCGAGGTGTTCACTTGTCCCATCTGCTTGGATATTTACCGCAAACCCATCCTTCTTCCCTGTAACCACACGTGAGCACTCGCACGGGCAGGGAATGGGGGACCGAAGAGACCTGGTCAAAGGGAGGGCGACCTGGCTTCACTGGAATGCTTCACAATAACAACGTTTTAGTTTTGTGTGTGTGTGTGTGTGTGTGTGTGTGTGTGTGTGTGTGAGTGTGAGTGAGATATATGTGTGTGTGTGATAGATATATATATATGTGTGTGTGATATATATACATATGTGTGTGTGTGTGTGTGTAATGTGAGTGTGTGTGATATATAGGTGTGTTTGTAATGTGAGTGTGTGATATAGATATATATATGTGTGTAATGTGTGTGTGTGATATATATGTGTATGTGTGTGTGTGTACTTACGTACGTACACAGATAAACTGGTTCCACCAGGCTGTTGTAATGGAATTAGTACCCAACAGAGTGTGTAATGTTTTGGGAGTTTGCCAGGAATGTCCTTTGACCACACAATAGCAGGGACTGACATCACCGGTGGAAATTCCGCACAGTGTAAAATGTGACTTCGAATCCACTCAACCCCATTCTTCAAGCTTCAAGTCTTCAACCCTTCTCTCCCAGATCTTTTCTCTCTCTGGCCCACACTCCCCACTTCATCCCCTCACCCCACAATCTGACACTGTCCTCTGCTTCACCATTCGTTAAGGCCCCACCTTCATGTATTTCAACCCCGTCTCCCAGCTCTTTACCCTCTTTGCCCCCTTTTCCCCCTCCCTCCCCCCACAACCTGACACTGTCCTCTCCCCCTTTCTTCGTCAAGTCCTCAACCCCTCCCAACCCCTAGTCTGCAAACCTCCTCCCAACGATAAGTCCTCAACCGTCACCCCAAAGCCTCAGTCTCCCTTTCCATTGTCCCTTCCCTGCCCCCCCCCCCCCTCCCCCTACCCACCCCAACTCTCTATCCTCCACTCTCCCTTTCTTATTCAAGTCCCCCCCTCTCCCCCCTCCCATCCCTCACACCACCGCAGGTTCGCATAATAGTTGATAACTATGAAGACTGCTATTTTTTCTAGGTGAAGTAAATAAACTGAAATGTAATTGTATGTTGACAGAATTGACGGAGTAGTTTGTGGTTATATTATTTGAACTTCCCGGAGTAGTTTATGGTTATATTATTTTGTACTTCCCGGAGTAGTTTATGGTTATATTATTTTGTACTTCCCGGAGTAGTTTATGGTTATATTATTTTGTACTTCCCGGAGTAGTTTGTGGTTATATTATTTTGTACTTCCCGGAGTAGTTTATGGTTATATTATTTTGTACTTCCCGGAGTAGTTTATGGTTATATTATTTTGTACTTCCCGGAGTAGTTTATGGTTATATTATTTGTATTTCCCGGAGTAGTTTATGGTTATATTATTTTGTACTTCCCGGAGTAGTTTATGGTTATATTATTTTGTACTTCCCGGAGTAGTTTATGGTTATATTATTTGTATTTCCCGGAGTAGTTTATGGTTATATTATTTTGTACTTCCCGGAGTAGTTTATGGTTATATTATTTTGTACTTCCCGGAGTAGTTTATGGTTATATTATTTTGTACTTCCCGGAGTAGTTTATGGTTATATTATTTGTACTTCCCGGAGTAGTTTATGGTTATATTATTTTGTACTTCCCGGAGTAGTTTATGGTTATATTATTTTGTACTTCCCGGAGTAGTTTGTGGTTATATTATTTGTACTTCCCGGAGTAGTTTATGGTTATATTATTTGTACTTCCCGGAGTAGTTTATGGTTATATTATTTTGTACTTCCCGGAGTGGTTTGTGGTTTTATTATTTTGTACTTCCCGGAGTAGTTTGTGGTGATATTATTTTGTACTTCCCGGAGTAGTTTATGGTTATATTATTTTGTACTTCCCTGAGTAGTTTGTGGTTATATTATTTGTACTTCCCGGAGTGGTTTGTGGTTATATTATTTTGTACTTCCCGGAGTAGTTTATGGTATATTATTTTGTACTTCCTGGAGTAGTTTATGGTTATATTATTTTGTACTTCCCGGAGTAGTTTGTGGTTATATTATTTTGTACTTCCCGGAGTAGTTTATGGTTATATTATTTTGTTCTTCCCGGAGTAGTTTGTGGTTATATTATTTTGTACTTCCCGGAGTAGTTTGTGGTTATATTATTTTGTACTTCCCGGAGTAGTTTATGGTTATATTATTTTGTACTTCCCAGAGTAGTTTGTGGTTATATTATTTTGTACTTCCCGGAGTAGTTTGTGGTTATATTATTTTGTACTTCCCGGAGTAGTTTATGGTTATATTATTTTGTACTTCCCAGAGTAGTTTGTGGTTATATTATTTTGTACTTCCCAGAGTAGTTTGTGGTTATATTATTTTGTACTTCCCGGAGTAGTTTATGGTTATATTATTTTGTACTTCCCGGAGTGGTTTGTGGTTATATTATTTGTACTTCCCGGAGTAGTTTATGGTTATATTATTTTGTACTTCCCGGAGTAGTTTGTGGTTATATTATTTTGTACTTCCCGGAGTAGTTTGTGGTTATATTATTTTGTACTTTCCGGAGTAGTTTGTGGTTATATTATTTTGTACTTCCCGGAGTGGTTTGTGGTTATATTATTTTGTACTTCCCGGAGTGGTTTGTGGTTATATTATTTTGTACTTCCCGGGGGAGTAGTTTATGGTTATATTATTTTGTACTTCCCGGAGTAGTTTATGGTTATATTATTTTGTATTTCCCGGAGTAGTTTGTGGTTATATTATTTTGTACTTCCCGGGGGAGTAGTTTATGGTTATATTATTTTGTACTTCCCGGAGTAGTTTATGGTTATATTATTTGTACTTCCTGGAGTAGTTTATGGTTATATTATTTTGTACTTCCCGGAGTAGTTTGTGGTTATATTATTTTGTACTTCCCGGAGTAGTTTGTGGTTATATTATTTTGTACTTTCCGGAGTAGTTTGTGGTTATATTATTTTGTACTTCCCGGAGTGGTTTGTGGTTATATTATTTTGTACTTCCCGGAGTGGTTTGTGGTTATATTATTTTGTACTTCCCGGGGGAGTAGTTTATGGTTATATTATTTTGTACTTCCCGGAGTAGTTTATGGTTATATTATTTTGTATTTCCCGGAGTAGTTTGTGGTTATATTATTTTGTACTTCCCGGAGTTGTTTGTGGTTATATTATATTGTACTTCCCAGAGGAGTTTGTGGTTATATTATTTTGTACTTCCCGGTGTAGTTTGTGGTTATATTATTTTGTACTTCCCGGAGTGGTTTGTGGTTATATTATTTTGTACTTCCCGGAGTAGTTTGTGGTTATATTATTTTGTACTTCCCGGAGTAGTTTATGGTTATATTATTTTGTACTTCCCGGAGTAGTTTATGGTTATATTATTTTGTACTTCCCGGAGTGGTTTGTGGTTATATTATTTGTACTTCCCGGAGTAGTTTGTGGTTATATTATTTTGTACTTCCCAGAGTAGTTTGTGGTTGTATTATTTTGTACTTCCCGGAGTTGTTTGTGGTTCTATTATTTTGTACTTCCCAGAGTAGTTTGTGGTTATATTATTTTGTACTTCCCAGAGTAGTTTGTGGTTCTATTATTTTGTACTTCCCGGTGTAGTTTGTGGTTATATTATTTTGTACTTCATGGAGTGGTTTGTGGTTATATTATTTTGTAGTTCCCGGAGTAGTTTGTGGTTATATTATTTTGTACTTCCCAGAGTAGTTTGTGGTTATATTATTTTGTACTTCCCGGAGTAGTTTGTGGTTCTATTATTTTGTACTTCCCAGAGTAGTTTGTGGTTATATTATTTTGTACTTCCCAGAGTAGTTTGTGGTTCTATTATTTTGTACTTCCCGGTGTAGTTTGTGGTTATATTATTTTGTACTTCATGGAGTGGTTTGTGGTTATATTATTTTGTACTTCCCGGAGTAGTTTGTGGTTATATTATTTTGCACTTCCTGGAGTAGTTTATGGTTCTATTATTTTGTACTTCCCGGTGTAGTTTGTGGTTATATTATTTTGTACTTCATGGAGTGGTTTGTGGTTATATTATTTTGCACTTCCCGGAGTAGTTTATGGTTATATTATTTTGTACTTCCCGGAGTAGTTTATTGTGAAACTTGTTTCTCACAGTCTGAGAGTCCTTCAGGTGCTTTTTTGCAAACTCCAAGCGGGCTTTCATGTCTTTCACTGAGGAGAGGCTTCCGTTTGGCCACTCTGCCATAAAGCCCAGATCGGTGGAGTGTTGCAGTGATGGTTGTCCTTCTGGAAGTTTCTCCCATCTCCACACAGGATCTCTGGAGCTCAGCCAGAGTGATCATCGGGTCTTGGTCACCTCCATTACCGAGGCCCTTATCCCCCGATTGCTCAGTTTGGCCGGGCGGCCAGCTCTAGGAAGAGTCCTGGTTGTTCCAAACTTCTTCAATTTAAGAATTATGGAGGCCACGGTGCTTTTGGGAACCTTCAATGCAGCAGAAATCTTTTGTAGGCTTCCCCAGATCTGTGCCTCGACACAATCCTGTCTCTGAGCTCTGTAGGCAGTTCCTTCGACCTCATGACTTGGTTTTTGCTCTGATATGCATTGTCAGCTGTGAGACCTTATATAGACAGGTGTGTGCCTTTCCAAATCATGTCCAATCAATTGAATTTACCACAGGTGGACTCCAATCAAGGTGGAGAAACATCTCAAAGATGATCAAGAGAAATGGGGAGGTAGCTGAGCTAAATTTCAAGTGTCATAGCAAAGGGTCTGAATACTTACGTAAATGTGATATTTCAAGTTTTTTTTTTTAAATAAATTCATGTTTAAATTTAAATTTAATAAATTTTAAATTTAAATAAATAAATTTAATAAATTTGCAAAACTTTCTAAAATCCTGTTTTCTCTTTGTCATTATGGGGTATTGAGTGTAGATTGATGAGGGAAAAAATGAATATAGACGATTCCAGCATGAGACAGCAACATAACAAACTGTGAAAAAAGTGAAGGGGTCTGAATACTTTCTGAATGCACTGTGTATATATATATATATATATATATATATATGTATGTATGTATGTATGTATGTATGTATGTATATATATATATATATATATATATATATATATATATATATATATATATATATATATATATATATTGTAACGATTTTGAGAAGTGTGTAACGATTTTGAGAAGTGTGTAACGAATTTGAGAAGTGTAACGGTTTTTGAGAAGTGTAACAATTTTGGAGGAAGTGTAACGAATGTGAAAACGTTACAATGTGAACGTTACAAACGTACGGTACCACCCTGTTAATGTAAATAATGGTCGCAGTCAGCGTCCTAGTTAATTGCATGAAATATACACGCAGGTCACGATATATCTTTTAAATAGTGTATTTCCTTATTCCATGTAGGCTAAGTATGTGTTTTCCCACTAGATTGACTTTGCATTGTATCAAACAAAATAAGCGTAGGCCCTTCCAATTTCCCCAAAACCTCCCTTCCAATTGCCTTCCGCATTTTGGCCGGTTTTCTTCAAACCACCATTGGCCACGAGGTAAGGTTGGGGAAGAAAGGCGTGTCTCCACCTCGTCATAAGAGGGAAGGAGTGAACCAGTCCTAACAGCCAATCAACACCGCGGTGAGTGACCCGGTAGGCGTGCCCTCGGAGTCGGCGGCTTGATTTCGCTCGAGGTGATAAAAGGGACTGCAAGGGACTGCTTTAAGAGATGAGCTGGAGATGACCCTGGGAGAGGAGCAAAGAGGCTGCACCAAAGAGAGGCGGTGAGATGCGAAACGCTCCAAGCAAAAGAGGAGAGGTACTCGGCAAGGAGACCAGCTTTGGAGAGACGCGCTGAAAGGAGGGAGACGGCCCCACCCCAGAAGAGGAGCAGGTGTGCCGAACCAGCGCGTGCCGTCGACCACAGCGGATACACGACAAGGGTTTCCCGCCAAAACCGCGAGGAATTGCGAACGGCGGCCTCCCGACCTTGCCTCCATCTCAAGCCTTACCTGCCTGCATTATCCCCTGTGTAAGTGTGAACGTCCTGTCCTGCTCGTTTGTCTTGGGGCTAAGTAAAAATGAATAGTGTAAGTTAAGGATTCGCTGTGTTACTGCTTCTTCCATCCATTGCTTGTGTGTGTATAATAAAACCTGTTCTTCCTCCGTATTCTTCTTCTTCTTCTTTTTCATTCTCTTTCGGTCGCTTTAGAGATTTCCCGATTGAATATCTGTGGGGCGATCGGGTCAACGTCGGGTGGAATCGGGTTTTAATCGGGGAGGAACTGTTCGGACGCGGTTAAATACACCACCGCTCGGTCAATATAACATCTAAAAGCCGCGTCTGTAACAATATATATATATACAGACTTGGCATTTAATATGGAATTTTTTTTTTCTTGACGGGTTTACTTTCTGAACTGAGTATATCAATCTGGTGAGTTTATTTTAGCCTTCGGTGATGTCTTTGTTGAAAGAACCATGTCACTGATTGTCTTTCGCAGCAAGAAGTCAATAACAGGATTATATCACAGGTGGACTGACAAAATGTAAGGACAGGTACATTTGACGATTGGCTTCACAATCGGGTATATAAGGGTTGTTGCGTTCTGTATTAGTGGAAAACAACTGCTGCACGTCTACAAAAGTTATTGCCGCTTCCTCTGGAGATGGTCCGTCAACTTGACAATGCTGTTTGTCATGGAGTGGTGGCTTTACGAAATTCTGGCATGAAACAGCGTGCTATTGCTCTGCAGTATGGCATCACTCAAGTTCAGGTGTCAAAGATCCTGAAACGAAATGCTCAGAGGGGTGTCCCTACTCCAATACCGAGGCCATGACGTCCACACAGAACCACAAGGAGAGATGATCGCCAGCTGCACCGGTTAGTCTGCAATGGCCGTACCAAGTCAGGTAATCGGCTTAGGGCTGAGTGGCAGCATCTGACAAATGTGCCTGTATCCAGAAGGCTAGTCAACCAACGACTGGTTCAAGCAGGCTATCGTGCCAGGCGTCCCCTGAGAAAGCCACGCCTGACCAGACAACACAGCCAGCGCCGATTGCAGTGGGCCAGAGAGCACCGTCAATGGCAGCCAGGACACTGGAATCACGTGACCTTCAGTGACGAGTCTAGATTTCTGGTCTATCGTCAAGATGGCCGCGTCCGAGTGCACAGACAAGTGCATGAAGCCCACAACGAAGATTGTATAGTGCCAAGAGTCCAAGCTGGAGGTGGTGGGGTGACCGTTTGGGCTGCTTTTCATGCAGGGGGCAAAACTGACCTGGTTATTCTGAATGGAAACCTGAACCAGTTCAAGTACAGGGTCATTCTGGAAGAAACATTGCTTCCATTTGCTCGTGCAGCCTTTCGAGGAAACTTTGTCTTCCAAGATGACAATGCACGGCGTCATCGTGCTCGCATGATCCAACACTTTCTTGCTGACCGTGGTGTAGAGCATATGGAATGGCCTGCCATGTCCCCGGATATGAATCCGATAGAGAACTTGTGGGCAGAATTAACGCGTCAAATCGACAACTTGGACAAGCAGCCTACCTCTGTACGTGAATTGCGGCAGACTATTGTCACTGCATGGCAAGCGATTCCTGTCCAAACCTTGTCAAATCTCGTGAACAGCATGTCTCGACGTGTTCGTGCTCTCCTGAATGCTTGTGGGGGATACACAAAGTACTGAACTGTAATTTTACTGTCCGTAATCCCAGTCATAATTTAGCTTTTGTTTTTGTTGAAAAAAAATTTGGCTAATGTGCAAAATAAAGAGATACTTCTGGAAAACGTACAGAAGTTTAACACAGTACTGTCCGTGAATTGAGTTCGATATCAGTTTACATCACTTTCAAGGATCAATTTATTTGCTTCGAAATGTCAAATGTGGTTTTTGTTTCCTTTAAAGGACACATTAACAAAATCTAGAATAATTTCAACATAATTCCAATGAACTTTTGGTTCTAAGTCATCTTGAAAAGTAAGTTCACCCCCACAAAAAAAATATTCCATATTAAATGCCAAGTCTATATATATATAGATATATATAGATATATATATATAGATATAGTGTGTGTGTGTGTGTGTGTGTGTGTGTGTGTGTGTGTGTGTGTGTGTGTGTGTGTGTGTGTGTGTGTGTGTGTGTGTGTGTGTGTGTGTGTGTGTGTGTGTGTGTGTGCCTGCCACTGGAGAAAAGCCGGTTGCTCTGCAGAGAGACCCATTGCGCTGTACCAAGCCGTATGTGTGGCTCAAAGGTCCATGTTGCGCTGAGCCCGAAGCGCCGTGCAGTGGTTCCGTGTCAGGCAGGCCAGCAAAGGTCTCTGGCTAAGGACGAGGCTGCATTACTGTCATACACAATATTTCCTTGCTGTCAGCTCATTCTTTATATCGTCTAGGACAACGAAGCTGCTGACCACAGAGAGAAAGAGTGATCAACATCTCAAGCGAAAGAGCAAACAACAACTCTCCTCCCCCTTGGTCCGAGCATGCGTACTGATTCGCACCTCGCACTTTTCCTCTCTAACCACACCGCACCCACCACACCACTATACCACACCGGCTTTCCCTCACCTCCCTCTTACTCAAACTATATCAGGAACGATGCCTGGGTGAATCCAAGGGCCGAACCCACGTCCTGAAGTCGACTCTCCCCCTCCCTCTCCTGTTTTCTTTGTATCTAATATCCTCGGAGTGTGAGTCTGCTGGGCCCATGTCCTACATGTTATAAGAGTAAGATTCTGGAAGGGTTTAAGAGTTGAGAAGAATAAAACTTGGTGTTGTGATTTTGGCTGTGTGGTTTATTTTATTCTGCCTTTTGCTTGTATTTGATCATTGCAAATGTGTTGTTTTTATTATGCTTTCTAAATACCTTTTCTTGCAATTCCTGTTAATAATTGCTTCCAACCTGCCCATTTAATCTCTTTACGATTGGCTTGATTAAGGTGTATTAGGGATAGACGGGACATTGTACCCCAACCGATTGGCTCCGTAATTTATCTGATAGTATCTGGCAGCTCCGCTCGGCTGCACCTGATCAAACAGATAAGCAGATACCTATCGAGGGTCTGAGCCCCCCTTCATATTGCCAAACCACCGGAAAGGTTATGCGAGAAGTTGCAAGAACCCTGCCAGGTTTGGCGGTAACAGTCGGCGTTGGTGGTTAACAAGCAACCTGCCGGACCTGCGGAGTTATCCGTAGCCGTTGACCTCAGAACTGAGGGGTTCGGGAGGAGTCCGAGAAGTCTAACTCGTGGTAAACCCCAAAACCTGTATCCGTAACAATATATACTGTATGTGCGTATACACAGCATATATTGTTGCAGCCACGGGTTTCAGGTCGACTACGTGGGGGATCCTTGGTTTCCTTTGGACTTACCGGGCTTGAGGCTACTGAGCATGAATAACTTTGTGTCACGGCAGGTTGTAAACCGCGAGTGCCAATTGGTCTACCAGTTTAACCCAGGGTTCTCTGTCTGGCAACCTTTTACGTGAGTCAGGTGGCTTTCCCGTCCAGTCGGCCATCTTGGATCTGATCTCGAAAGAAAATGACGTGCATATGTAAGCCATAATTCATTATCTGTGTGCCAAGTTTGAACAACGTCGGCAAATGCATGTCCGATAAATGGTTGAGAACGTGTTCAACATCGGTGGGTTTTTTTTACAACCAAAATGAACGCCAGTCGGCCATCTTTGATCAAATTGCGAAACAAAACGATGCGAATATGTACACCGTCATGTATTATCTTTGTGCCAAGTATGAACAAAATCGTTCCATACATCTCCGAGATATGGTTGCGGACGCACACACGGATGGACGGATGGATGAGACCCAATCCATAAGCCCCTGTTTTGGAATAAATCCAACGGGGGCTAATTATAATCTCCCAGACTAACGAATGTGCAGACGGTGCTGGACCAAAGGGGAAAAGACGAACACAAACAGATCGGAAATGAAGTTCAACAAGAGGGAATTTATAATGTACAAACAAGGGATGTAATGTAAAATGCAGGGTCATGCGTGGGAGGGGGGAGGAACTTAAGGACTTTAATGTACGAAGAGGCAATTGAAATGAATCAAAAACAAGAGATGCAATAAAATGTACAAGGGGGAAATCTCAAGCAATGAAGGGTATGAGTGATTGAGTACAGTCATGGCCAAAAACATTGGCTCCCTTGCACTTTTTTCAAATAATGCACCATTTCTTCCATTGAAATAAAAAATCTCTTGGTATCCACATTTTTATTTATTTGGTTTTCAGTGGAACAAAACAGAAAAAAATCTGAAAAAAAATACTAAATCTTAGCTTATTCCACACAGAAATCCTAAAATGGCCCAGACAATATTATTTGTACCTTTTAGATGTTGTAAGAAATAATTAGATTTCAAGCAGGTGATTCTCCTTTACTTTGGAATTGAACTCACCTGTGGTGAGTTGCAGGTGCCTGCAATATAAAAATCACTCATTCAACCAGTTTGAATAGAGAAAAGGAGTCATTCTGCTGTTTTGTGTCACTGTGTGTACCTCATTGAGCATGGAGAAAAGAAAGAAAAGAAGAGAATTGTCTGAGGAGGTCAGACAGAAGATTGTAGCCAAGCATGGACAATCTCAATGCTACAATTCCATCTCCAGAGACCTTGATGTTCCTGTGTCCACCGTACACAATGTTATCAGGAAGTTTAAGGCCCATGGCACTGTAGCCAACCTCCCTGGACGTGGCCGCAAGAGAAAACTTGATTGTAGATTGCAGCGAAGGATTGTTTGAATGGTGGAGAAAGCACCTCGATCAATGACCAAACAGATTCAAGCTTAACTTCAGATACAAGGTATGACAGTTTCAACTCGCACCATCCGTCGCCAACTCAATGAAAGGGGGTTCTATGGTAGGAGACACAGGAGCACCCCACTGCTGAGAGAGAGACAGAAGAAAGCCTGACTGAAGTTCTCCAAAACACACCTGGACAAGCCAAAATCCTTCTGGGAGAATGTTCTGTGGACAGATGAGACCAAATTGGAGCTTTGAGGTAAAGCACATCATCTCTATGTTTACAGAAAACAAAATTTCCTTCAAAGAAAAGAACACCTTCCCTACAGTCAAACATGGAGGAGGTTCAGTGATGTTTTGGGAGTTGCTGTGCTGTCTCTGGCACTGGGTGCCTTGAATGTGTGCATGGCATCATGAAATCAGGAGATTACCAGGGCATTTTGGAGTACAATGTTGAACCCAGTGTCATAATGCTGGGTCTCCGTCGAAGGTCATGGGTCTTGCAGCAGGACAATGATCCCAAACACACTTCAAAAAGCACCCGGGAATGGTTCGACAAAATACTGGACTGTTGTGAAGTGGTCAGCAATGAGTCCAGATCTAAATCCCATTGAACACCTGTGGGGAGATCTGAAAACAGCAGTTGGGAGAAGGCACCCTTCAAATCTGGGAGAACTGGAGAAGTTTGCACAAGAAGAGTGGGCCAATCTGCCAGTAGAGAGGTGGAGGACACTCATTCATGGCCAAAGGTAGCGCTTGATTGCAGTTATTTTGTCCAAAGTCTGTGCTACCAAATATTAAGCCTGGGGTTTCAATCATTTTGTTAATACCATTTCTTTTTCTTTTCTGATTTAAAAGGGTATATTAAATTCTGAATCAAAAACAAAGGTTCTGTGATATTAACAGTTAAATAAAGAATTGTGGAGACCAAATACTTTTGTCAATTTCAACTTATTTTTAGAGAAAATTGTGAGTTATTTGAAAAAAGTGCAAGGGTGCCAATATTTTTGGCCACGACTTTGACGACCAATATTTTTGGCCACGACTTTTGACCACGTACAGCAAAAAAAAATTTAAAAAGTGCAGAACTTATCCTTATACCTTACCTACCAGCTACACACAAGACATGGGTACCCAATCAGACCATCCACAGAAAGAAGATAAGTGTAAAAACAAAGAGAAAGGACGAGGGATATCGGCCTCTTGGCTCACTGGGTGGGGGGCTGTCGTGCCTCCGTGACCGAAACGCTAAGGGGAGGAGCTATGAGGGGGGAAACTGAGGTGTCTAGAGTGTGTGAGCGTAGAGATGCGTGGGTGCAGGAGGAAGCTGTGAAATTGTGCATATCAGTGGTGGCCACTCTGGAGGAGTATGGCCATGGCAAAGCGGCTAATCATTCATGCTCTCTTGTTGCTCTTGAGGTCAAAGTAGAACGATATCGAGAAGGGGACAAAAAAAGAATGCGTGAGATTAGACTAGTGTTTGAAAGTTCTAAAGATTGTATGGCTTGACTCGGTCCTAACGTGCGCTTTGCACGGTGCCCGCTCCCCGCTCCGTCCGCCCAATTCTCCAGCTCCCAGATCCTATCCACCAAACGTGAGCGCCACCACTCGAGCCCTGATCGTCCACCCTTGAAGCAGCATGAAGCAAGCATGTGACCAGACTAGCACCTAATCGCATAGTGAGGGCGGGGCATAAAATCGGATCGTACCCGAGCATGGGGGCAAATACGGCTGCCGATTGTCGCATTACCGCTTTCCCGAGTGTTAGCCTCGCCCACATGAGACCTCTAGCATGACTTGTGCTCACTCCGCCCTCGAGCCATGCCACACGAAGGTTCTCCTTGATTAACGTGCTCGTTCTTTGGACATGTTGCAGGCGTGGGGGAGAATGCCGGGAGCTTTAATTGTCTGTTTGGGTGAACGGGTGAATGAGGTGCCAGTGACCAATTAGAGCCTGTTTGGGTGTTTTAACGAGGTTTGAAGAGTGAGAATGTTGTCCACCACCTTCCCCTCGCACTCTCACGTTGGTGGCAGCATCTGTGATGTTACAACAAACGCCTCTCTGTACTTCTTCCACTCCTCCAAACCTTCTGCTTCTTCACTAAGTTGCTCATTCCTGGCCCTCACCCTCTCCTTGTATTCTATGGCGACGTTTCCCATACACTTCCCCCACCGAATAACCTTCTGACCTGTGCTCTTAACCTCCCTCCTTTAGTTCATCCTCACCACAAACACCACAGGCTTGTGCTGGGTGGTAACGTGCTCTCCTGCCCCTGCCTTGCAATCCTTAACCCTCCACAACTGTCACTTCCTTACCACCGCCAAATCCAGTTCTGTTCTTTGCTGTCCGCTCCTATAGGTAATCTTGTAGCTTTCCCACTCTTGAACAAATGGACCAGCTATGGCCAACCCATTCCTTGCCACCAGCTCTTGTCCCTCTCTATTCCACGTTCCCCAACCAAATTTGTCAACACATTCCTCTTCACCCAGCTCGCTACTCCGACATGCGTGTTAAAGTCTCCTTCAATGCACAGCATCACCTCCATCTCAACCATTCCCATCATCCTGTCCAGTGTGTCCCTGAATTCCTGTGTCACCTCCCCAGTCCTTCCTGTTTGTGGCCCACATACCGACATAACGCACACCATTTGCCTCTGCATTGCTACCCATGCCATAACTATCCTTCCCTCCCATCTTTCTACTCTGACCACCTGATTGCTGATCTCTTCCGATACTATTATTCTTGCGCCATTACTCCTTCCATCCCCACCCACGTGCAACATGTTGTATCCTCCTACCAACCGCCTCACCCTGTCCCTTTTCTATCTGGTCTCCTGCACACACAGCACTTCCAACCTCCTTCTCTGCATAATCTCCACCACCTCAACCCCTCCACCTCCCCACCCCCTCCCCACAATTGATCCCACATTCAAACTACCTAGCCAAACCTCACTTCCAAACCTCTGCCTGCCTGGCAAATCTAGTACCGTACCTGTAGTGAAAGTCAAATCCACAACATTGTCCCAATAATAGGTTTAATGAAAATTCGATCTCTGGCAACATCCTGTAAAAATACAATCATGCAATATATCAGGACTAGCAGAAGTACCCGGCATTGCCAGGTGGGGGAGGGGAGGGGAGGGGGAAGGGGAGGGGAGGGGAACGGGGGGGGGAGGGGAGAGAGGGGGGAGGGGAGGGGGGGAAGGAAGGGGAGGGAGGGGGGGAGGGGAGAGAGGGGGGAGGGAAGGGGAGAGAGGGGGGAGGGAAGGGGAGAGAGGGGGGAGGGAATGGGAGAGAGGGGGGAGGGAATGGGAGAGAGGGGGGAGGGAAGGGAGAGAGGGGGAGGGAGGGGGGAGGGAAGGGGAGAGAGGGGGGAGGGAAGGGGAGAGAGGGGGGAGGGGAGGGAAGGGGAGAGAGAGGGGAGGGAAGGGGAGAGAGGGGGGAGAGGGAAGGGGAGCGAGGGGGGAGGGAAGGGGAGAGAGGGGGGAGGGGAGGGGGAATGGGAAGGGGGAGGGGGAGGGGAGGGGGGAAGGGAGGGCGAGGGGAGGTGGGGAAGGAAGGGCGCGGGGAGGGGGGGAAGGGAGGGCGAAGGGAGGGAGGGGGAGGAATAGGGGGGAGCGGAGAGGAGGGAGGGGGAGGAGAGAGGGTGGAGGGGGAGGGGGGAGGGGGAGGAATAGGGGGGAGCGGAGAGGAGAGGGTGGAGGGGGAGGAGAGAGGGTGGAGGGGGAGGAGAGAGGGTGGAGGGGGAGGGGAGGAAGGGGAGGGCCAGTCAACAATGACGTTGCAGTTCTCATGGTAGGAGAGCAGCATAACAATCGCGACATCGTCCAGCATCTTCGCGACAACAGCACGAAGCGGATTTTGGAGACTCACCGATCCTGTGACGCCCTCCAGTACCGGCGTTGCCGGGCGGGGGAAGGGAGACCCGTACATTCTCAACCCGTACATTCACCCTCTCGACTCAAGCTCACTCGGACAAAAGCCTCGCACAAATTACACCGTGAATGCCCAATGGCCATGTCTATGCCACAAATCAAGTACATGAGCGAGTCTGGCGCACTGAATTGAAAATATATAGAACGCTCATACGCCATGAAAAGTGTAGCCGCCGTGTCGCCATCTTGGTTAGCACGACTCGACCAACTCGCTTCGCGGATCTCGTTTGTTTTGAACGTGTCCCAGATTTTAAAAGCCAGACAACTGTTAAAATGCCATTTTGAGCGACAATAAACTGCTCCAATCGGTTACGGAAGGGTTGTGGAAAGACGTTTCACAGCTGTTTCAAAGACGTTTAATTCGTATCGCACAAAATCGACACAAAACACGATCACACAAAAGGTGAAAAAACGCAATCGCTTTTCGCTCTGAATTACGTGCAAATCTGTGACGGAAATCACCATCGCCCAGCATCGAGTGCCAACCAAGATGGCGCCCGGTAGCTGCATCTCCACCTATGTGGTGTGAATGGCAATGGTCATTGATTCGATATATTTTCCGTTCAATGGTCTGGCGGCGGGGATGGAACATCACGTGATCGCTCTGAGCGAATCAGCGAGCTGCTCTGGCACATGCTGAGATTCCGTGTATAATGTTCCTCGCTGAAATGCGCTGAGGTAAATATGAATAAAAAATATGGATCTCGTCAAATATTTTTAGGTAGGCCATGTCCTTCCCAGGCTCAATGGCCATGTCTGTGCCAAATATCAAGTACGTGAGCCTCTCCGTTTAGGAGTCTATCGGTAACATTACACACACACAAACTGTGTTTTATGTTCAACTAGCAGAAGTACCCGGCATTGCCGGGCGGGGGAGGGGAGGGGGGGGAAGGGGAGGGGAGGGGAACGGCGGGGAGGGGAGGAGAGAGGGGG